>NC_136709.1:17281271-17793771 GCF_947650265.1 Symphodus melops | reverse complement strand
GCACACAATCAGTGTGAAGAGGTGAGAAGGCTTCAGAAATAGTTTACTGAGGGAAAAACCTTATACATTTTCTATGATACTATGAATATTTACAAGCGGTATTGGATTTCTGTGTGATTGCCCAGCCTAGGGGAGTCTGCGGTGTGTGTCCACTTAGTGCAGTCATGCTGTGTACTGTAATTATATCAGATTGTATGCTCGCTAATAGGGCATTTTTGTGTTTCCACATAAAGATCCAAGGTCAAAAAAAAGAACTCCAACCCACAGAGACACAATACATTGCTCAAGGACACTTCAGCAAAACATTTTCTTATAGATGTGTTTTGAACCACATGAGTGATGAAAGTAAGAAAATAAACCCAGAGGAGGTTTAAAAAAAAAAAAAAATCTTGATAAACAACAAAATGGAAGAAAAATCTACAATAATTCCTGCGGTAATGGCAAAAGTTTGCATAAAAGCAAATACAGCTCTGCAAGTAATGCTTCATGGGATTTATTAGCATGTTTAGAATCTTCTCTTTTTTTTTTTCTTCCCAGTGTTTGAATAAGCCTTTCATATGATGCTCAAGAGAAGTGGGTCGTGTGATGGTGGAGAGCAAGCATTACTATATCAGCCCCTACAGCGGTGTATTGAAGCGGCCGTGGTGAATGTCCTCTCAGTTCTCTACACATGCAGATCACTGTCTCTCCATTTTTAGCGGTTATTTTCCTCGCTTTTATTCCTCCTCGTGGCACCCAGTCAACGAGCTTGTGAAATAGAAGCAGGTAACATACGGAAGTTACATGAGACGACGGCTCCCCAAATCCCTTCTCAGCTGTCTCTGCACAGCAAAAGCGAAGCAGTATATTAAAAACATATGGCTGTTTTTTTTTTTTTAAATATTCCAGGCCTCTGTTTGTGTTTGTTTTCCTGCCAATGTTGCTTACACGCATGGAACTTGTGGTTACAATGGGAAAGTCACTGGAGGGAAACCGTCCTTTTAAAAGCATGAAGATATTCTATATTTTTGTTATTGTCAACAAAAGCCTTAAAAAGATGTAAGCAATATGTTCTCTGTCTGTTTATGCATACCCCCATCTTCTCTGTGGCTTTATCATTTTCCCTTGAAAACTAAACATTCAGCATCAAAAAAAGGAACTAAATATGTCACATAGCAGCTGGGTACTGCAGTTTTAAAGCGGATGTTTATTTTAGCTGCTGATTAAAAAACATGTTTATGGTTGTGAAGGAACACCCAGTGCAACAGCCTTTAATTAATTTTTTGGACAACGAAAAACTGTCCATAGAACAAAAGAACGAGTTACCACATATCTGCCTCGCGGCTACACAGACAACACTCGTTAGTGGAACTAATTCATTGTTGGTTTTTGTCTCTACATGGGGTTCACTGACTGTAGAGTAAATACAGGATTTCATCCAGCTTACCCTTAAAAAGTCAGTCTCAGATGTCTATGCAGAAAAATCTCATGTTGACAGCTCCAGTATGAGCAATCTTTCAGTATGTGTTATAAACAAGTTCTTAGAACTGAGTGATCCATCAATATTTGAATCTGTGCTCAGAAATGTAGCATTTGTTTAAACACGCCTTCAAAAACACACAAATGTTGTTTTATGTATAGATCTGCTTTCATCCTCCATGAGCAAATACAATTCAGCAGTATTTATATTTCACATTTTTAGATATTTTATTCACAAGCAATCCATAAGTAATTTGTCCCAAGGGCAGGACTTGATCATCGTTCTTTTTTTTTTTTGCATCTTTAACAACCGAGGGCCTTTCAAAATTCAAGTTTCACTTTGAGAAATCCTTCAGCCAACCGTCCAACATTCAGAAGAGTAGCTTCAGATTAATCAGTGTGATATCGAGTGTTTCAAAAAAAAAAAAAAATCAAATCTCTTGGAGTATGTGAACATTTTCACATCCGAAACCCTTACTTTGTCCTTCGCCCTGCGTGGTTCTCGTCATTATCATCATCCCCCACCTTGGCTAATTTAATTTCAAATGTGCCAGGGCAAATACATTTAAAAGAGCAGCCGCTGCACGTTATCAAATCTTGTTTTCTTGATGCTTGGTAAATTTGAGACGTAGGAAAATGTCTTCAATCAGACGAGCATAAACAAACCCAGTTGTCGGGCAATCTTGATGTCTCAGATGGTGCACACAGATTGAGCTTTTTAAACAAATTCATCATCTTCCAACCTCACCTTGGCAGTAATTGATTGCTTGGAATGAAGACATTTCGGTCTAAGCATTCTTGGTTAGCAGGATATCTAGCTTTGGGACAAATTATCCCAATAACGGCAGTCCTATCCCTCTCCCAGAGGGCAAATCAGGAAGTGAGTTAGATGTGAAATGAGCGTCTTCATGCCTCGCTGCTCTATCAGAGAGAGTTTTGCAGGTTCTAAAGGGATCCTTGAACAGATCATTTAGAGGCATTGATCCACCGGGGAGCTCCTCTCAGCTCTCTCCGCTCCCAATCAACTCTGATTAACAACTAAAAAGGAAAAAGCAGAGGGAGAAACAGAGGGAGAGATGCACAGAATGAGAATTTTTTAAAAAAAGGCTTAGAAGACAGAAAAGAAAGGAGGAGACAGAGAGTAAAGGTAGAGAGTGAGGATGTAAAAAGAGGGGGAGCGACAGAGAGAGAGAGAAAACTAATGAGACTTTATGAAGCAAGACAATAAAAAAAAGAAGAGAAAGGAGGGAGCAGAGGAGGACGAGGAGGCCAGCTGGAGGAAGAGCAGATGGAGAAGGAGTTTTTCTGCCTTTTATTTCAATTTGAACGACTGTGGTTTTCCATCTCAGACAAATGTGCTTTGCCTATTGATTGTGCACGGATACATTTGTGGACGACTACCATCTGAGCATTAGCACTTTGGGTGTATAATAAAGCGTGTGTGCAAGCGTGTCTGGGTGCAATGTGTGTGTTTGTGTGTGTGAGAGAGAGCTGGGTAAAGTGGGTCTCGTTGAGTGAGGATGCTCAATCCAAGAAAAGGCTAATGTGCCAGGATACATTAGGTTGTATTAAGCCACTCAGCACCCTGCCCTGCTCCTGTGACACCGTCTGCATTCCTAATACACTAGGACCAGATGAAACGGTGCATGTGTGCAGATGGGTTCAAACGCACATCACGCTGTTAAACAGTACATGTCCCGGTGCAGTTATGTGAGGATGAGACTGTGTCCCCGCATCCCCTTCCTCTTCTTCAGGCTGCATGTCATTTGGAATTAAACACACACACTGCACTAGCCAAAAAGACATGGGAATGCACTCTCACTTACTGCATGTCTCCTCTTCATAGACTCTTTGTCTGTGATGTGTGTGTGTGTGTGTGTGTGTGTGTGTGTGTGTGTGTGTGTGTGTGTAGGTATTTTTTTTCAGTGTGCATGTTTGTGATCATACTTTAAACCAAATCCAACATTTTACAGACTAGAAAACATTCACTAAAATTGAAGTATCCTTCAGAAGAGCTTTAAAATGCAGCTCATGACTAACAGCTGAGTTTTTATCGAATGAATCAGGTACCAATAAAATATAAATTGGTATTAAAAATTAAGATTATTGGGGACAAGGGATTAAAAATAGGGCATTTTGCAGGAAAGGAGAAATAAATTATTTCTTAAGTGCTTTTGGGAGCATCACTAGTACACCAAAGTTTTGTGAAAAAGTTTCCACAGCGCTGATCCCCATAAGAAAATTGTGTACGATTAATAAATTACAAAACTGTAGGCGGTATTTTAATTGCTCTGTTTTCAAGTTCTGTACTCAGGAGGTACTCAGTATTTAAAAGAATGTGTATATTGTAGTGATATATATTTAATATACAGGGTCCTGCAAAGTGGCTGGTTGTTAATCTCATGTTCCAGTCGTCTTGTTCCTATCCCTGTACTTTTACATTTATCTAACTCATGCAACACACTTTGCTGTGATTGGTGGGTTATCTAACACCAGACCCTATCTTAATAAAGCATCCTGAAATATGTGGTATGCAGAGGTGAATAACAGGAGGTCTGATTTTAGGCTAGTTTAATCCAACGTCCAATTTCTTTTCTCCCACTGCTGAGAGGGAGTTTGACTAATAAGTTGGGGTGCTATTTTTACAGTTTATCTAAAAAGAAAACAAAACTACCAAAATATGTGAGGGGGCTTTACGGGGGCTAGACATGATGGAACTCTGCTATTGCGCACCCCTAGCACCGGTGTAGCACCGTGCTTGGTCCAACGACTTTCAACTAGCCCAGATAAAAAAAAGTCGTATAACATTTAAAGGATTAGTTGCCTCTTTTTAATTTAGCCCATTTCAGCCAGCAGCTAGTTTTAGATTGCTAGCTGTCAGTCAACAGACCGCTTTGAACTCCATGACCAAACAGAGGAAATCTCCTGCCTTAAAGTTAATAGTATACGTTAACATGAGCCCAATTGAAATGTAATCTTTGGCCTAGCTAGCAACCTCCACCAATGTTAAGTGCTTTTTCCAATGTCGAGAGTTTCTTTGCTGAAAACTGTTCACTGTGATGTCTGACTGAGGCTTATCTAGAGCATCTGTACTCCTCAAAAGTCACATTGCTGTTGCATTTATTTAGAGTATTTCTCAATTCCACACCAAGCAAAATTACATTTGTCTCCAGTGGGGACTGCAGCACAAATCTGAGAGACACATATGTCTCAAAAGCAGAACAACAAAAACAACAACAAAAACAAACATAAGCCTCCAAAAACGGAAAACACACTCTTTGTAATCTGGGTAGGCTGACCCTTTTAGACAGAAACGTCAAACTCAATTTCGCTAAAGGCCACATTGGGAGATGAGAATCACTTCAAGGAACAGACAAATATAGTTCATGGGAGGCTTTTATTTTAATCAAAAATATAAACTGCACAATTTGGTCCAACAAAAAATCCACCCTTTTAAAATAAAAATGTTACTCTGACTTCACAGCATAGACAACCAAAATAATTCATTCTGACTACATTTGCACATGCTGGCCACCACACTGCCAGATAAAAACCTGTTTTTATACAGGATTAAATGTGACAACTCAATGATAGGGCTTTTAAAAAAAACAGACTGAAATACATCACATCACTGTTGTTGTGCTATTTAGCCACATAGCGTAGGTTTACATATTTTTTAAGCCATGTGACACCTTACATCTTTTCTTTAATACAAATATTAAGTTGTTGGTTCAAAGTCCTAAGCTGTAGCCATGTTCAGAATGGAAACAAGATGTTTGTCTGTGAGAGGAGTTGTTTGTCTTGGTCTCAGACAATATTACTCACACAAATGAGTTCTTCCAAACATGCTCAGCAAGAGCAGAATTAAGGTGTAGCTACAGCATCATGTTTGGAAGTGAATAAATGGCGGAAATGGCCAGTTTAATCAGTGTCAAACATCGACTTCAAAAAGCAGTTGTACAGCAATGTGAATTATTTGTATATTAACTGTATTAACCTGGTTGATCCTCAGCTGTTTGTCTAGCTTCTGTCTTAATTATATTGTAATATGATAAGTAGATTAGTAGTGTTTTCGTCTTTTCTTACTGATGAGGATTTTTTGTAGTTCTGTAACTGTTGATTTTTCATGCATCACAAATCGTTAACACTTTCTTGAATCCATGCTATGCCCAATAGTTGCTAATGGTTAGCTTTTTGGTTACCAAAAGCAGACACGTGTGGTTTTAGAGCTTTTGAGCCTAAAAACATTGTTAATAGTGAGCAAACCATATCAAATCTATCTGGAAAGTTAAATATTGAGCCACTATTTTCTGTAAAGTTTAGAAAATTATCTTAGAACAGAAGATTCAGGTGATGGTATAGCTACACAAGCTAACGGTTAGCTAAAAGCCTCTCACGTTACACTTTTTATTGGTACATTTTTAGTACACAAATTGAATTGAAATTGAAAAGCCTGAGTGCACAAGTACAATTTCATCATTATATTTCTATCCAAGAAGACACTGTTGCAAACTTGCAGACTACAATAAACATCCCCACATTTGGCAAACAGGAGAGCACCGTGAATGGTTATGAGCCAACAGTGGAAAAAACACAGGTTGCTCCAATTTTCACTGGAATTGCCTGGATGTTCGACAAACAAAAAATTATCCCGGCAGAATAATTTGACAGATACTAAAACACGGTGGCACAGAGTTCTACATGAAGAGGCTTAAAGGTAGCTTACAGCAAAGTACAGTGCAAAATTACAGAGTCCAACTAATCCATTTATTCATTGTGTGTAAACTTCTATTGTTACAAGGACGAATATCATTTTCATCTCTGGGTGACGAGGCTTGATTACCTTTCATTTCCAGAAAAAGATAGGTTTTTGTATTTTGTGCATATTGACAGTCAATAATAATTTCCACATGTGAAGCCACCGATTTGAAAAAAATTGGTAATTAGGTTCAGAAAGGACAAACAAGAAGATAGATATTAAAATTGTTTTGTTCTGAAGCTCAGCAGCACTGATTGAAAAAAAGAACCCTTAAAATATTCCCACATAACAGACTGGGGTTGAAATCTTGTTGTTCAGCTTTTTTTTTTTGGCTTCAAAAGTGCTTGTTTTAATATAGTCTGTGTGTAAATCTGTGCAATATGATATGATGGTTTGCTTAGTTTTGTAATCCCCTGATGTCTCACAGATTCTCCCCACTGTTTCAGTGCAATTGCATTTTTTGGCAAGGTTCGCGCCATGCTATTGAAAGACTTGGCTTTTGGCTGCTGGCTCTTATCTGGATGTAAAAAGGCTCCTTTTTCTGATGGTTTGAAGCACAATGTGCACAATGCAATGAAAGAATGTAAAAGGGTTTTTAGGATATTAAGTGCACACTTCAGGTGGATAAGAAAGTAGAAATGCACTGTAGGTGTGTCTGTAGGTACAGTAATAACTGTGTGTGTCTCTCTCTGTGTGTAGTGGCCACTTCTTAATATTCTGACACCACTGAGTCATCAACATCATCTTTGACATGGCTGTGATCAAAGCCTGTGGTTGGAGAAGCTTTGGATGTTTACCATACCTGCCTGGGTCCTCAACAGCAGGCATGATCAGCGGACAAACATCAAAGGATGCTGTTTCGCTCTCGAACACATTCTCCCCCCAGTCTCTCACTCTCCCTATATCACCCCTTTCTCCATACATCACTTTCTCCATCTCTCCAGCTTCACTTGATCTTCCTCTGTCACTCTTGTTGATGCTTCATTCATGCGATGGTTTTGGGAAAAAAACAACAACTACATGCCCTTGTGTGTGTCAGTCAACTCAAAAGCTTTCCCTTTGCTGTCAAGATTTTTGTTCAAAGACACAAACAAAAGCCATGGGAAAGAAAAGGAATGATGCAATGTTTTGACCGACAAGACATTCAGGAAAAAAACTATAACCCTGATAGAGATCAAATGATGTCCGAAAGAACAGACTCAAGAACCCTCTTTCGTCCTGCAGGGGCTGAATTGAGAGTTGCTTTACTTAGTTTTGGATTAATTGGGTTGTCGCCTAAATGCTATTGTCATGTATGTTTTAGCTTTTTGTTCACATGGATGCCACTTAAAAAGAGATCTCACAACTTTTCCAATCCCAGTATATGCAGACAACTTCTTCTACTTTTCATGTAATCTCCTTCAACATTATTTGCATTGTTCTGTTATTCAGTAATTCTTATACAGGAGCAGCTTACTGTATTGTATGCAGCACTTGGAGTCGGAGGTGAATTTCCCCATGGGGACAATAAAGAGTATCATATCCCATCCTATCGTGTTCTGAATCTGTAGCCAAGAGCCACAGTCTTAGGTTCTGCAAGTGTTTTAATTTCTGTTTTGTGAATCGTCATCCCATGTGCAAATATCATTTTCAGATAATTTCTGAAAAGTTCAAGGATTGATGAGTGCAGACTTTGCTTTATAAAAGATTCTTACTGAGGCAGATTTACATTGGAGACAGCTGTTAGTTTCCTTGACCTACAGGACCTCTTTACCTAACCTTAAGCATGTGTTTGTTATTGTAACCATGAGGACCAATCGTCCGTAATGTTACTTCTGATGTTACCAGACCATGAAATAGGCCATTTCCATTTATTGACATTACCATTAGATTGATTCATAAAGGGACCACTGCACTTACCAGTAGACCATAAGGTGCACAATCATCTTTAATGAACACAACACATCTGGACCTTTGTTCGCATGTTGAAATGATAAAACGCTCTTTAAATGTTCAAAGATTACTTGTTTAAGTTAAAAGATAGTATTTCAACACAGCTCTTCCAGGAAATGATCGAAGAAGTAAAGATGTGTTACTGCATATGGAAATTATCTTCAGCTTCCACTGGTACAATGTGTCAAATGGCATTTATTAAAAAAAAAAAAAATAATAGACTAACAAGTAAGGCCACTCAATCAGGGCCAAATGAACACAACCGTGTGCCAGGCAGAAACTTTCCACTGCCACTCCGGAAAACAACACTATAGCCCTTATTACCACAGAATTAGAGGAGGGGTATGACAGCTTGCAGTCGCACTATGTAAAAAGAGGCCAAAGAAGAGGGAGATCTAACTTGATTTTTGGCTGATGCACTTACTGCCCTGGGGATTCTACAGATCTTGGGCCACTAGGCAATTTCCCAGTTGCCCTAATGGTTAATCCGGCCTTGCACTCAATCATTACTTATGGGCCTGTGGTGATGACTGTGTCTACAGAGAGCCTGTCCTCTGCTTGTATTTTGATGTTTTATTTTGGCTGACATGGAACGTTTTTGGGCGAAGAACTGATGTGCTTCATCCAGCCAATGGCAGTGCTCAGGTGAGTTTAGGAGTGGATGCAAGTCAGCGATCAGACCAATTCAGACCAGTGAATATGATGTGCATGGACATAGTGGCAAAGAAGATTATTAAAGTGAGGCAAAAATGTCTATTTTTTTAATGAACACAACCATATCACACGAATAGGATGCATTTGAATTGTTGGAAAAAGATTACTATGATGCTACTTATCAAATCATTATTGCTGGCAGGAATGAGCAAATAGGTGTACAAGAGCAAATATCTAGATGAAGTCTTCTGAACATTTAAAAAGATCTCTTGCCACTTTAAACATCACTTTCTATTTCCATGAAGCTAGGCAAGTAGAAAACTGGACAAAACAGGGATGGATCAAGTTTACATTTTCACTTTTCCAGTTAAAGGCAAAACTTTGGAAGATTCAACTTGTATTGCCAACTTGTGTCTGCACACAGCGGGTGATACTTTCTGCCAGCTCTGAGTTTATCATCATTGGCAGTAATGAATATCCTTTGCGCTTTCTACCAGATACCATTGCACCATTATCTCTGGTTTGCCATGGCCAATTCCGGGCGCTGTTGGCTAAATGAAAAACTGTCTTTTAAATGTAAAATTTCGTATTCACCATCTGAAATGTGCACAATTTTACTTCATTTGGTTTTCTGGCAGGAAGAAGCTGCAGCAGCGATGCGTGCGTCTGTTAGCGGCATCACTTACGTGGCTGTCTCAGTCTGCTGCGCTGCTGCTTCAGTCACTCTCAATGCCTCTCCAATTAACTCCACATTACTCTCAGGTTCTATCTCTCCATCTTCATCTGCCCCTGTCTTCACTCTGTTTTGCTCCTTTTTCCTTCCCTCAATCTTCATCTCTCCGAACTCCTGTTTCATCTAGTTGTCCTCCTTCACTTTTTCTCCCTCTCCCACGCAAACATCTTGTGAAATGTGTTACTTTCTCCTCTTTGCACTTTTCATGTCTTTCATTATTGCTTTTGAATCCTTCTTACCCCCTCCCCATTTGTGTATTTTCCCCATCCTGCCTCCTCCTGCTTCCTACTCTCTTTTTGACTGTTTAAAATGACTCCTCCACACACATCCAGACACACACACACAGACATCTTCCTCCTGCTAAGTCTTTCTAGCTGCTTTTCTCTCAGCATGAGGTTTTCCTTTTCTCATGCTGTCGTCTCTGCCTGTGACTCCCGCTGCATTGCTGCTGATGCGTAGGTATGTGGGGCAAAGTAAACACATCACCTCCCTACCTACACGAACACACGCTGGGATGCATTAGCACATATACAGTATACGTACAGAAATATTCCATACTGAGACATATAAACACAAACTGACAGAATACATTAATGCTTTCCTAAAGATACACATGAACATCCACGTTGACACGCACATTAAAACGCTGGGATTCATAAAGATGCACATGTTTAATTATGCAAATCAGCAGTTGATCCATGCGCACTAACAGCAACAGACACAACATAACACACATGAATAACCTACTGTACGTACGCTGCAGCAACTAGGGAAAATAAACCTTCAAAAACACAACAAACACCACATTACCAAGCACAATTTATGTTTGGTTTTTTTTAAGTTCCACATCTGTCACTCTGAATATTGTCGCCCATAGATCACTGTGTTAAACACATCTAAGGGGTTATTGTGTATTTCTTCAATATGGGAAACACAGGCCCCTTGTGGATTAGCCTGTGCCAATCCCTAACACACACACACACACACACACGTACACACACACGTACACACACACACACACACACACACACACACACACACACACACACACACACACACACACACACACACACACACACACACACACACACACACACACACAGGCCGACAGACATGCTTCTCATCATAGGTGTAGACACAGACCGGCTGACTGTCTAGAATTAGCATAACAAATCCAGTTTGAAAAAAATCTCTAAACCCCCCTCTGGAGATAATTGTCACCTTGGAGTTCTCCAAAATATACATGCAAAAAAGTTCAGACAGAAAGGACCCAAATGCAGACAGATAAAGTGACAAAGCCTCTGACGGATGGACAAGCAGAACGAGTTAGAGAGACAGACGAGATGAGAGCTCGGGCACACACCTGACAGGCTGACAGACAGAGTGCATGATATGCCCGTATCTCCCTCCTTGTTTTCTGAGGGGCATTCACCATGATGCAGCGCCTGCTTTCGCAAAGCAGACAGCCTAAACAGCGGTGGGGCTGAATTGGTATCGACAAGGTTTGCCTGAAGCAAAGAGCGAAGGAGCTGATGGCTGGTGTCCGAGCACGCCAATAAGAATCACTCAGCACTGAGGGAGGGGGGCGAAGACAGGAAAGGATTTGTGCCAGCGAACTGCAGGGATGTCACGTATCCACAGAGTCAATGTTTAAAGAAGGGAAGCTGGCTGATTTATTTTTCATTTCATCGATACTCATGCATTCTTTATACATGATGCAGTTTTAATAAAATAAAAAAACAGATTGGGACAAACTTTTTGGCTGTCAATCACCATGACGTCCAAATATTTAGTTAAAAACCAGCAAAACATTTTTTTTTTTAAAAATCCAACTTTCCCTCATGTATAGCCTTACGCAGCGTTCTGTACAACTTTGCGAGAAATACAAAAATAAGCGAGTGAAGACCAGAGATTAGCTTAATTTATCAAAAGTTCAATTTAGTTCTGTGAACAAAGTTGTTAATTTAGCAGTTAACACCATTAATAATTAAATTAACATCACGTTAGGTAACCATATAAATAAGCTGATTGCAATGTCAATAGCTCTGAGCAGTGTTGGGACTCTATTACCACTATTTGCAGTAACTGGTCTTTGTCACTTTCCAGATTCAATAACGCAGACACTAACAGTGATCAGAAAACGTGCCAGAAACAAACACAGGCAGGTGATCATTTAGCTGTGAGCGTCTGTCTCAGAAATACTGGCACTACTGTTCTCTGCTCGAGTTAAACGACAAGAATATAACGGTGAGGTGTTGTCAAAGGAAGGAAAACTTTCTCTCACAAGAACAATGCTTCGAGCTCAGTAAAAACAAGTTTCTACTAAACTAGCTAACAGCGTGCCCCCTGCTGCAGCTGTTAGCTCACAGGCCAAGAAGGAGACACTCCACACAAACAGCCAGCTTAATTTAAAACACCGGCTGCTCTGCGATCTGTAAGCTGGAGTAGTAGACTGAGAGACAGGTGTGTTATCCGAGGATGTTGCCTCCAGAGATCTAATTGGTAAAATACCCACAAGCAGAGTTAAATTAAAGGTTTGGATAATGTTCGTTTAAATTAAAAAACAATAAAAGAATAAGTGCTGATAATTAATGATCAATAGATAACAGACGTGTGCCCAGCTCTGGTGCAGACTCAGTGATTCCTTTTTTTGTCAGTGATGAGATCTAAATGCTCCAGACAGAGCAACCTTTCACCTATTTGTAAAAACTGCTCGCCCTTGCTCTATTGCTGCATCTGCTCTTCATTTTCAGGGGAGGAAACCTCAAGAGACACTAAAAAACAATCTCCTCCTCCCGGTAGTACGCCTGTACTGTCGAGACACTAGACACAAATCCACCCTCTCTCAGTGTCAGGTCACACATACTGTATATATGTTAGAAGAGGTGTGGGAGCCTGAAGTCTTTAGATGAGAACAAAGATGCTGTGTTATGTTCCCTAGTCCAGGAAAAGGACAAAAAAGGGTTGTTTTATACTCAGTCCAAAATGTACATGTCGTGGGGACATCATTGTATCATTTAAGACACCAACTATCTGTCATACATGCCACAGGGCTGTGATTTACTCATACTTGTTGCCTTATTGGCTGCAAACAATCTACAAATTAACCAAGCATGTTCAGGTCAAGCTTGTTGTTTCTGTTAAAATATCAAGTCAGTTTTAATGTCTGGCAAAAGTCTAAGGCAATTTGCTCAAGTTATTAATGTATTAATGTTAACGTGAGGCCAAATCATTTGCTTGTGTGTGCAAACATCGGTAGTGATATATACCGAAGGCACATTGTATGTATTATTAAGCAAAACTGAAGAATCCGCAACATTTTTACGCTTCTTTTTTTAGACTCCAAAGGTTTCTGCTTGGTTCCTTGTGGATTTCTTTAGTGCTAGGCGTACACAATAAACTGACAACTGACTGTCACAACCCCACCTGTGGGACACGCTGCAGGGTCGTCACACACTGTAAATGTCTTCGTTCAACCCTTCCATTAAACCGTTGAGATGTATTTTATGTAAATGTGCTTTTCTCTGTATGGGGAAGGCATCACTTGCCGCTTCATGGGTTCTTTAACTTGATTGACAGCATGGCAGACTGAGTGACAACATGATTATGTGACTGACTGATTCAGCCTGATAAAAGGCCGTCAGGCTTGTAGGCCTGCTCACTGACTGATTGGCCCTTTAAGTGACTACCTCCACTTGCTGTGGCCGGCTCTCTGCCTGCTAATCTTTCACACGAACAAACCAGCTGAGTGTCAAACTGACTGACTTATTAAGTGTCTGTCTCGCTCCAGCATCACTCTCTGGCTTAAGGATCTTCATCTAATATGGATGGTGTGATCCAGATTGACGAGGTGAACTAATCCATGTAGTTTGGGTCAAAGCGTTTGAGTCTCTGCGGGTTGGAAGTCGCAGAGGGCAGGGGGAGCCAATGGGGAAAGCTGGTGTATAGATTGCTTTGCAGCATCTCTAATGAGCAATTAAACACTTGAATGGAGTCCAATTAAGATACACACCACGTTTGCATCCATGCACACACACAAATACACACACATACATATATCCATGTCTCGACTGGCATATAAACATCAACATGTGAACAAATTCAAAGACACACACGGGAGCGTGCATGATCATGCTAATAGTCACACTCCTACAAGGTAATCAAAAATAGACACAAAAACACACACAGGCAGGCACACTTATTCTCAAGTCTCGCCACATTAAGCACAGCCATATGTGCTGAATGTTGTACGTGGACCTGGTGGGAGGGAAGGTCAATACCGTCTGACTTCCTTCCTCCGTCTCTCTCTCTCTCTCTCTCTCTCTCTATGCTTGTCTCTCCATCTTCATCTCCACCTCTCTCGCTCCTCACCTTTTTTCTCTCTCCATCGCTCCTCTTCCGTCACTTTTCCTTTGAATCAATCTTTCCATCTGTCACTCTGATTCAATTCAATCTCAGTACCACAATCCAAGGTGCAAAAGCAAGAAAAAAACAACAACAACCAGATTGTTTTCACACAAGAAGACTTCAACTAGTTGTGTGGGTGTTTGTTTGAAAATGTAAACTGGCCAGTATTTAAAGGTAACTTAACTGTGTTGGTGAATGTGGGAAGTAATGGGATGCTTAAGAAGATAGAGATTTAACTTAATACACTTTTGGACAGTCAACCCCCAAAACTCATAAAGGATGTTGGGATTTAAACATACTCATTGAATACTTGAATGCAAAGATAACAATCAAGCACATCTCCAGCTTAACTGAAAGTTATACTCTACTCTATAAGCTCAATAATGTATTATATACTATTTTACAGTAAGAAACAAGAAACTTGTTAATCTCATGAATATGGACTTCAATTGTACTCATAAACGTAGCCTACTGATCGTGTCCTCTTTAAACAACTTGCCTGCACTGTTGGAATAATGACCATGCAACATGCACACAGGCAAAATAAAGCCTTGCTCATGTTGCATGAAGTTGTCTTTTGTGAAAAGGTTTAGCATTAAGAAACATTGTGCTGCTAAGTTTGGAAAAAGATTGGTGATGACTTTGAGTTTCCCATTGGACAAGAACCCCAGCACCAGGGGAAAGAGTCCTGTGTTTGTTTGACTCATCAAATCGCCCAGAAATCCCACAAACACAAACTTTTATATATATATATATTTAGTCCCAAATTCCAACATATGAAGCATCAGCAAGTCTCTTGCTTCTTAATTTTTTTACTGCAAATCAAAAAGAAGTGCTGCTGTCTCCCTCTCTCTCCCTCTGTATTCCTGTCTCCCACTCACCACATCTTGGAGTAATCCCATGACACCGAAACCCTCTTTTCTCATCTTCTTCTCTGCAACTGATCTCCCAAAATCCCCCCCCCCCCTCCCCCCTCCCCAGTCTCTCTTCTCCCCTTTCACAGTTCTCTCCTCTGCGCAAACGTTACATTTCGAACTACACTTCAAACCCCAAAATATATCAGGCCCGTCTTGGTTAGATAATGAACACTTTCACAGATGCTCTTTGTAGTTATGATGTTCAAACATGGAACATTTACAACATGGTCAAAGTTTTGGCACTGTTCAGCACATTTTCATATAGCACCTCTCCTCTGATTCTGTTATTTTTAAGTCAAACTGATGTTAGATTACGTCTTAGCATGGCCTACAGATTTGCTCTTTGAATTACATTAAACCCTTAAAGAGAAAATGTATGTATCATTCATTATGTGCACGGAGCCAGAAAGATCATACTATTACTGTCATAGGCTGACAGTCATTTTAACTCTTGGATATTAGCTTTACAATACAACAGAACTTGTGGCAGCAGCTGCGGGTTCGAGCCCTTGGACCTTTTCTGCTTATCATCCTCCCAACAGCTCCTGTTTCTCTTAAGCTGCCCTAATAAAGACAAAACCCCCCAAATCATGACTTTCTTGTTACATTCTTGCTGAATCCCAAACTAAAAAGGGTTATTGGTTCTTTCTCCCAATAAAAAAAAAAAAGTTATGTGAGAAATTCAAAGCTAATCCGAACGACCTGGATGACTCAGAACCTGAGCAGACATATATCAGTAAGGAATTCATTGCAAAACCCTTGACCTAAGAGTCATAATTGGTTGGTAAGGAAACCAGAGAACAATCCTTATTCGGTGTGTAGTTTCACTCTCACTTTCTTTCTCTGGCTTTCTCTCATCATCTCCATGTGTTAAGTCTCATCTTTTTCTCTCTCCAGCTCCCGCCTTTCGTCACCCTTTTCTCTCTCCCTCTGATCAGCCTCTTCCACGGTACTCTCCTCTTCCACATTTCCTCCTCTACCCACTTTCATTCTCTCTCCCTCTTCTCTATTTCCATCTGGTGTCTCTCTATGAGCATTAATCAGAGTGCTCAAGCACCATGACCAAAACAAGTCCTCAGAGACTCGCTGCTTCTCTCTCTGAGTCTCTCTTCCTCAGTATGGATCCTTTTTTTTTTTTTTTTTTTTTTTTTCTCAAATAGTTACAGATAGCCCCAAACCCACTCGCCTCGCGCACACACATATACACACACACGCTGAGAAATCCATAAACATTAGCCAATCTTGGTTATGATACAACCTGGCCTGCAGCTACTTTGGTTGTGATGGTAGAAGTCTTTCATCCCTCTCAAAACTTACTGTTGTGTGCAGAGAGATGACTTTTCGGAATAAAACTACAGGGGACAAATGTGCAGCGATGTCTTGGGGTAATGTTTTTAATACAGTTTTTTTTTCTGGGTTCATCCATCACTGCAGAGTCAATGCAAATCACTAACTGAGTTATGAATTTGCATCATCAAACGGACCCTCAATCTTTTCAGGCTGGCAGCGGGCGCAGTTGTGATGGAGGCTGCAGCTGATTCTCCTATTAAAATTCACAGTTGGGAAACATCTGGATGCTGTGAATCCCATGACATTCTGTAAACATGGTTGTGCTCTTTCAGTAATAGCTCACAGCTTGTTTATGAGGACATTGCCATTTTGAACAACATGGCAGAGATCAATATTTAGAACAGCAGTACTGCGGGGCAGAATCACACAAATGTAACCTATAGAGAAGTTGTTTTCAGGTTAACCAACAAGAATAATAAAATACATTTCCTTTTCTGTATTAGTTAGATTGGAGCTACAGAACTAAGATGGCATATTAGGGCCATCGTAGGTTACAACAACAAAACAAACAGAGCCCTGGGGAGGGGAAACAGTCCAGCAGAAAGGTCAAGAAAACTTATATTCACAGAGAATATCAAGTCAGAAATATGCACAGCTCTATGCCTTCACAAAAACACAATTTGTCCTCCTCTTTGTTTGCAATTTTGAACAACGCTACATGATAGTTTGAGCACAAAAGCATCGTGACAACATGTCCACAGACAGAATCTGCCAGTTTCAACGGTGTGATTGATTTAATTATTCAAGAAGAAGATCAAGTCGCGAACAAATACTCATGTACAGATTATTACTGTTAATGCACAGAGATTACATCTTTGATTTTGAGCTTGTGTTACTAATATTCCCCACATTTCTGAGTCTGACTTCATGGGGCGTCCAGGATGACAAATCTCTATCCAGATGAAATAGAATATACAATTTTTAAAAAATGTTTACCCTCCTTCCCAAAGCCTTTTTTTTCTTCTTTAACATTCTGTGGCCATTATACTTCAATGTAACTATACACACTGCCTGTGACTTTCTTTCATAAGTTTTAAACCAGAGCGACAGCTTGTGGAAGAGTCTGAAGGTCTGTACTGATTTTTTTTTTCTAAGATGTCTTTTGTATCGATTACTAGGAAAACTCAAAGCATTCACATTTAAACTGCCTATAATGTTTGCATCAGAAACGTCAGGAAATGCCTTCAATAAAAAAGTAGTTATGAGTCTTATGGGTCTAATCATTTGGAGCAGTGTGACTTTTCAGTTTTCATGAATTCAGGATTTGACAAAAAAAAAATGGCACACAATTATTTCTGTGGAAAGTATCTGCCAGGTGGTGATAGTGAGAGTGATGGGGATAATTATTTTCCATACTCAACTCACAGCATGAAAAACAGCGCTGGAAAGTTATCAGAATCCGTCATCTAAATTCTGCTTAATATGTGATTTGTTTAGCATTTTAATAGGTGCAGTTTGAGGTCCATTCCCTCTTCAGACAAAACTGATTTTTGCCAAACTTAAGAGATGTGCTGTCTTGGGTTTGTCTTCTGGCTGAATAGGAGATGGGACTGTATATTTATCTCTGTTAACAGTCTCTGGCGCTCTGATGATTAAGAGCTTGGTCTTTTAAAACAAACTAAGTGGCAAATTATAGATGCAGACTTTCTTAATTGCCAATATTTTATGTCTTTTATCAACACGTGTCTCATTAATTTAGCTACATCTTGCTGAATAATTATTATCTGGTTCCAAACAGGAAACCAATAATACGACTTGTTCAGACTTCAGGCCTGTGTTCCTCAAATATTGTTTGACAAGAAAAGTATTTTACTTTAAGCCTTGCTTCCAAACCTTAAGAAACGAACCACGTTCAGCAACATTGTCTGAGCCTATCATCGTGAGGTACCTTTTCTTCAAGGAGCAGACTTTGTCTCACATATTACTTCTCTCGTCACCACTCAGATAGGTTTTTAAACCCACCCGCATTTCAAACACGAAAAAGTAACAGATGTAGACTGAACCCTTGTCTGATAATTATTTTCTTGTATAACAAAATGTGATTAATCGTTTTAAAACAACACCTCTGTTAAGGTGGGAGTAGATCACTACATAAATGAGTTTTGTTCTTCACAGTCGGTGAACTTCTTCACTCCTACCTTCTCTTTAAAGTACTCATGTGTGTAATGCTTAAAGTTTCATAGACATGACCTGCAGCTTCCAAGATTCCCCGGAGAAACCATCAAACAACATCACAGATGCTGCATCCATATTTTTTTTTTAAAGCCTAATGGTTTAAAGGCCTGCGTGAACCTGTGAGTCAGAGTCTGAGTCACCGTGATCACGACTCCCACGTCATGAGAGCTCCAGTGAATGCGACGAGTTAGAATAAAGCACGCTGGTTGAAAAATTCCCCTTCAGCAGCATCAAATGTATGAATCCAGTTATTCTTCATATGTGCTGAATATCACAGAGCCTCCGAACAATTGAGTGTTTAATGGCCCAGCCAAGAGAAGCTGATCTCTGCAAAGATCTACGAGGAAGGCCAAAGGTTACAGCTTCAAGTAATATCTCTGACGAAATCACTGCAACACCAATTACTTTCACTCGGCTGCCTCCGGCCCGTGTAAACACAGATGCATTTTAGTTTGAAATTCTGTAACAGTTTGACTTAATTGTCAGAAACATGTCCGAATTTTATCTCGGATCTGTTGGCAATGCAGCAAAGCGGCCTTGGGAAGAATTTGTTCTGCAGAAAAGGTATATGGCAGAGCAAGGGTTAAGGCTTTAAGAGGATGATGTGTGTTCAGTCTTCTTTTCATTGTGAAGAGAGAGAGCGAGGGCTTTTTCCCCCCCCCTTTTAAATGGGAACACAGCTTTTCTCCACCGGTGGCCAAACCTTGACCCTCAAACTGATCTAGAAATAGGCATTCGCAGAGGGAGAGAAAGAAAGAAACACACTTGCACACATAAAGCCTCGAGCCTTTCCTTTCACCACACACATACACTTCCCACTGTTCCAGTGTGGATGCACCAACACACACACACACACACACACACATAAAACAGCATGGTTTTCCATTTTTTTCACTCTGGGGAGAAGGTGAACCCATATTGTCGACTGCTTAGTAAAAAACACAGAAGCATAAATGCACACACACACACACACACACACACACACACACACACACACACACACACACACACACACACACACACACACACACACACACACACACACACACACACACACACACACACACACACACACACACACACACACACACACACACACACACACACACACACACACACACACACACACACACACACACACACCCTGTAGACACAGACCCAGACTGTTGTTCCAGATGTCTGTTTTTTTTTTAGTTTGTCCCAGGAGATTGGTTCATGGTGGGCAAAGATTTCCAAAATAAATTGAACTTGTTCGTGTGTGTGTGCTTGTCTACCTCTGTGAGTGTATACCTCAAAATCGATACATCTGTCAATGTGTTTCTGCAGAAAATAGTTTTCCTATAGTCTTGTACAGTTTACTGTCAGTCTGACATATTTAGATCAAATGAGAACATCAAACTGTAGGAAATAAGATGACCAATAAGTAAACTGGGGCATTTTTTAGTATTGCTGTGGGGTAAAAAAATCCAAACCAAAAACACAAACAACATAAAATACTCTTAGGAATCTGCACAGCTCTCCAAACCCTGTCAGTTTGGTTGAGATGGCAATCATTGATGTTCTCTCTCTTGCAGCTTCTCCACGCTGAGGAATGGCTTAATAAAACATTAACAAGTCAAATGCTGCAGAGCAGAGATGTGTTGGTGAATCTTCTACTTCAAAATAATGAAAACAACGTTGAAACATACTGCTGCAGCCACAGACAGGCAGCCCATGTGGGAGAAATAGAATTCATGCAACAATCTGGTTGAGATGAGACTGGCACTTCGACATCTTAACATTATGCAAACAAAGTCCTGCTGCTCCCGACTCATCATCCTCCCCTTCATCTTCCCAAATTTACTCTTCTAAACCCAAACTTCTCCATCCCTGCACCACGCTACCAGAGAAGTACTGGCTGTGCTGCAGGGCGGTGTAACGGGGAAAGAGAGTCCAGGATGCCTCTGGCCGCTCAACAGAGTTTAGCGCTCCTGTGTGGCTCAGCAGCAGAGGCTGTGTAAACAGCTGCATGCTGGGAAGCCATGACATCTGTGTTTACCAGATACACAAAGACGGAGACTTCACTGAGGTCCCAACTTTTTTTTTTTTTTTAACTGCCTTCATTTCACGCTAGAGGGAAGAACTGCAGTAGTTTTGAACAAGAAAGATTTTAATTTTTGAAATGAAATTGTTTGGCTGTCTGAAGACATAAGCCCCTTTCACACATACACTGCACTCCTGGGGATTTCCTGAAAATCTCTCGGTGGACTGCATGTGTGAACGCAAATTTTATCCCCGACTTCTTCCATACAATTTTAGCAGGGCTGAGGACTTTTTTGGGGGCGGTGGGTCGCCGGTTCAAGTCGCGATGCGGACCACAATTTGGAAGATGGTCTTGCAGCTTGAGAGGATCCAGAGAACCTGAGCACTGCTGAAGTGCCCTTAAGCAAGGCACAAAATCCCCAACAGACCTGGTGTGCTGCCTGCATCGCAGCCCCCCCTCTGACATCTCTTCATTAAAGCCTGTCCACAGGTTCTGTTTGTGCATGAGTGTATTTCAGGCCAATTAGTGTGACATGCATGTCTCATTAACACAGTGTAAAACCAGTATATCCCTCAGGGATTAATAAAGTACATAGTATATATATTTATATTTATATTTAGTATATTTGAAGTATATAACATTCAAAAAACACAAAAAACACAAAAAAACACACAAAAAACACAACTCAAATGTTTTATCACAAGAGTTCTGTACTTGTATAATTACGCACAAACAAATATACTTGCCAGTTATTTTATTGTCAGTGTTTTCTTTTCTATTGTTTGTTGATACTGGAACGTGCACATGTGAACATGTATACATTTAAGGAGTGCATGTGTGAAAAGAGGCTAAATGACTAAAAACTCATTTTGAGCTGCAGCACTGAGTTCTACTCTATGTCCACCTTAAACAACAGGTGTGGGGGGGAAAGTGCTTTCAAACGAGATGAAAGTTGTGATTTAATAGCAAAGTTCTGATTGATCTTCTTCCTCTTCGCTATCATGACTCATGTAGACAACACACGGAGCATAATAAAAGACTCAAGCGTCTATGATCTCAGTTTTAATTCACGCTGATTGGGGCAGATATTCAAATTACGGTGAAATAATGAAAAAGAGAATGGATTTTTCACTCAGGTTAAAGATCTCCTCATCTCAGAGTTCAGCGACTTTTTTTCATTTAATTGAAAACCACTTCCTCGAATACAATTAATTGAAAAAGGAATAGAGCCTTAATTTGGAACTAAGGGCCCGTAACTGTGGTCAGCGGTGAGACTAATGGCATTCTGCTCGAACAGAGGAGCCTGAAAAGTGGACCGAGGCTTGTTGTTTGCCTAAAATTCCCTTGGCAAAGCAGGCATTGATCCTCGGCAGCAAAGTTTTCAGCCCTGCTACAAACAGAGACTAAATGGGGGCAAGAGGAGGAAAAAAAAATCTAGATTTTAGTTCCTAATAGAATGTTGGGCAGCGGGGTAAGCTCCACGCCTGAATAATTCACTTTAGCCAAACTGTTGCTTCGGGTCTCATTCATTTTTAATGCTGTCTTTTGATGTTGATTAATTAAGCAGTGCTAGCGCTGCTGTTTCTCCGCCGCCGCTGCCTCACGCACGCACACTCGCACACACTCACACAGCCTTGCACTGCACATAAGCAAACACTGCTGCTTCTCCCTCTCTTTTCCTCTTCTCCCTCGCCTCTATCCCTCTAAACCCTAAAGCTTTAACCCCCCCCCCCCCTCCCCCAAACGTATTCCTCACACTCATACATACACACAAAAACCTTGGCGCTGACACTTGCACAAACAACCACGCTTGTGCACACTCAGGCACACACTTTTACAGTGTTGCACGCACTCACACACAAACTCAAAACCTATAACACCCTTAAGCCAACCCCCCCAAAAAAGAGTTAAGATCCGTAAGTCTTAAAAGTCTTTTCTTTTAAGGCAGTTTTGAGGCGTGTGTGTGTGTGTGTGTGTGTGTGTGTGTGTGTGTGTGTGTGTGTGTGTGTGTGAGATGAAGGGATGGAGAAGATGTAAGCAGGAGAAGAAGAGGGGGGAAGTAGGAAAGGGAATGCCTCTCAGCAAACACATGGCGGATTAGCAGAGGTGTGTGTGTGTGTGTGTTAAAGAGAGAGAAAGAGAGAGAGAGAGAGAGAGAGAGAGAGAGAGAGAGAGAGAGGGAGAGAGAGAGAGAGAGAGAGAGAGAGAGAGAGAGAGAGCAGGATGAATTTATTGTTAGACTCAGTACTGTACGTTGCAGCTTGGGGGTTGGATGTTAATTAGAAGACATGCATGCCGTAGCTGCTGGTGGAGCTGGTATCTGTGCACGTGTATTAGTGCACGTTCCAATGAGAGTGCATGAAAATATGTGTGTAAGCATGCATGCTCCCAGACTCTTTCATGTGCCATTAACCAATGAAGATAGGAGCAACAGCGCAGCGTCCAATCAGCACCCTGAGGTTTATAAATAGAGTTTAGCTGACTGGATTCTTACTTATTCTTCGAGCAATTCTTCTCGAGAATGGAACTTAAAAGCAGCACAAGCTGGGCTAAATCAAAGAGCAAATTTAAGCTAGGTGTCTGTTAAGTGAGCTTATAAATGCCCTGATTTTCTCTGAGAAACAGAGAAATATCAAAGGATTTCTCCTGCAAAATGGATGAGTACTGGTGAAAAATTTAGAGGGAATTGTTCAGAAAAAGGATTCAGAAAATGAAAGGGAGATGTTAATAGGAGAGAGAGACACACACCTTACAGAACTTAAGTGTGACCAGGGACCGCCTGGAAAAAGAAGAAGAAAAAAAAAAAAAAAGCAAGTGAGAGACACTGACATTCTTTTTCACTTTCCTCGACTGGCCCCTCTGCATCCCATAACACACACACACACACACACACACACAGTGTGAGAGCTATTTGATTTGCTCCTGATAATGAAGTGTCTCTGTGAGAAAGCGAGAGGCCGTAACGCTGGAGTCTAAAAATACCTGGCCAAAAAGCCCCCCTGTCATGTTACATTGATCTTAGCATGATGGTACGAGCCTTCCTGATTCCATCAGCGTCTCTGTTACACCGCACAGTGCTGTAACAAGATCAAGTCGGAGACAAGGAAAAGAAAGAAAGGGCCTATCGTTCACCTATGCTTTTCGAATTTGCAAAAATGGAAAGGTCTCGTGGTGAAGGGCTCATTAATCTTGGCCTATAATTGTCCCCTGAATGCACAGCAAAAGGTAAGAAGGAAAAAAAGGAAGAAATCTTATCTTGGGCCAGAATAAATCTTACCTTGAGCTTCTCTAACAAGGATAACACACTTAAATACACCATTACATCAATTCACAATGGCAGCCACATTTAAGACCAGTCTTAGTGAAAAGAACTCTACATCACGCCCTCTGACTCATTTTGAAAGCCTTTGTTTTAGACAGTCCTCCTCACCTTATTGTCTTGTTTTGAAGCTTATTTTTAACCATACACCATTAGATGCACTCTCAAGACAGGAAGTAGGTCAGAATATTAATCTATTGCTAGCGTAAAGTGCAGCTGCCTCTCTCCAGCTATTACCTTGCCGTTAATCTAACAAGTGCCTGTGGATGCATCCAGTAAGTAGAGCTTTGGTTATTAGTGGTGGAGGTTCTTACAATCCAAATGGTCACACCATCCTCACACTATCTGCGTGAAAAGAGCCACAATTGCAGCCATTTGTCAACCTGACAAAAATGACAACCAGACATTTTCTTCCTGAGTGGAGGCTTTGTAGGATGGCTGCTATTGGTAAGACTTGTTATTTTGATGTGTTTCAGTTTTCTTCTCTCAAAGTCTGGACCTCATGAGATCACATATTTGGCCTAAAAATGTCTACTGTTTGTCTCCTGCGGGTGTACAGTATTCGTTTCAATCCGTGCCTGCGTTATTTGTTTTTGCTCTCTCAATTCAAGGTTTTGCATTTTGTCTTTGTGCATCGTGCCAAGAATACCGTGATTTCAGATTGCGATGCCAGAAAACAGCATGTAAGATCTGACAGCAGTAAGAGCAGAACGTACTTTCGCTGCAGACATGTCTTGGCAAGATTGGATTTTAAAGTCTCCTCAAAACAACAAATATGCACTTTGTGAGCTGACACTGGCGTTCAGATGCTGCATTTTCTTTCGTCTACAAGAAGGAGATGCTCACCCTGACCATCATATGTCACTGAGGTGTAATTGTGGGCAGGACAGTAGATGGTCTGCTTGAAAGACCAACACGGTTGTAAATGTAAAATAAAGGTGTATTATAGTGTAGTGACAGCAGAGCTCTGTTACGTTGCTGCAGCAGTATCTAAATGTTAAAGGGCTCAACGGGTTATTAAACGACTGACTGGGGTAAAATGCTTCTTTCTATAATTTTAAGGAAACCTGCCTCTTGTGGGTGTTTCTTAAAGTGTTTTTTTTTTTTTGCCAAAGGGCAGGGTTGTCTCTTTCTTTAACCTGACACATGTCTGCCTGCACAACAGTGTCAGAGGTATCACAGCTCTTTGTCTGGCTCTATGAAAAAGCTGTCATTCATTTTTCAACAGAGAGAAAAAAACAACAGCACAGATTTGAATATCACCTGAACCAGATAATTAGCCTCGATGGAGCTCTTTGTCAAAGTCGACTCTTTTTTTTTTTTTTTTGATCCAAAGCTTCAACTATTCACAAAGGTTTTTTTTTTTTTAAGTTCAGGGCCAAATCAGTACAAGAGTGTCATGTGTTACATGAAAGAAGCCTTATTATTAACTTTCCCTTCAGTGCAGAGTGTCAGCAGCATATCAACACATTTCTTCATGTGTCATAGTGTGAGGTTTAAATCATCCGGCCTCTTTGTTGTTTGTTCTCAAAAACAATGAACATGAATCTAAAGCTAAAACACAGTTTTATCTGTCTGCTGCTCTAATCTCAAACATTTATAGGTAACTTTTTTCAGGTTCTCTGGACACTCCGGAGGGCCCTGTAAATAATTCTGCTCCTGTATGAATGATAAACACAATGTACTGTATACACACTGCCTTGTAAAGTATACAGCTTGTTGTGTTATGGTTACAAAATAAATGTTCAAAGATTCAACTAAAAGTAAGTGAGATATATAATATAATATATATAAATCTGCTAAATCTGGGCTGGGGGCCGTTAGCAGAGCTGTTATGTTGCGAACTTAAGGTTTCACCATAACAGGATATAGGATCTTAAATAGTGAGCAACGTTTATTACAGTAGTCAATTTGAAATCAAGGTTCTCCTGAGTGTATCAGATCACGTCTAAAATATCTGACACAAAAAATGGGGATTTCACTGACTGTTGTCGGACAGCGCTACGCGGGGTCGAGATCATCCTGATTATCTTGTAGTGTGTATCAAGCTTTTGTCTCTTTGTTGTTTCTGTCTTTATACTGTAGAGCAGCTTTTTATCAGAGTCTTTCAAACAATGAATATAATAGTTTAGACGAATGCAAAAATGTTTCAGGGAGTGCCGCTAAATCTGGTGATTTCTTAAGAATCAATCAAAGTTGGTTGGTTTTGGCAAGACGGAAACCCACAATAAGAACTTGCTTGCTGTCAAATGTCATACGTTTTCTCATACCCAGTTAAACACTGACATTTCTTGCATTGCAGTTTAAGGTCACAAAATGTCGTTGCCGCTCTCGTGTGGGAGGAAATTGGCCAATGAGCCGTGTTTAGGTCCTAACCCACAGTTTGCAGGAATTCATGATTTCTGCTGCTTTTATACGCACAGCGTGAGAGTGGGAAACAACCCAAACTGCGTGTGGAAGACGGCTTGCCCAGCCTGTAAAGCTCGCGAAAATACGTTTAAATGCTTTGATGGAGCAGAGCGTGCCACTTCTCTTTAGTGCATGCCAGTAAGTAAAAGCTCCTTTTGGGTTTGCAGGATCTCTGAGGGTCCAGTGGGCCACTAATGGTGTGGCTCTGGGAACAGAGTGCATCAGAGGAGAGTGGACAGAGAGAACACACAGATCAAACAGGGCTGTCTCTCACACACACACACACACACACACACACACACACACTCCTGGAGGCTCACACACATCACTCTGAGACAGTCCTGCAGGAAGACACAGAGGCGCGCCGCTGCTTGATAATGCTGAAACAGAGAGGCTGTGACAGTGAGTGTGTAGGTGGAATGTGTGTATAAAAATGTGTGTTTAAATGTGTGTGAATGTGTGTGTATGTGTGTGTGTGTGTGTGTGTGTGTGTGTGTGTGTGTGTGTGTGTGTGTGCAGTTTCTCAGCAGGGGATAACAGCTGGCATGCTGAGAGCCCCGAAGAAGCGACCGCATAGGGGAATGATCATTATGCAAACACACATTACACACACACACACACACATGCGCACACACACACAAATATACACAAAGGCACACACTTCCCAGTTAAATTAAATCTAAAACGGCTGCACCTCAAAACTCGCATGTTTAGAAAATACTGTCAAAACCACTTAACGCTTGAGAACTAATTATAAATATGCGTAAAATGAATATGCATAATGACTTGCACTGATAAAGGGAAAAAGCTTGGAGAGCAAAAGCTGCCTCACCGAGTGTGTGTGTGTGTGTGTGTGTGTATGTGTGCAGGTGTATGTGTGTGTGTGTGTGTGTGAGGGAGCAAGTGTGTGTGTTCCTCTGCTCTCCCTTTAATCTGCGTATAGGGGCAGTGGTGGGAATCTGCACACCATGCTAAATCGATACACTCCCGCTTGCTTCAGTATGCCTTCCCGTGTGTGTGTGTGTGTGTGTGTGTGTGTGTGCTTGAGTGTGTGTCTTAGTATGCAGCTCAGATGCAGAAAGAGAGAGAGAGAGAGAGAGGGGGGGGGGGTTACATAAGAAGAAAGAGGGACACACTTAAGTGGTTTTGACCTTGGGTACATCTTCACCTCCTGCCTCCCACACCACTAAGCCCCCCTCTCATTTTTTTTTTCATCAAAATAAATAAACTTTGTTTCAAGTCTCAAATACCAACATGAAGGTCCGGGTTGTGTGTGAACATGAATCCGCTGTTAGAGCCTCAAAGAGTAGCGGCATCAAACCGAGGGGACTGTGGAAGTCTTCTCCTCCATCTCCATCTTTTTCTCCTCTCTTCTATCCTGCACTCATGCCCAATCTCCCCCCTAACCTCTTTTGTACTCGGCTTGTCGGCCCATTCTTCTGCCCTGCTTAGTTTGGCCTGCTTCACTCCTGTTAAATCTATCTCTCTTCCTCTCCCCTTGTGTATCTCCTCATCCATCCAAATCCGTCCTTCTCTTGCTCAGATTTTCTTCGACTACACTTCTCCTTTCATCTCGCATTCCTTTTCTGCATCCCTCCCTCCCTCCTTCCGTCCATCCTCATCCCTCATTCTGAGTGACCGCTGGTCCCCCAGGCGGTGAGCACATCAGACTGGCAAAGCTCTATCTTCCATCACCCGCCATCGTCCCCCCCCCCCCCCCCCCCCCCCTTCCTCCTGCACCACCTCCTCCTCCTTCTCTGCACTCTCCATCTCTTTCACTCGCTCTTTCGCTGCTGGCAGCATTGGCAGCATGACAGTGCTTTCCCAGGGCAAGGCCTTATGTAAACAGCCCCATAGCACCAAGCAGTGTGTGTGTGTGCGTGTGTGTGTGGGTACATGTGTGTGAGGAGAAGCGTTAAATTTCCCACTCTGCATGCTTTTGAAGAGAAAAACAAAGACAGGGACAGAGTGCATTTGTATGTGCGTTGCATCATGTGTGTGTGTGTGTGTGTGTGTGTGTGTGTGTGTGTGTGTGTGCCCGTTAATAGCTGGGGAGGTTAAAGTCGCAGATAAAGTATACAGATAAAGGTTAGGATCCCTCTGTAGCAACCTTCTGAGAGCGTGAAGCGCCCCCACTCGCACTTCCTTTCTTTTATTCCGCAGCCGCGTTTTGGCGATTGAAGATGATACGGTGCCTCCCGTTTGATTGGTTGACAAAGCTTCTTTGATTTGGCCCTCCCCCGGGCCCGTCCCAGCCACGCTCTCAGACGACCTTCAGGAAAGTTTACCAAACTTTGCTTTGATTTACACCCCTCCTTTTCTTTCGCCTCTTCCCTCTCCTTGTCTCCTCCCCCGGATTCCCCAAGCAGTCGACAGCCTCTCCATGATAATGAACAGCAGCTCAATGTGTACAGCTGACAAAGCGCAGGAGGAAATCATACGGCTTTCCATACCGCTTTTATTGCAATCTCATCTCAATCAGCGGCAATCAGGACGAAATATTAGGGTGAAGCCACCCTCCTCACAGCTCCAGTCTGGAGTTATAATGCAACGACGCTGATGAATGAGATAATTTACGTTGATGATGATGGGGTTTACTTCTGTTACTCTCCAAAATGCTGAACAGGGAATACTATCAATCCTTGATGTTTCCATCCACATTATCATAACGTTTCTTTACTGCGCCAGTTTGCATTGCCAAACCCTGTGCTTGTATTTTCTGCTTCTTCTGTCCCGTCCGTCTTGATATTTTCAACACAACAATGTTCGCCTTTAAAAAATGTTGCCAGTTTGGAAGGTGATCCTGACCTCTGCAGATTCTCCTGGAAACATTCACCAACCTCGCCGATTCTTCCAACAAGCTCCCCTCGAGTTCCTCACCCCTGCTGCAACTTTGAGCGTTATTGACGGGAAGCGAGAAAGACACCTACTGGCATCTAAAGATAGCCAGAGAAAAACCCTGATGCCGCTTTGAAGTGCTAATTGACGCTATCGTAGTTAAAATCAGAGAGAAGTCCTCGGCCGCCGCCAATTTGTTGTGGTTTATTTTCCAAGTGGAGTAATCTGGATGGAAGACTTTGATCTGTCTGAACCGGGGCCTCTTTGCTTTTTCAGCTCTGTGTTCTAACACAGATTCCCACCCGGAGCTTATTAACCTTTCCCTTATTTACCTTACCCCTTATTATCAGACTTTATTAAAGCCTATAAACTACTTCCCTTTGCTATGTTCAGTGTCCTCTAACCTGGAGGAAATGAGAGGGATGCTGAGGGGCGGCTGTGCGTATGTGAGTGTGCATGTGAGGCTTTTATGTGTGTATATATATACGCCTGTGTTCCTGCATCAATTACCCATCTGTGAGCTATTGGGTTTTTGTGTGCGTCTGCGTGCATGTGTGTAGTAGTTAGTGTGTGCATTGGTGAGTGGATGCGCTTGTGTTCCTGGCTCAATTATCTACCTGAGCTGAATTTGTGCTTGCACATGTCTGTGTCTAAACGCATGTGGGAGTCATGGAGAGGCATGAATACCTGTGTGCATTCAAAAGAATAGCGAAGCATTAGCATGTGTGTGTGTGCGCCGGTTTATACAGTATGTGTGTGTGTATGTCACAGTGCAGCGCAGTGTGTGGCAGGGGGCCGGCCTTGTCTGTGACTGGCAGGCAGAGTTATTCACGGATCACAGCAGACATATGGGCAGACTGGGACTCGCTGAAGACATGCCCTCACTGCTGGGACTGATACAATGTGATAAACAGATGTGAAGGAGGCCCCACACACTCAAATACACACACACACACACACACACACAGACAGACATTTGACAGACATGCATGGAGACTTCTCACAGGTGCGCAGAGAATTTGGAGAGATGTCCACGTCATGAATATATTTTAAAAGTAAACTAAGCAAAAAAACAAACAAAAATTCACATGCTGTGTTAAAACCAAAACACACCAAAGCAAGACAGCTTTCACACATATGCGATGACAGAAGTGTAAGCTCATGCACAACAAAACCCCCTCCAAAAACCCTTCACAGACTGATAACTCAACAGGGAGCTCTTCATCAGAGAGAGCATGGCCTTATCGTCTACTGTTCCAGCTCGCCAGCTCCTGCACACTCTCCGACTGTAACCCCTTACTAACAACCCTATTTCTGCCCGCTGCCTGCGGCCTTCTCTCTAGGTGCAACCGATACTCACCCTTTTTCTAAACTCCCCCACCACCTTGCCTTCCTATTCTTCTCTATTTTTATTCTCGCTTGTTGTCTCGGTGCCAACTGTTGAATACTGGGGGGGGGGCTAAGGAGAGGCAGCCAAAGGAGCAAAAGAGAGGGAGAAGAGGCGTTTGGGGGTTGGAGGGAGGGAGGGATGGAGATTTGTGGAGAGGCTTTCATTCAATATGCCAGCTGTCTTGAGAAAAATACACGCAGCACTGACTGGTGGAACATTTCCTCCCTGAACAAGTGTCTCGGATATCCGCCATCTCAGCGTTACCTGTCAGCTAGTTTTACAGGAGATGCATGGCGATCCGAAATGTGGAAGTTGAAGAGGCGGTAAAAGAACGTGGATCAGATGAAAAGGGTAATATTTTGGATTGCAACAGCCGAAACATTTTGATTGCTATTTCATTCAGAGAAAAGCAACTTGCAAGTGTTTCCATTATCAGGACCAAGCAGCAACAAGGGTAGAAAGTAAAGCCAATGCGGAAGTGCAAAAAAAAACTGCAGTTCCTTGAGTGTCCACTTGAGGCTCGATACTACAATAACAAAAGATGACATCAAGGCTAGCGGGGTAACATGGGATGTCTCGCTTCTACCCCTCCGTTACGCCTCTATGCATCCTGGTCCGTCAACACCCACATCCAGGGTTTTCAGCATAAAACCATTTAAAACACAAAAAACACACTCAGGGCCATTTCTCCTGAGCTGTCTAAACGGTCTGTTTGATTCTGAAAATAAACGTTTTAAAATGTTTTAATATTGTTTTCGCCGACGTGACTTCCTGTCACGCTCGATGTTTTCAGTGGTGAATCGATGCACCATGCTCTGGCAACCGGCAAAAATAGAAGCCTTGAGTAGCTGCTAAGGACAGAGCCCGACTCTCCAACGTGATAACTTTCTCCATTAAATCTCTGCTAAACCTCTAACTTCTAACTTGGCAAGGATTAATAAACATCAGACTCTTGCTTTATGGAAAAGCACTATAAAGGGTGTTATAGCCCCGTAGTGATGTGTTTAAAGTCTGAACACTGGCTTTGCCATCTAAGACATGAGTCTCTGGGAACCCTTATGTTACTTTGGGAAACCTTTAAAAGCAAAGCCGTATACTTTCAGAGCTCTCATGCGCTAAATAAAAGTCTTCCCTCTAAATGCTAAAAGGATATGCACATTTTTAATCAAGCAAAAACTCAGTTTGAACATGAATGTACCGTAAATTCCGGACTATAAGCCGCTACTTTTTTCTCACACTTCGAGGACTGCGGCTTCTACTCCGGTGCGGCTAATGCATGGATTTTTTATGGGGGACAATGAGCTTCTGCCGCAAAAACATTTGACTTTGTCACGTCGGATCTTAATATCAGTCATTTTGCGCTTCATGCACGCACCCTCATCATGGAAAACACACGGAGAAATACATATGATGTAGCTTTCAAGTTAAAGGCGATCGACCTGGCTGTCAAAGAAGCTAACAGAGCTGCTGCACGTTAAGATGACACTGACAGCGACAGCAGAGACTGAGGAAGTGAGTAATGAAGTCATTCTGAGGCAGTGAATGGATGGACTTTTTCTTGTGAAATATATTACGGTCATCTTTTTCATCAGCCGTGTTACAGACACCGTCGGCTAGGCTTCGTATTGTAACGGTTCATGTTGTAAAGTCAGTAGTTGATAATGTGTTCATAATTCCGATTATGTGGAGAGTCAGTGAATGCACCAGCGAGAACGTGTTGAGTGGCTGTATGAGAGAACGCTGGGGGAGAGAGTTGGATTGTTACGACAAGTTATGGTGTTGTTCTCTGTTGTAAACGGCGTGGTCACGGCCGACAGTGATCGGGTTATTAAAAGTTATTATTTGAACGCTCTCGTCGTCCTTTAACGTCCGTACGGACGCTACAGTATTTGCGGATGTTACCGGTAGCCTACGTCTGTGTAAATAGCTCTTGTTATAGCGTGGACACCTGCGGCTTATAATCAAGTGCGGCTTATATATGTACAAATACATTTATTTACTTATGATTAGCCGGTGCGGCTTATATCCAGGTGCGCTCAATAGTACGGAATTTACGGTAATTGTTTCTCATGTCTTCCACATTACAAGAAAGGAAGAAGGAGAAGATGAGGGTAATAAGCATGATAGAGAGGGGAATTTAAATATATGAAAATGTCAGAGGAAGATGAAGACATAAAAAGGAGGACATTTTTTGAAAAAATGGCTGAGCAGAGAACAGGCAGACCTCGTTGTCTGTAATTTGTCAATTTAAGTTTGTAGATTTTGAGTTTCAGCGTCTCCCAGACAAAGAAAGGCAAAGAAGAAAGAGGATGAAAAAGAGGAGGAGGAGGTGGAGGAGGAGGAGGGGAGTGTGTTTTTGATGCTGAGATCTGCACCTGGGAACCTGCTCAGGAAGCCAGGTTTGGAAAGCCTGTAAGAAAAAAACAAAAAAACACACTGTGTTGTGTTTTAACGCGTGTGTTCGTGCATGCACTTTTGCTTGTGTAACCCACCGTGTGTGCGCAAAAGTTCCTATTTTTTCTATTTCTGCTGTGCGTGTGTGAGAGACAAAGTTTGTGTGGGAGATTGAGAAAGAGAAATTGAAAGATGGTGAAAGAGGTGAAGACAGACAAGATATAGAGAAAGGTGAGAAAGCCACAGAGATAAACTGATGAAAAACGATGGCTGTGGAGAGATTGCAAGACGGGGCAAGTGATAGACACGGGGAACAGAGAGAGAGGGGGAAGAGGGACCTTTGGGAGCCACTAATTCGAGGACCAGCTAATGCACACATCCATGAAGACCTGGAGCTTCCTCTCCAACTACAAAGGAGTCTGCTCTGTTTTTCCTCTGAGGATGCCCAGGAGCACTCCAAACACTGTGAGGTCTTTGTTTCTCTCACCCCCCCCCCCCCCCCCCCCTTCTCCTTTTCTCTCCCCATCGCCCTCTTTCTCTCCCTCTCTCTTTTTCCGCATCTGTACACCTCATAATCCTTTCTCCTGCCTTCCAACGAATTGGCGAGCACCTCTTTTATTTATTTATTCATTTGCTTTCTCACCTCCTTTTTTCCTTTATCATCTTTTCTATTTTTTTCTCACTTCGTCGTTGCTTTATCCCCCTCCTCTCCGTCATTCTCCCACTCACTTACTCTCTCAGTCCCTTTATCCAAGTCTTTGCACTGTATTATTGTTAGGATTTGGATTTTCCGTGTGAAGCGGCATGTTGCTTATTCTGTGTAGTAGCTTTAGTGTCAGAGCTAATGACTGTTTACTTTGCTGCAATTATTCAGGTACGCCAACTCATTAAGGGTAATTCCTAATGTAAACCGTAGGCCTGTAAGTGGAGGCTTTTACTAAGAGTGCATGGTCAAAAGTATGTGGACACCCCTTGTGTCCTGAAGTGGAATGCGGCCTGCGCACTTCAGTTCCACTTAAGGGAAATGTAATTGGTACTGAATCCAATTTTTGTTCGGACAATAGTGTGCTTGAAACTTTGTCTTTTCTTAAACTGTTGTGAAATAACCCCAAGGTTCTGAGCGTGGTGGATTTAACTTTTCAAGGTTGCGGAGGATAACAAGAGTGGCCTGCCAATAGCAACCATCAAACCTTTGCGATATACACAAGAGAACAGATTTCTCAAAAGCATTGCTCAACCTGGCTAATGCTCTCAGAGCTGAATCAGAGCAAATCCCTGCAGCCAGGCTTGGAAATCTTGAGGAAAAGCTCCCCGGAAGAGTAGAGGCCATATGAGCAGCTCAGCAATGGTGAGGATTTCAGGGAGAGAATCTGAAAAAATACTTGTTCATATGTGTTGTACAGGTGTTAACATACTTTCCTCTTAAGGAATGGAACTGCTGTTCAGTCTGATGGTCAATTTATTCTCTATAATCATTTCCTATAAATAAATCCAAACAAAAACTTTTGGCTCCATTGCCATTGAAAGAGTCGCCAACGTCCATGTTCCCCTGGGGATGAAGTGTTGAAAACAAGTTGATCACATCAAGCAACCACCTGCCCACTATTGACTAGAAAATACATAAATAAGGTACTGAATTATACTAACAGGGTGAACATGATCAAGCATGTGAAGGTCACCCTTAACCTAAGACGTGTTGGCCAATAGATAGATCTTATTTTTCTCTGTATTGCTTCATTTAACCCCGTAAGTTGTCATAGGTTAAATCAAGTAGTAGTAAATAAGCCAGAGTGACCCTTTGTGTATGCATGGCCAGAAGGAGGTGAAAAGAGCTGGGATTTCTTCGTGTACCTGCCGATTAACCTGATTCGGATTCCCAAGAACCCACTTGATTAGGTTAGCTTAGTCAGATTCACTCGGGGCTCATTGTTTCCCTCTACATCTCTAATTCCCTGTTTCATTCCCCCTCCCCCTCTTCCTGACAGTCCCCCTGTTTTTCTTGGTAATCCTAAATCGGGTGAACGGAGATAGAGTCTCCCCTGGACTCTCTGGTCTTTTATTCCCGCCTAAATCCAAAGCTTCCTCTGCCCTGAAATCCAACCAGCGGTCATTTGAAACTGAACATGCAGACACACCCAAACACTAACAAAGCGCTCAAAGGGGTCCCATGAACATTCATACTTTACTCGTGCAGCAACATAAAGATTCTGAGAAGAAGTCCTGAAGAAGGGAGAGCCAAAAATTCCTGCCTCATCCCAAACATTCCTTGCCAAGCCCGTCCCACTGTCTGCTCAATTCCTGCCGGCATCATCCAATCCCGCTCTCCTTTCACTGTCGGAGCATCAGAGGAGCCAATCAGATTAGGCGTGGAGAGGAAATTGGAGAAGGTTTGGCAGCGAGTCATCGAGCCTGCTTTTCCCTTTCATGTTCCTCATTCACTTGCTCTCTTCCTCACACACACACACACATATGTTCACACACTCACACACATACTCAGAGATACACACACATGCAGAGGACAAGAAAGAGAGTTGCCCTGGGAGACAGAGGCATGGGTGAAAGAAGGATGCTGGCAGTGAAAGGGCCTGACCCATCTCTTGGCATGGAGGAGCCTCTCACCCCCCTCTTATGTACTGAAAGGACCAGCTGAACAATGCAGGGCAAAGCATTCTGGGTGATCCCTGGACCCCTGCACGTGCCTTCATGGGGGAAAGGAGATGGGCTGTGCTTATGTGCATGTGCTTGTGTCGGCGTGTTGGAAAAACACAGGCAATTTAAGCCGTGGGATCGGCCATTGCTTCTTCGTCAAGACAATGCGAAAAAAAGAAAAGCAGCAAATTCTTCTTCCCCGAAACGAGGGATCCGATCATTACTTGCAATTTATATGCAAATAGTGTCATAATCACAGTAAATTAAGGACTTCTTTCTGATTTGTGCCACGGAAGATGATGAATATCGACAACAGGCTGTAAGTTGTGGGAGTTGGGGGGGAAATGATTAAGAGTTTTCACTGAATGCCGACAGCTCTTCCCCCTGATAGCTTCACCAGCAGGGAGACTTCAGCGAGCCGCTGACACCTGTCTGCTCCGCTTAGCTCTCCACTTGTAGGGAGTTGATTTTGGAACAGGGTCTATCACCCTTCTGACCCTTTATTCCCTCTGCTCAAATACAGTACATTCATCTTTCTCGAAACCCTCTCTTTCATTTCTGTCTCTTGTCCTACCTTCAGCTGGTTAGACAGGCGCAATCCGTCAAAACCTGAGAAACACTCTGAGCTTTGCCACTGAATCCATATGGGAGAACAGGGGCCGTATGTAAATCTATATTGGAGAGAGCATATCTGCCAGCGCTGGGCCCTGCCTGTGTCAGGAATCGATACAGCGTCTGTGTTTTATTAATAACTCTAAACGATGCTGCGCTCAGTCAGCCATTTATCAAACCAGCCTCACCTCTGCGCAACCAAGTCTCTAAACTATCATTTCTCCACCCCTGCCTCCTTTTTTCACCTGACTGTGTTAATCAGCAGCTCTGTAACGCCTTTATTAGATAGGTGGTGTTTGCTCTTCTGCAACCATTAGCTGTCTACGCTGAAGAACGTTTATTGCGATACAAATCACTTAACGTCACACGTAACCATCGGCGGAACGCTTCTCCGTTAACAGGGCGCTTGAGGAATTTGGTAAGGCAGAAATCAGCTCAATTTTTGTTTCTTTTGACGGGATTTTAGGATTCAACATGAGGCTTGGTTTTATCTGTTTAGTGCTACAACAAACTCAATCAGTAAATTACATTTGGAAGACGGATTTAACTCAGCTGGTCAGGAAGAGTGAACGGAAGCTTGAGTCATCAATTTTCTTTTACGACAATTTTTCAGGTCCTTGCCCTTTTCTTGATAGAACCAGAAGCGCTACCTGTCTCTGCCCTACCGACTGAGCATACACAGCGTGCCCAGTCTCACTTTAACATGAAACTTCTTTCTTCAAGATTCAAGAAATCCACTTATTCAGCTTCTGTTAAATTAAAAAAAAGAAAAAGAAAAAAAAAGAGCGTATGTATAGTTAACACTGGAGAAATTAAGACCTGAAATGTATCTGATCACCAATAAACAGGAAGTGGTAGCTCAGCGCACAAACTTTCTGTCTGTGTGGCTAAAAAACATCAAAGAGGTTAACGTCTGAAACTTGCATCTTTATTGTTCTGTGTACAGGAGTCAGTTAGGAAATAAAAGTGCAGATATTAGTCAGATAAAATGTACACAATGTACAGAATCAGGGTCTTTGTACTGGCTAATTTGATTAATTGACTTGAAGGTAGTCCTAATGTTTGGGTGTATTTTGCATTGGATTCCATACAGTATGAATATTTAGATCTATTGTAGTTCCATGTTATGCTCCATTTGCTGCACCACTCAGAGATAAATATTTTATCTTCCACCGCAGTTAAGTGACTGCTGTGTAGTCACACATAAATGTGGAATTAAGATTCACAGCATGATCATTAACTACAGTAAAGTTGCATTATGGGAAATGTGGAGATTGTAATTTAAAAAGGCTGCTCCAAACAGAGGTTTGTATGATTTGCATCCATTCTGAATGTTCAAAAAAAAAAAAAAAAAAAGATGTCTTAACAGACTTGTAAAAGCAAATCTCTGGGGTATTCTTAGACGTAATGCAACCATTTAAAAACAGCAATTTGCGAGCTCACACAGATAATTGAAGGCAGTAATCTGTTCAACAAATGACTTTTGCTCACACTTTCCGATAAACTTGTCAGAACTACCCGGCTTGATTAGTCAAAACATGTCAAAATGAGGGAGAGGAAATTATCTCATCATGTTGCAAATTGCAGCCTGGCTGTCATAAATGTGCTGAAATGGAGACATAAATTCTTGCCCCATCAGTTTTGTTGTGATGCTGTGTTGACTTCATCGGCCTGTGCCTAATATCTGCATTATCAAGCATAGTTAATGAAACACTGACAGAAATTAGTGCAGACTTTATGTTCTCTGTGGTGCATAAGGAAGCACTAAGACAGTATTCAGAAGTAAATGGGAAACAGTGGCTGTCTGGGATTTTTAGAAAAGCATACTGAATTTGAAATCGGGCTCCAAATACTTTACATCCACAGGATTTATTGATAAGGAGCTAAAACCAGCAAACCCACTGCGCTCTGGTACTCTAAGGCATGCAGATTTTCAGGCTGCAGGATCCGTATGTGCAGATAAAAGCCTGTTTGTGAGCCAAGGGGGCCTGACGTGAAGTTTGCGGATCTGTGGAAGCAGAACATGAGATGCCTCCGCTCCTGGAAAAAGTGTTTAGAGGGAATATTCAATTTGTCAGTGTGGAGAAGCGGAGCAAAGTGCATTTGAGAGAAGGAAGACGATGGCACGGTTTACCACCACCTGACGCATACTTTTGGGTTCAAGAAATGGAGGAGAGCGAGCGAAGGAGCAGTTTAAGAAACAAAATGGTGCAAACCACAAATTAGAGGCAGAACAAAAACAAACAAAAAAACGGAGAAACATACGGCCTGAGAGACGGGGGAAGACAGAAAGGAGACGAGAGAGGAGGGGAAAAGGGATGAAAGAAGGTGGGAAAAGGAGGAGGGTAAACAAATTAAAAGAACAGGGTGAGAGGTTTACTCTCCCTCCCCTCCGAGCTCTAAGACTCTCATTAGCAATATTGATTCATGGCTTTTCAGGTCTTTAGCAGTCAAATGCTCATCGCACACATATGCACACACAGACACATTCTGCTGAAAAGCAGCACACACATCCAGCCTCTCCTTCCTACACACACACACACACACACACACACACACACACACAGGGGTATTACGCTGGGACGGGTTATGAAGTACCATGCTGTCCTCTCTTGCATAACACTGAAACTTCAGCTCTATAAATAGCAGAGTATGCATTTTTAATTGCTCTCTCTGCCGGCGCCCACGGACGCTACCTGTCAACATCGGTAAGCCAAACGTGGCTTTTCGACATAACCTCATTCATATGAATTACAGGTTGCGCTTCTGTTACCAAGCATACCCTCCTTGATATCGACAAAATAAAAGAAGCCCGACAGTGAAAAGGCCTCCCAAATGATTCTCAAACTTCATGAGGATTACGGGCCGAACAACTAACCGCATGGACATCTGCAATAACACATCACAGAAGTCTGAATGTTAACGAGCAACACTTCCTCACTCAGCATTCAAATGGAAGAATAAAAGTTAATGCTTTCACACCAGGGCTGGACTGGTTATAGTGCATGGCATGCCAGAATTTTTCCAAGTGGGCCTTGGAAACACCGTTAAAAAAAACATGTCTGCAAGAGTAAGTGAAACAGCAGTGTGTGTTCGTGCGTTCGACTACCAGTACAGTCCTACCTGTACATAACCTTGTTTATATAAGCAGTAAACTATTTTTGGATGCAAAATAGCAACTAAGAAAATCTAAAACATAAACAAACATGCATGCACGCACGCACGCCCTCACACACACACACACACACACACACAGGAGGCCGAATAATACGGATATTGATGAACTAGCAGTATGTGAATCCAAGCAGCAACACTCATTAACAGGAGCCCCCCCCCCCCCCCCACACACACACACGTATACACGCACACACTGTAAGCAAGGCAGATGCACACACACAGTAAGCAAGGCAAATGTGCACACACACACACACACACAAACTGTACACAGCTAACTCTATCTTCTTAAATGGCTCTTGATTAGACATTGTCGCTGACTTGGCAATTTTCTCTAACTGTGTTCCTGTTGTAAGGTAACAGCTTTTGTGTATTGATTTAGTTGAGCTGAGCTAAAACAGTTTGTAACAAGACCCAAAGTGACAGAAAGCACAGTAAGACCACTAATGCCTTGTTAACCAGCCTCCCTTCCTACATGATGCGCAAACACACACTTGTACACACACACAGCTACAGAAGATAAAACTAGCAGGCTCTGCTGTATAGGAAGATAATCCACTACACAAACATGAACCAAAGAGATACAGTCATACAAGTTAAGAGCACACTAATCTATTTTAGACTACCAGCTCTAGTTATAAATATTTGAACAGCAAAAAAAAAGACGCCCAGAATTGGTAATCCTTTCCAACCTTGTTTTGACAGACACAACTCGGGCAATGTGCGGGTGAAAGAAAAAGTGAAGGGAAAAAATGCAAATTGGCACCTGATTATGCACCATGTACCACCGAGAAAGGAAAGACACATTAGTAATGGTGCAGTTTTACTTGCTGCCAAATGTACTTCAATGTAATTCTAATTCTTGACTGGATTTTGTGTTTATTTCGAGCGTGATTTCTTTTTCCACTTTCCCATTGAATATTCTGGGATTGAATATAAATGAAAAAACTAATAATTTGCCTTGACTGATCTACTGTGGCATTCCCAGACCTCCTCGTACTGTACATGCACACAGACTGACAAATGCTCAGGCATGCAGAGACACACACACACACACACTGTGGATACATGACATGTTGTACATACAAACACACACACTGACAATCCCTTCAGAGGGGTCCAGAGGTAGCTGACAGCTGTTCTGGATGTTGGGAGACAAAGGTGGGGGTAAAGTGTGTGTGTGTGTGTGATGTGTGTGATGTGTGTGTGTGTGTGTGTGTGTGTGTGTGTGTGTTAGGGCTACAGTATTGGCTCTGACTTGAAGGTCTGGTGAATGCTGGAGCTGTGGCTCCCAGCGGAGCGATACAAGGATTCTCTTTTCCTTCATCCGTTGTTTTTCCTTCGCTTCTCCTCCCTTGCTTCCCTCTTTTCTTCACACTTCCTCCATTTGTCTCACACCACATCGCCCTCCAACCAACATGTCGAACTCTCCTGTGACTACTTTCATTGACTAATTTTCTCTATCTTCTCCTTGTGTGTGGGTAGCTTTGCTATAGAAGAGCGAAGCTTGACAGTATCAGGCTGGTTTGAACTCGGTAACCTTGCTGCACTGCAGATGTGCTCTGGTGATTTTTAATGAAATCATAGCAATATGGCAGTGTATGATAAAATCATTGATTCCTCATTTGAGAAATTATTCAAAAAATCCCAATCAATGTTCCATATCTTTAAAGGAACAAATAAAAGAATCTCCATCTTCCCTTATCCCCATATTTTCCGAGCTACTCATCCCCTGGGAAAGTTTCACACTCGTACTTTAGGTGACATCGACGTCCAAAGCGCACAGCTTCTTTTCTGGAACTGTAAATAAGGGAAACACTGAAAGAGCTCATTTGTAGACTTCAAATCAATACATTTCAAATGCCTTTTTGAAGGTACTGTAAGTGATGAATTACAGCCAAAGTGCAAGATGATGTCTCCAAGTGGGACTTTTCAGTGATGCATATTATAAATATGAATGGAAGAGGCCTGAGTGATGTCACCCATCTGTTATGGCTGGGGGCTCCGGAGGCTCATAGGTGGCAGCTGCCATGTTGGTAAATCCTGTCTCACCGTAGCTCTCAGTCAACTAAACAACAGGCTGAGAGCTGGAGCTGAGGAGGGGTTTAAGCCTCCTGACAACTCACTAACCTGCGCCCACCTGTTAATCAGACAGCTACCCACCTTACTATGCACAACACGTATTGTTCATAAAATGAGAACGGATGCGATGGAAAAAAATAAAATAACAAATCTACCCCCGTACAGTTTGTGCTCAGGAGGATAATTACTACAGGCTGGAAACATGTTCATTTTAGCCGCATAAACTAACTTAATTCACCTACAAGCTAGAGTTAATATTTGTCGAATGTAATTTGCAAGTTTAATAACTCATCTCGGATAAACAGGCCTTCACAAGTTCAGACTGACCATGGGAAGTTGGCGTTTGTCTGACTAATGTCAGCGGTCTAAACTATGAAGACTCACATCGTGTTTGAAGCGGCAGTAATCCAGGATCAGCAGCCGAATGAGAATCAATACGAAAATTCTCTCAGCTCCAAGTCAATGATGCTTTGAGCCCAGACAAAATGACACACAAAAAGCAAGCAGTTTGGGAGCATTTAAGACCGCCTGATTAGTAAATGTTTTGAGGACATTTTTTAATCATTTCAGCAAATTTACACAATAGAAAAATTAGAAATCAGCAATAAAACAAATGTTTTTTTCCCTGCAATACACCTACTTAAAAGAAACGTCATCCTATATTGACACTCTAGTGTGACCTCTGTTCTAAATGACACGTTTAGTCACTCGCACATTCGGGTATAGTTTGGGTAACATGTTGCTAACACTAGAGTAAGAATGGACTTTTAGTTAACATGTAATAAATGTTTATGGGACGTGGCATCAAAAGCTAAACTGAGTAAAACGTTTTATGATGAATTGTATATGAACACGTGCGCTGCAAAGAGAATTTCCAATTGGTCACATTAAATACATTTTATTTAGTGATGAATGAGCTGCATAAAACTTAACAAGTCCCCTAGAGATGTCTCGTGAGGTGAAAGCTCGTCTTTAATGGTTATAAAAGCGCCGCAGTCACACAATTATTTCAGCGCAGGAGAAAATGCCGTTTAATTGCCCACTTTGCTTTCAAATTGGAAACGCGTCGTAAAAACTGTCAAAACTTCCACACCGTGCTTGTTAGCGCGCTAATGGAGCGACATAAAACATCCCGTTTCAAACAGCGTCTTGCTGTTCGTCTGCTGGGAGACATTAAGATGAAATATTGGGCTAATAGTTACATTAGGTTACGTGTTCTCGTCTTAAATGAGACATGCAGACGTACTGCACATGACGCGCTGTTTTAAACAACTTAATTAGTCGTTGGAAAATGTCATACCGGAGAGATAGAAGCTTTTCTGGTGGAGAGTGATGATTGAATAATACTGTGTGAATGAGATAAAACCACTAGCCTGTGTGATCTGTCTCTAATCCACATCTGATACACAAACGAGGTTGAGAGGATTCCTACGTCTCCCACGGCTCGTTTTTCATTCGACTCATCACTCTTGCATCGGTCCCTCCCTCCCCACTCGTCTCTTCTTCACTTTTTTTGTCAATAAAATAGAGTGATATTTAGTTACAGCGGCATGGGAATGCTAAATTGACTTGGAGACACTTTTTAAGCAGCTGCTGCGTACGTACTCTCACACCGTCTGCTTACTTCGCCTAATGTGGAGCTCGGCTTTAGAGTCAGCCGTACAGTACAAGGTATCATTTTTCAATATCCAGCGCTATTTCGATGTCCTTTTTTCCTTCTCCCCTCTGTTTGCTGTCCATTAAATGGGAAGCTATTTAGTTACATAGACAAGGAAACTCTAAACTGGCAGGGGGACACTTTTTTTTTTGTTGCTCTTTGATGCATCTCTTCGTGAATATTTCTCTCTTTTCTCTCCTTTGGGTCTTCCGAGGTCCACAGGAAGCTAAAAGTGAACATACACTTGTTTATTGATGTTGACATTATCACTTTGTCTGCACTGAGCTCTGGGACTCGAGAGGAATTGTTTTGAAAATTGTCTTGTCTTACTCTCAAGGTACACCAAAGTATTGGTGCCTTTCATTCTGTATGTGCTGACAGTCTTTGGATTTTATATTCTACTTTTATGTTCTTTGTTTGTTTTTGAAGTAGATCATGTAACATTTTTTATATATATATATTTCTTGTTGCACTCAATCTGGAAATGTATAAAACCAGAGGAACAGAGGATTTTATCAAGCATTTTAAAGGGCTCGTTCGGAGTTTTTGAAGTCAGTCTTTATTGGTTCTGTATTTGTTTGCCTCTAATCTGCTAGAACAGAAAATGGAAAACAGTAGATGATTCGTGAAACAGTACATCAAGAATGTACATAAAGATTCTACACGTGTATACTTTCACATCAAACCTAAAAAAACGCCTTATTATTGTTGTCACAATGTGTTATGAAGCATTTACTTTATCCCACGGTGTTCTTTGGCTCTGTTACTTTGATGTTTTGCCATTTTGCCTGTTACGCCTCTCCTCACCTTAGATTACAGGCCGAGCTGTGGACATCTCTCCACAACTGTTACGCCTTACATGATGTTTACTTTGACAGTAGGGTGTAACAATCCATTTTTTAAAGGGATACTTCATCCATTTGCATGAAGCTTTGTATCATTAGAAACATGGTAGTAGTGTTGAATGGTCGTGAATCCAGCCCTCATTTTGCCCTGAGACGAAAAAAATGTGTTTTTCTTTGCCTGGAAGTTTTCTTCATGTGATGAAATATAACGATTTTTGCATCACATGAAGAAAACTTTCAAGCAAAGAAAAACACATTTTTCTCGTCTCAGGGCAAAATGAGGGCTGGATTCACGACCATTCAACACTACTACCATGTTTCTAATGATACACAGCTTCATGCAAATGGGTGAAGTATCCCTTTAACAGGCATGTAACATGTAAAAGCTACTAGTGAGACACCGAGAGCGCCGGAACGGTGAATGTTAGCTAACGTAACTACAGTAAGCTACTTAATTTTTACAAAACAGCGCATGAATAAACGTGAATGTAACCTTTATTAATTAATGATTTTTGCCTAGTCAGTAGTATTGGTTTATGCAGGAAGACAATACTATTCGAAGATGTCATCAAGCTACATCTTTTGTTGCATTTCATTGGGAGACTCCTGATAGCAGAAAAAAAAGACTTGTTATGATCCTTTGTCACGTCTTATTGTATCACATGTTGGTTAAGATCAAATGTTAAAATGTTTCTGAAACATGAACTGACCTTTAAATATCTGAATATTACAGCGGCATCATCTTCTGAGCGTCATGAATTTTAAAGCTATTTTCAAATGCATGGCTGTTATACAAGACTCATCTCAACTGTATTTACCATAACTTAGAAAATTCTTAAAATACAGAAGAATGTTCTCAGTACCCTTTCGATGAACTGCCTTTGGGCAGTGAGCTTTTTCAGTGGAGAAACACGACTCAGTGAGCCACACTCGAAGACGACATAAAGAGCTGCACTTCCAGAGGTAACTGTTAAATACTGCTTTGCTGTGCTACTACTCGCTCTTTTAAATATGAGAGATTTTAACTTGATGAACTTATGCTATGATGCTAACGTGTTTGTGTACCTGTGTGAATTTGCCTGGGTGTATGTAACTTAGTATTATGTGCTTTAGTTAACTCAGTATTGTTTTATAACTGTGTGGATCTTTTAACTTGCCATGGAAGTGCAGATGAAAACAAGCCAAAAGCTAAATCTGGTAATGCATCAAATAGTCCCTGTGCAAAAACGACACATGCTGATTCTGGTTGCAGGTTCTAGAAACAATTTTGCAGCTGCTTTTTATTTTCTGCATTTGCGATGTAGTGCCAGTAAGCGTCACGACATTTGTGATTGCTATGAATGTGAGCACTCTGGTAGCCCCCAGGCTAGATTTCCAATCAGGCGAGGCAAACAAGTGCCCCCACGTGCCCCTTGGCAGTGAAGAGGTCACTTTGTGAGTGGGCGAGCGAGGGGTTAATAGCATCTCGGTTTTTTTGCCCCTGAGCAGCTTAACACCATGTAGAGCTCTTTTTCTGTTGTTGCTGCTGCTGCTATCTGTCACCAGAAAAACATGGCCACATGGTACTAGTAATGTCTGCTGAGACTACCACATTAATGTTTATGACTAACATGTTTCAGATTTGCATGAACACCTGTTCTTTCCTTTTGATAACTGCATATCAGCAGGCGCTGTAATGATGTGGTTATATTCTGGGTCTCTGACAGACGCGTGCGAGTGAGATTTTGCTCGGAGACACTTTTCTTTTTTTTCCCCGTAGAAATTTAGAATTTAATTGAAATTAACCATTTAAGAATATAAAAATTAAACAGTCAAGATTTAACCTGCAGTTTTCCACCACTGACAAATTAGTCTTCCCAACATTGTTTCCTTTTTTAGGCATTTTCAATATCTTCAGACGCCTTATTGTCTTTTGCTGTTGCACAGATTGATACACGAGTTAAGAGAATTTGATTCTACCAAATATGAAAATCTATGAGGTTGAGGAGAAAATCACCCTATTGATATTTGCTGTTCTCATTTTAATAAACTTGTTATTGCAGGAGTTGGTAATATGCTGTGTTAGTATTAGTTTTTATCTTCCCCTCTCCATCCATTCTGCCTCACATCCATCGAAGTGAACGCTATAACCAGTTGAAAACACAAAATTAGCTTGGAGACGCTTTCTCCCTCCTCTGTCCTTCTTCGCTTTGCCGTCCATTAAACACAGAAACTAGGCTCTTGTGCAGCACGTGTCATTAGCCGTATTGAATAGAATCAGCCACGGTCACACGCTCTCCTTATACGCCTAAAAAAACACCCTCAAAGTAATAAAAACACCAAGATCCCAGGATAGGACGTGGGGAAAGAAGTGTTAGAGCTTTGAAATTCCAAGCATCAGGGCTGTGCTTATATCTAATGCATTTCTATCAGCAGCAGCACTTTGATGTAACTTTCCCTCTCCTCTGCCCGCCATCTATTAAACAGAGCAACAGCCGCAGCACTGAGTTACCCTAAATGAGTTTGGAGACTTTTTTTTTAATCAAAGCATCTCCCACGTGGATTCCTTCGTCCTGCTCTGTTTGCAGTTTATCAGATATTGCGCCAGCCGACTCAATCGCCACATCCAGCTACGCTAAGACGTACTGTGAAGAGCGTAGCAGCCGGCTTTTTTCTTCTTCCTCTCCCAATCTCTTTTCAAACCCACCCCCCCCCGCCCATCACTGCCCGCTGCAGCGCTCTTGCTTGCCGTCCATTAGTGTGCCGGATGTCTACAGCGGTGTGGCGGCGGCCTTAAACTGCGCATGTAAAGCCCCGCTCGCGCTAGGTTCTTTTCTTCTTGACGTGGACTCAGCTGACTGTTCCCAATGCTCACTCACCCATTAGAGGGGAAAGAGTTGATTCTCCCTCCCTCACCCTCTTGGTTTCCTCTTTTTGTCTCTCCGTGTTCTCTTCTTGGCTTGTGCCTGCAACGCTTCCTTTTTCGCTCCTTCGCTTCCCCCCCCCCGCTACATGTATTCTTGTTTCTGCCTCTCATCTTGTTCCCTCTTCTTGCTTTTGGTGGCTTATAGCTCTTCTCTTCTCCATCTACCATCTTTTCCCCCCCCCCACTGTTGCTCTACATGTCCTCTCCATTACTTTGCTCTCAGCACCTATAGCTCCCCTGTGTTCCCGCTCTTACTCTCTCCATCTCTTCCTTATCCGCATCAGCAGTTGTGGAGAAAAGTCAAAGTCATAATGCCACAATTTAAAAATACTCTTAAGAGCAGAACCCTGCACTTGAGTTTTTTCACCTGACTTCAAAAGCACATTAAGATTTTGTGCAAGGTGTCAAAGAACCTGCAGAAGCAAGTTTATGCATTAACATTTATTGTTAGAGCGAAATGAGTGGAGCTAATGTCTTTTTAAATTTCCCAATACGCTGAATATGTGAGAGTAATCAATATCATATTAAGGCCCTTGTTTAGTGTTCACTCTGTAAACGTGAATCAATAAGGACGAGTCACTAATGTACTTTTTTTCATTTTTAGGAAGCCAAACTGTTTTAAAGCAGCACTACAGCTTTTAGTACATGTCACTAAAAAAAGGGGGTAAAAGAGGCATTTTTTTGGGACTACTTTGTGCATCGTATTCATACACAAATGGTGCCGGAAATAAAATAAAGTGTCCATGTTCGGGGTAATTATGTTGAACAATGAAACAGCGTCCCTCACTGATTCCTTTAGATCCTTTCTTTAGATCAAAGTTTTTGGTTTGTTTGTAAATCAGGTTTTATATGACATTGAAAATGACAAACCGCAGCACATTTTCTTGATACTTTATAATTAAAAAAGTTCTTAAAAGCACAATATTTCCCTCCCGAATGCAAGTTAAAGAGCATTTATTAACATTTTTAAATGTTGTACTCTTCACCGCCCTGCAGCAGCCTTTACCCAGCATCCTCTCCCTTTTCTCACCTTCCTCTTCCTTGCGTCCTTTTTTCGGCCATTTCCCTCTCTTTTTTTTCCTCTGCACTTTACGCCCCTCTCTCATCCCTTCTCTCTCTCTCTCTCTTTTTTCCTCCCACTCTCTGTGCCTCGCTCTCTCTCCCTCTCTTTCCTCCCCAGAGGGAATGAGTAAGTGTATGGTTGAGTGGAGAAGAGAGGTGGGTCTTGCCCTCCCAAATTCTATTTCAGAGAAACTCGAGCTCAGAGAAGCATGTCTGCCTTCAGAGAGCAAACGCTGGCCTGCTTTTTTTCACAGTTTCATAAGCGGCACGGGAACGCACGCCACGCCGAGATAAAAAAAACGAATCCCAACACCAATAAACACGCCGAAGGAAAAAAAAACCCAACAGATGTCAAAGTTATGGCCTGAGCTCGCTGTCTTTAACCCTGCGACACGTCATTTACATAAAACGTACAAAAAAAGTCAGCAAGCAAGCATTCCCACGGCGATACATGATTTATATCAAAGCGAGGACACAAGGAGGTAAACAAGCATGTTCTCTCACACACACACACACACACACACACACACACACACACACACGTACTCAAATGACCTGTTCTTTCCACTTTGCTTCTTTGGATGAGGTTTCTCTCTTCGGCCTGACAAGAAATGGTGGCAGAAGCACACATACACCGTGCGCACACACACACACACACACACACACACACACACACACACACACACACACACACACACACACAGAGGAGTGCGGCTGGCAGAGGGGGTATGAATTATACATCTACCCTGTCTCTATGCATTAGATAGAAAAAAAAAGGAGAGACGGAGGGAGAGAAAGAGAGATGGAGGGGGAGAAGGGAAAATGGCAGTCATGTAAGAAGAAGAAAACATGTTCCAGATACATAACATGTTCTCCTGCGATGAAGAGGAGAGAAGAAAGAGAGGGGGAGGCAGAGGTTACGTCCATAAACTATCACCTTGACAGTTTGGCCTTAAGACACTCGTTTGTTTTGGGTGTGTCCTAAATGTGTGTGTTTGTGTGTGTGTGTGTGCGCGCGTGTGTGTGTTATGCACAGGTCCACAGCTGGATGTAAAAATCGCTCCCAGCAACATCTTTCTGCTGCTGTGATGCTCATTGGTTCACAGTTCAAAGAGTTCTTTCCTCTGCAGCTGGGGGATGGCACACATTCATTCTCACACACATTTAATGGTGTGTGTGTGTGTGTGTGTGTGTGTGTGTGTGTGAGAGTTGCAGGATTAACGGATTTTGGGATTTTCTTCCCCAACTCCACAAAAAATCTCCAACGTGGGTTCAGATGCGTCTGCTCGATGGAAAAATTGGTACCCAATCGTAGCTAAAACGCTTCAGGGATGGGTGTGTGTGAGTGTGTGGGTGGGTTTTTTTTTTTTGGCAAAATCATCTGTGGAGAAAACGCGGGAAGGACTTCCTCCCCGTCACTGCTCTCAGGAGAAATGCCTCAGATTTCTAAAAGAGACAGCTTCTTCGGAAAAAAATAAAATAATTTAACATGTTTCCAGATTGAGAGCAGTCCAGATTCAGCTGGCAGTCACTTACAATGCTGGCTGTTTTTTTTTAACAGGTTTTTTTCTGTTCTTTAAAACTTGGTTTGTGTTTTGATTCGATTTTTTGTTTCTTTTGTGTTTGCCTCATTAGCTTGTTTCGAGAGACTAGAGAGTCCTTTATCAGCTTCTTGTTCTTTTGTTTTGATCTCAGGCTACCAAATTGGGTTTTTTTTCCCCCCCTTTTACATCGATTCCTCAGGGCCTTGCAATTCACTTGCTACATCCATCTATAAATCCAGGAATCTCAGTGTGTGTCTGCGTTTGTTCATCGACAACCATTTATCTGATTGACGTCACACTGCGCTTGTGTATCGCTCAGGACCCAAGGGAGTGCAGTACTGATTGTGAAGTTAGGATGAGCTTAGATCTGTGGCTAAAATATTGTTTATAGTTTTGCAATGATGAAATCCTACTATAGCGTACCCTACCAGAAACACCAGGGAGTACGCGACAGTAGCCGAGTTCAATCAGCTTCGTAAAAGATTTGCTCACCGAGACATTCTGCCAGCGTTCTTTGCGTTTCGACTGGACAGGACACACCCAACGACACTTCAATTTATAACCTAAGATTAACGTTACCATATTGTTTTGCTAAGTGGACGCTATCTTTACATAATACTCTGACTTTCCATTTCACTGTAAATACTTTCCCTTTTTCCCTGCCAAGCTTTTGAATTTAAGCTAACGTTAGCTAACCGTCGTTAACAACAGCCGAATAAAACATTTGGCCCAGATGAAACCACTCGGCCAATGTTGTGTAGCTTTGTTTGTTAACATACCACTGTATTAGGTCAGTTTTGTGATTCCCCCTTGAGTAGCTGTTATTTAACGTCCATATAAACACTATCAAACTCTTTGTTTTATTTTTATTTTTAATCGTGTCTGGACACTGTTTTGTTTTGGTGCCTTGAGTTGTAATGTGAGATGACCGAGCAGTTCTAGACAGTTTATCTTTAATCTTCTTTTTGGCTTGTTTTGTTTTAATTGGTCTTATCAGCACCATGGTTAAAATAACAGTTCAGGCATGAAAAGGTTTTGTGGGACATGGGTAAAAAAAAAAAGATGAATAAATCAGTGAAACATCAGGAACGATGACCAAACATGAGTTGTCAAAGTGTAGTGAGAATGAAGTGTTTTTGTTTTATTTAAAAGCCTCTGTAAATCCTCTTGCTCTGCTATGATATAATCCAAAGACTGGGAGTAAAATGTTTTTTTATGATGCAAACTCAAACGCACCCTGCATGGTGCATCTGCATGGTAAAGAGGGGAGACTTTGCTGTATTCAGCAGTAAATTTACTTTCATTTATAAATGGCCAGCTATAATGGAATCGTCATGGTTCCATCGAGTGCTTTGCCCTGCAGTTGCACACACACACACACACACACACACTCATCCATGCATGTGCACAGGGAAACACACAGCCACAGCCAATTCAAGCACCCATATTCACATTTGAATAATTTCTTTATTTCCGCATTTTCACAGAGGAGTTAAAGTGCTTTTATTGAGGATGGAGGTGTTTTGAAAGACTCGACGGTGCTCTCTTGTATGATGGGAGTCAAGAGCGGAAAACCCTCTGAAAAATGGCAGTGGAAAAGTAGTTATCATTAAAGAATAAAAAAAATGTAAGGTAAAAGCTGGAAACCTCGCATCATTGAAACAGACGAGCATGAGGTACATGTGTAATGGAGCCAATTCAAGCTCAGCCAAGGGAACCAAAAGCATCACCTCCGTCACGTTGTCTCTTGTCAATAAAAAGGAACGACAACCGGAAACTTTTCATGTGTACGTTCTCTCCTCTCAAAACTTCTGCCTTCTTAAGGAAGTTAAAAAAAAACGCCCATGAGCGTGGCCCATGGGTGCGCACCCAGCAAGCAAGAACTACCCGCGATGGATTTGATCTGCACTGGTGGCCCTGAGCTATTTGAATTGGATTATCTCAGAACTTTCTTGGTAGGAGCATGAGTTTCTCTTCAGAATGTGAGACTTCTGACTTCTCTGCAGGCAAGTAAGTGTGGACGCAGATGGTGGCGTTTGACGTCACAGCTGAGGAACCGAGCGAGAGAAATAACAATCAAGGCCATCGACAAACACGTGGCTGGACTTTCTGCAGAGCGAGAAACCACCTTTGTCATTACTGGCTGAGTTTTTGTTTGCTAAGTAGCTCCCCAGATGCTTCTGTGTTTCAGTACAGACACACAAAAAAAGCCACTAAATAAAAGACCACTCACGCCCCATTTGTGTTCTCTTCACAGGGATGAAGCGAGCAGTGTTGTCTTTTGATTTATTATCCTGTCACCACAAAAACTACTTGCGCTACATTTACACACCATTTCCTTGTAAGACTTACAAAAGTGTTTGTTGCAGTTATTTTTCCCCCCTCATGCGGCAAACTTTTTACATGTCCTGAGATGGTGGAGAGTCCAAAGAGACATTTTTATACATCATATTTAAATGGCAAATACCATCACATGTAATGTTTCTTGGTCTTTCTCTATAAAGTTAGCATAATAAATCACGCAACAATAACCACATCACATTGAAGCCAATTGGATTTGGTCTTAAATAAAATGCTAAAATAACGCACTGTGTCGCTATATTAAAAGGTAATGTGCCAGAGAAGCTGGGTTTGAATGCTTTGAAGAGTTGATAAGAACTTATTTTATGGTGAAAAACTAAATCCACTTTTCGTACGTCTTTTCGATGAGTCAACAACCTGACAAAGGGATGCTTAAACATATCTGCTGATTATGACACTCTTTTTAAATGTGTGTTTTAATGTATTCTTATTAAAAAAAATAAAATTTAAAAAAAACTCCTTTGATTGGATTCTCCAGCCCTCAAATTTTTGGGGAAATTTTTCCCAGCAGAGGCGAAGGTCTGTTAATGATGGCGCTGCAGCTTTGGCCTTTAAATATCCTGTAAGAGAGCTGCTGACTGTGTGACATCACACAAACTCCACCAATGGTTCTCGACAGTACGGACGGCCCTCTGGGGACATCGCAGGTGCGTTTACGCTCTCCTCCCCTGCGCACCTATTTATTTTCACATCATCTAACACCTATGCAACGCCGCAGCATTATTCACACCTCCGCCCCCAGCAGACGGAGCTGACCAACAGTTACACAACAGCTACAGTAACAGTGTTCTGTTAGCGCTTCTGTAAATAAAGCCGTTACCTGCATTTCCCTGTGACGGATTAGAGGCTCGTCCTGGATTGGAAAATAGAACCTTTTGCACTTCATTGTTGAGTCTCAAGGATGAGAAAAAGTATCAGCAGTTTTTTGCCTGTGTGGAAATGTTGATGTGTTGACGCAAGGTTAAAGTGTCTACCGTAACATCAAAGAGCATTTTAAACTATCTCCTAGAACAGAATCATTACTGACTTACCGTCAGCCGCAGGCGGAGTTTTCACTTACTGTCATGCTCGTGAGCAGGTTTTTTTTTTTTTTTTTTGCTGTTTCTAGCACACAATGTAAAACACAAGGACACACACTCCATCAGAAAAAACCTGACAGCACACACTAGCACCTGATCTCTCTCACACGCTTAGTATACATACTCAATTACACACACGTGCTCAAACGCACACATGCATGCGTTACCCACCCACTCACACAAACACACCTCCTGGCCCGTGTCTAATCGACTCCCTGCAGACTTCCCACCTTGCCAATCAATAATTCATCAATCTAATCTTCAATATTGTTCTGAATCAAACATTCATGTGACAGTATGACGTGTGCTGGAGGGATTTTACTGCAGGGAAATTAAAGAAGTCGCTGCGAGCGTGCCGTGTGCGGCGTGCAGGAGGAGGGGGGAGGCGACCTACAGGAGCTGAAGGCCGAGCAAATGTGAGCGGAGGAGTCAAAGGTTGGCGTTTCTGCACGGGGCGGTTACAGATACGAGAGGACACAAAAGAGAGGGAGAGAGAGTGACTAACTATTGTGTGACTGGGCTCTCTGCTAATGGCTTTAATGAGCTCTCTGGAGTCGCAGCTCTTTAAGACGCAGAAATGCAGAGGAGCTCCACAATGGGGGCAACGAATTAAGACATGAAATGAAGTAGATGTAGGGAAGCGATTAATAGGGAATAACTTAATAGAGGTGGGGAAAGTGGCAGGGGAATGATAATGGAGAAACAAGTGCACATATGCACACTCGCACCGGTCCACACATGATGCACAAAACACACACCGGGGGTCATTCATCACCATTATTTATCGGTTTGGGAGCCGCAGATTAACGCACAGTCAACGTGGCAGCCCGCTGTAGACGCTGCGCTTGTTTTGTTTAAGCTTGACCCATTTTAGATAAACAAAACATCAATAACGCTTTCCTCAGCAAACACGCAGCCATGCACACGCATTGGGGGGGGGGGATATAGCGCTCCTGACTCTGTGCTAGAGGAAGTCAGCGCGGGTGTTTGAAGTGTGTTTGATCAAACAGAGAGTATGCAGCACCACTAGCGGATGCCACAGTCTATACTCCTCAATGCACCCAGAGACAGCCGAACACGCCTCCTGTCAATTTTTCCCTCTCTTCCTCTCCGTCTCTCTCACGCTCCTCTCTTCATCCTCATCTCACTTTTTCTCCTCCCCTTTTTTCCCTCCGTCTCTTTTTCCTCTGTCATATCCCCCCGTTTAAAAAAAAACAAACTCTTCAAACATGTTCGCGTTCGTTGCCTTAACAAATCACATAGTAATTGCCTCTGACACTAATCTCATTAAGATACATGGCTGACAGATTTTTTTTTTTCCCACAACTTTTCTTTTAACATATCCTTGTCTTAAAAAAATAAAAGAAAGGGGAATCTCCTCAGAGCCAAATTCCTTGTTAGGCAAATTTAATCACGACCGTGGAAAAACTCTAAATATATCCATTACTTCCTTCCTGCCTCTCACTTCACCTCCGGCTCTGGATGATTGGTGCCACAGTGGGCTTCATATCATTCGCTCGTGTCCCTGCTTCCACAGTAGGAAATAAGAAAAGCAGACATTTGCGGCTTCTGCAGACGGCTGAAAAGGTTGCCTTCTCCGGTAAGAATTCACAATCTACTGGTTGCAATAGCTAATAAGGATGTCAACACAAAGCACCGGTGAAGAACAGAGCCCTCCTGCAGCTCCTTCAGTAATCAGCGGTGAGAGGAGGTGGATGAGGAGCGAGCAGCGGAGGGGGGGGGGGGGAAGCCGGGAGAGGCGAGGAGCCCTGCAGTTGCTTCAGAAGTACACACGAGGCGAGGAAAAATTTGCCAGCCTTTGATTAGGCTCTTCAAAACGATGTGAGGATCTTTATTTCTCCCCGAGTCAACACAAGCGCACACACCTGAGACACGCTTAGGCACCCGCGCACGGGCAAAGGAATACAAAGGCACACATACGGGATCTCCACACACATTTGGCAGACGGGTACGTATGAAGAGCCCAAAAGTGTAAAAAGAGAACAGGACACAACAGAGGAAATGAACTGATGTTGTGACATAACACCTCTCTGTGGCTGTGTGGACTAATCTCATCAGTGGAGAATCTGCTCATATTCCACATCCAGTCAAAGAGGAGACAGAACTAATAATGTTCTCACATCTCCTCTCTTCTCCGTCATGGAGAGGCGGCAGAGGGGAGAGAGGAAGAATCTTAATAGAGTGCTCTGATTCTCTTCCTTTATAAGAAGAGAGATGAGGGAGTTTAGGGGGAGTTAAGGGGTTGTTTTGGGGCTAGAACAGCAAAGAGGAGGTGACTCATCATGCTTCTTTTTATCCGTGAACTCATTTATAATCACGGCGTCTTTGAAACCGCCGTCTTCACCATCGTTCCTCAATGATTACTGTTGTCGACATCATCTCCATCCTCATTATGACCGTGTAACAGTAAACTACAGAGCCGCCACTTAAACAGCGACGAGGAGTTTCTAAGTTTCCCTCTTGCTCCAATCATCATCGTCCTCATCGTCTCCATAACAGCAGTCCAATCACTTGTCATATTCATCGTCTCCAACAGCAACGCTGTCATCGTAACTGCTGCTTTTTAACGATCCCTGTCATTGCTGTTTTTTTTTTTTTTTAAATGTATGAGCAGGTTCCACTCTTCATCCTCCTCGTCCTCATCACTGCCATCATCACGATCCTCGTCGTCTTCAGTCAATATCTATGACGACGAATTTCACGGTGCAAACAGTGATTGATGATGACATGCACTGAGTTGATGAAGTTAACTGGTGTCGCAGTGCTACGTACTCAGCACTTCTTCTCTGATATGTGGCGAACAGTTGAGGATTTTTTTTTCTGCATTATTTTTTTTATAATCTAAATACATTTCTGATCACCTGATCGAGTTAACTTCATCAGCACCCACAAACTGATCCTTGGATTTCTTTATATAACTTCATCCCACGTGTTGGACAAAGTAGCGCACAATACTCTTGTCACTAGAAGCAATATGCAAAGTTTTGTGTGACCAGAAAAACAGAAAATAAAGTTCATATTTGGGGGAATTTGAAGTTAGTTTTAAAATACTTTTGAAAGGATTTTCTCCATCTCTCTCTTACCCTGATTTCTGACTCTACCCACTCTCTTATCTCTGCAACAAATGCACAAAAAGCCAGAAATAAATCTTTAGAATAAATAATTAAATAACCATAATATTAACTTTGATTTTATTAGTTTTGAATAATACTTTGAACATAGATTCAGGACGAAGACAAAACTGCTGTTAAAATCAAAATGACATTCATCGTTACAGTCACATACACAAAGCTTTCTTTATTAGAGCTCTCTGAATCATCGCCATCTTTATAACTGAGGACCTATTCATCAGTATTCTCATCATCCCAGTCTAATGACATTAATCATCAATTTAATCCCTGTTAATGTCATCTTCAGTATTGGCTCCATCCTCGTGTTGATTTCTGCCCGTTTTAATGTGCCATTGACAATGAGGGAAACCTCGATGTCCTTTGGAGAATAAATAAAGGTTTGAATTGAATCCGAGATATCATTCATTTCCTCTCAATGTCCTCTGATACAGAACACCACCTTCATAATCATCATCATCATTTCTGGTGTTTTTATTACAGTGGTTAAAATCAATTCATTCATATTTTTCATAAATGGTAAACAGAGACAAAAGTCGAATGTGCAAATCAAATAATAAACAAACAGCATTAACCTAACAGAAACTGTTGTTAGTTAGATCTTATTTTGAAAATATTAGCTGTGAGGGGAAAAATCAATACAGCATAGCATCGAGATATTTTTCATGCCGGTATTATTTCGATTCAAGTATATTTTTATTACATCAACAACAATGCTTGGTGTCATTGCTGAAGGGGGTGCACAATTAATTCTGAACAAGTTTCATTGTTACTGCAGTTGTTCAGTCGTCCAAACATGTTAGTGTTCAGTTAACTTGTAATATATATTGCAATATATTGTATCGCAATTCTGAACATCGCAAAATGTTTAAAATCACAACGTTGTATTGTGATGAAATCGCATCGTGATTTTAGTATTGTTTTATCGGGACTCAAGTATCGTGATATATCGTGACTCAAGTATGTTGACGATATCGCATCGTGGCTATATCATATCGTGATGATATCATATCGTGATGATATCGTGTCGTGGCTACATCATATCGTGATGATATCGTGTCGTGATGATATTGCATCGTGGGGCCTCTGGTGATCTTGTGTATTCTGTTTTTTTTATTCAATTATTAGTTTTATTATACTTAAAGACACATTTTCCTCCATATTTGGACGATCATTGTCCTCTAACACTCTATCCATCCCCTTCATCACCACTGCCATCGTCGTCACCATCATGATCATGAGCATTAATATAATCAACATTGAATCATAAACATTGACATGGCCCTCACACTCCTTCTTATAATCACTGTCAGCAGCCGCCTCATCAAAACTGTAATTACTATCGTTATGTTCCCCGCTGTTCTCATTATCCAGTCATCATCCTCATCAAAATCATCATCATCATCATCATCGTCATCGTCATGAGCATCATTAGCATCATCATCTCGATTCACTCTTATTTTATTAGTGTAAATAAACAGATGAGGTGTTTGGGTTTTTGGGTTTTTTTTTTTAAAGTAAGGATGCTTTGGGGATATGAGCTGGTTTGAAACTTCAAGTCTTACAGCAGAAACAAATCAAACAGCATTGTTAATAAATCTGCAGGGAAACTCACAAAGGCAGCAGATATTACAGAGTATAACTCAGACGGAGAAAACTGACAATAGTTGTCCCTCCATGAGTTCGAGATTCCTCCTTTAGGATAGTGCTGGTCTTTAGTTCCTGAGGCTCACAGCATCCTGGACAAGACCACATGAGCTATTACACCTGCACTGAATGGAATGGATCTGTACCTGTCATGAATCTGTAGTGTATGTGATGTGGGGAGTTAATTTATGTGTTTGCCATGTGACTGCGCTGAGATTGATGACATGTTCCCAGCCTAGATTGCGGACATTGGTGACAGATTCTATCACCTCTGCTGCCATCAGTATCACCTTCATCATATCGGAACGATCAATATCATCGCCTCTGTCATCGTCATATCCTCTCATCCTCTCTGTCTGCAGGCGCATCAGATTAGACTCCGGTTTTCTAATAAAAAGCCCTCTGAGTCTCGCTCACAGTCAGACCCCAGGTGAGGATTATTCTGCGGGTTAGACGCTCTGATAAAATTACACTCTAAAGCAGAAGGTGGATACATATGGATACCTGGGAGAGAGTCGTATAGGAGTCAACGTGCTGAGTTCGTTAGCACCGTCTGTAGCAGGCTGATTTAAACTGCGACAAAATCACAAGAGTGCAGCAACAGCTGTTGGTTCTGCCTTATTATGTCCCATTAGCATAGTGTTAAAATGAGGGGTTTGTTTGCAGATGCTCCATCCTGGATGAAACCAAGGTAGCGGGGCGTCCATAGCTGGCTGCGATTTAGACGATTTCTGCCTGGCTTGTCTGATGGATTACAATGCAAATGACTCACTCGCTGCTTCTTTTGTTTGACTTTCCACTCCCACTGTTTGAAAATCTACCGGGGATTCTTTTTTTTTTTTTTTTGGATGAAGATGAAAAACTGGCTTTCATTATTGCTCCAACGCATGCACACATGCAAAGTAACACACGCGCACACACACACACACACTCAAGCCAAGGGTGTTGTGATGCTATTGTGTAGTCTGACGGGGAGAAACACAAACCTATTGTTCATAAATACATACACAAATTTGGTTGTTTGCAGAAAAAGAAAAAAAACACGGCGTGAAAGTTTGCGAGGTCACCAATTCATCGAGTTTAAGTCTCACCTGATGCCAAGTGGAAATCAGAAAGGTTGGCGCATCCGCATCCATCCGTCACATCCTCCCAAATCTTCACTTCGTCTACTTTAAATGCCAACTTTTCTCATTCTGAAAGCTGCGAGCGCCAGAGGGCATCTTTAACATCGGGCGCCTCGCTAAAGGCCAGTGTTTCCTGTGTAATACCAGCCCCCTGACATTCACCTGCTGGGACCATCCAACCATGTGCTTATCTGCTCTCTCTCCCATTACAACGCTGCATGTCTGCCCTCAAACTTCAAGAAGTTAGCGTCCTTCAATTTCCACCTAATTTCTCTTTCATTTCCATTCCCTTCCCCAAACCTCTCATCTTGTGTCTTTTTTTTTTTTTGCCTCGTCTCTGTAATACTCTCAACTTTTTGTCCTTCTTCATATTCATGCTCCCAGTGTCCCTAATCCTTCAAGTAGATCTCTCCATATTCCTTCACATTTTATGTCTTTTTTTTTTTTTCCCCCGGTCTCCAGGGGCAAGTCCGAGGCGTAGCCAGACAGAAGAGTATGTGTTATTATCAGCCTCCAGCTGGTCTATATGAAGACTGAGCGGCTGGGCTCCCATCAGAGCATCACACAGGCAGAACTGAAAGAGTCCTATTCTCTTTTTTGGGCAGCTAACACAATCAGCACAACCAGCCGGGACCTGAGGAAAAGTATTAGAGGGGAGCGGAAACAAGGATGGAGCACGAATGACAATGCCTATTGTTTGCTATGTATTGAGTGCAGCCCGGCATCTTTCATATTCTGGACTTGTATCTGCCTATTTTGTCCACTCTTATTCATTCTTTCATCCAGTCCGTTGGCCCCTCCGTCTCTTCTAAAGACCCGCAGCTGGCTGACTTTCTCCATCTCCTGGCTCCAACTGTTTTATCTTCCTCTCTCTCCTTCATTAAAACAACAACTCCGCGGATCTCCCCCAGGTTGTTTCGAAGCACTTACATCACCATCACTGCCATAGTCATTACCATCAACAAACCTCATTAGTGCGAGGGAGCAACACTGCAGCGTAAGTCTTTAAACCTGCACCTCTCTGCATGAACAATCAAAAATGTGGAGGGACGTTAAGTAAACATTTCAGATAGCATTACAGATTCAGTGCCATGCTGCAGACATACTAGAGATCACTGCACTCCTCCGGGCAGATCCAATGATGACGATATTTTGCAGCTCGCACAGACACTCTAAGGGAAGGACTGAAAACTCAAAACATGGCACCCATCTAAAAAATGCATGTGAGGGGAGCTGGAAGGGATGAATTTTTTGGCAAGCATGTAGGCAAAAAAAAAAAATTAAGACAAGGATTATGACTCTAAACCTCAGCCTTAAAAACAAAAGAATAATATTCTTAAGTAAATGAGCAAAGATGTCAGCACCATAGAGACGTGAAAGAATCAGGTGGGATATACAGTATATGAAGCTGAATTGTCACCACAAGGTCAAAAATAAAAAAAGCAAAGGAAAAACATGTCACAGATGAAAATAATAAAGCACAACTTTTCTTCAATCCATTTTCAATACTAGGAATACAATGATTGTGTATATCTATGTACTTTTCTATATGTGTTTATTTCTATTCAAAAGAAACTAATGAGGCAAAAATAAGCTATAAAACCTCATATGGCATCTTTTTTTCTCCCTAAAGAAAGGGCCCATGATGAAACAAGGCGGCGTATATGTAACGCATGTTGTGTGCAGTAGTTTCCCCTACATGTGAGATCATATTTGTAAGCATTTAACAACACTTGGACCGCTTTAGATGCTTTCAAATGTCAACAATATTCACATTTTATTTCTAAAATAGAACATCGGAAACACCCAGAAAAAGAAGATGGATCCGGCAAAGTTTCTAAGTTCGTGACGGGTTATTATTTCCTGGTAGAGACATTCCCGTGGGCATCGAATGATTGACAGCCAGGAGAAGAGGAACTTATGCAGCAGTCATTTGAGAATGTTTAACTCCGGGAGAGCCGAAATAATAACACAAGAGACAAAAATATGCTTGTGAAAATTAAGTTCAGTTTCTTTAGAATGCCATAATATATATATTTTTTTTGTTGAGAGTAGCTGAAAACTCAAGTCAACTTTAAAAGTTCTACTGGTTTGTTGAGGTCTCGGACTGAAATGAATGCACTTATATCAACTTAATTAACTTACTTGTTTGTTCTGTAGCATGACAACAGCACTAAAGGCACATCCCTCGCTGCACAACTCAAGCCGACATCTTTCAAGCACATTATTTGTTTGCCAGTTGCAGCATGTTGTCAAAGCACAGGTGTAATTAATCACACTAACAAAGCTGAGCCTGTGAGTCACAGAGCCTGCCTCTGCACCTGAATGGAATGCCGCCATCGTTAGTGTAATCAGCTACACCGGTGCTGGGACAAATCTAGGATTATTTGTCGCTTTATTTGACCAAAAATCTAATTAAAGATACCCGACTAAGAAATGCAAAAGAAGAGAATTTTCACATGACAAAGTACCCAAGAATGATACACAGCTAAAAAGACCTTTACACCATGTGAGTGTGACCGTGCAAACAGTTAATATTGCAATCAAGTACCATCAGATACAATCAGAGGCGCTGCTTGTCAACAGGCAAGGCAGGCAACTGCTTGGGGCCCCAGGTCAGTAAGGGCCCCCCCCCAACGGCTACCAAAATTTAAACCACAGCATAGAGAGACTGGGGACCCTCAATGCCCTGGAGGTGCTTAGAACATTTGACATTGCGCACACTATTCGACCTCTCCAAACATGGGCATTAGAACACCACACAACAGTTTAAACTAACATTTTTTTGTCCTTTAAGATCGAGCCAAATACTTAGTGAAATATGTATATATGTAGTGAAATGAGATCGGCCATTTTCAATATTGCAGTATTTTCCTATTTCAAAACATAAATAACTTATTTTATGTGCTGCATTTTTAATTGCTGCAAAAAAGTGTTTCATCACACACATCATTATACTGCTTGTTTTCGCTCTTAATAAATATATAATGAATCAAACACAAAGAGAATAAAGCTTCTTTGGTCAAAAATAACAGGCGTTAATCCTGTTTTGAATTGCATGTGTAATTAAAAGCGGCTGGCGGTGTATTTAATATCAGCAGACAAACTGTTCCGCTCTAACGCCCCTGAACATTTCATTGACCCCCACCTGCCAATCACCGCATTGAATCTGCTGATGACTAAAATCAGCTGCATTAGATCCCGTTATGTAACTGTCACTCCTGCAGAGCTGGGAGAAATCATTTGCATCGTAGGAGCCTTGACTTTAATTACTCATTTTCACATCAATGTGAGACGCTGAGCATGATAACTCCTGAGACTGCTTCCTCTCAGCATGAACCTCAGCAGTACTGACATCCTAAACAAACATACACCGTCCAATCATGTGGGTCATGGCGGGAACGCATCACCCTTGATGTACAGCAGCTTTATGTATATATGGGAAGAAAGAAGAAGCCCGAGGCAGTGGGCAAAGTTCAGACTCCTGGACAAGGAAAAACATGCTAACCAAATCCCCACAGGATAAGAAAGAGAGAGAGGGAGAGAGAGAGAGAGAGGGAGGAGGGGGAGAAAGGATGCCAGAGAGGGGAGATAAGAGAAAGTGGACAGTGGAAGATGAGAGCTTGATAGGGAGACACAAAGACAGAGGAGGGGAGGAAGACGGATGAGGAGAGAGCGAGACACAGAGAAGGGTGGAGTGGGTGGCGTTGGTGTTGCTGTGGAAGATGGATTTAACCCAGGGGCAGGTTTGAGTCTGACAAACTGTCAGTAACTGAGCGGGGGTGACTACAAGTCTACATGTAAATGGAATGCAAATCTGAGTGCGTGTGTCTGAATGTGTGCGGTAGGAACGAGGAAGTGCTAGTGACAACACGCATCACGCGGCGCCACAGGGGACGCGACGGGAACACGGCGTGTGTGTAGGTTGACGTGCAAGGACCCCCGTTGTGCGTTAGAACAGCGTGTGTGCGCGTACACGTGCACGTGTGCGTGCGTGTGCGATCAGAAACTTTGGTGCAGCAGTCTATGCACTGTGCATATGCACGAGTGTGTGGGTGCTCCGCGCGTCAGTCACTGCTCCCCCTCCAAAGGCTGTGTGTGGGTGCATGCGCGTCTCCAAGGAGATAGACTCCGTCCCCTAGAATGAGGGTGTCGTCAACCATCAGCGCTCCTCGCTGACATGAGGAGTTCCTCAAAGACACAGAGATGAAGAGAGACGGAGAACAAAGAAGAAAAGGAAAGAGAAAAGTCTTTTGAAGGATAAACCATGGGATTAGATAAGGTGCTCCTTCTGGACCATTGAGCCACTTTGTGTGTGTGTGTGTGTGTGTGTGTGTTTGAGGGTGTGTGTGTGTGGACGAGAGCCCATTGCTCTGAGCACATTAGCTGCTCGGGGTGAACAAAGCCCCCTCACCTGCAGGCTTTATAAAACGGGCCCGAGAGCCAGAAGGGGGCTCAGTGTGTGTGCGTGCATGTGTGTGTGTGTGCTGGCCAAAATGATGGGTTTTTATTCAATAGAGAGCCAGTCTGGGTGCGTGTGTCCCATATTTGGCTTCCACTGACTGTGTTTGTGTGTAAAAAGAGAGTAAATAGAAAAATGGAGGCTGCATAACCTCGTATTGAATGAACAGCCGCTCTGGTTCTATGTGATTGGGTGTAATAGTTGTGACCTAAATCTCGCTTCCACTGGCGTGTGCGTCCATTCATACATGTGTGTTCCTCATATATTCCTTCCTGCTTGTGACTTAATCCGTTTATGTGCGTCTGGGAGATTTTCAGATCCTGTTTTTTTCTCACGTTGTAGTTTTGGTGTGATAATGCGCGTTGTGGTACTTGGTTGACTGTTCCCGGCACCACGTATCTCATCGCAACAGGAGAACGGACAACACGTCGAGTGTGTGTTTGCACTGCGCCCCGCCGTGACCGAAAGTGGCCGAAGCGGTTTGAATTGGATTATCTCATACATTTTCTATTATCCAGGAAGACCTTGAAAGTGATAGACCCCTGCTGAGAGCCGGAGCCTTTCGTATAAAAGGGTTTGGCCAATTTGTTATGTGCCTTCTCTCTCAAGTCAGAACATTTGTTTAACTCACTTTATTTACCGCGACTTATCGAGGTCAGATTTGTTGAGATCAAGGCGTTGCTCAACAAACACCCCCCCCCCCCCCCAAAAAAAAAAGGTAGACCATGTCTATGTGTATATTAATTAATCCCAATCCAATGTATGCAATGGAAAAATAGAGGAGGCAAGATGAGGCAGGAAGCAGGGAAGACAAACACTCAGAAACAATCGAGAGAAGTCGAAAGTATCGGAAAAATATTGAGCATCCTCGAACATACAAGCACATTTCCCCAGAATTGCGTCAGACTTTCCGTGTCTCGCAAGTTGCCAGATAAAGTTTCACCTTTCTTTGCCGAGATTTTGAGATACCAGTTTCTGAAACTTTAACTGTCACTCCAGTATGATGGGGGGAAATAAAATTTTTATTTGAGTTCAGTTTGGAACAGCTTCTAAGTCAGAGGTCAATAGATTCTTTTTCTGAGTTATAGGCACATCCAGAACACTGCTGTGGAAATGTTCGGTATTTTGTGCTCTAAGCCTAAAAACCAAAAACTACAGCCTGTGCACGGCTGGACACATCTAGAGCCAATCGAGAAAAGGTGACCATTTTGGGAATTCTTGCAGGTTCATTTTCTACATCCCACAGATACACAAACTCTGATGTCAATAAGTTTCAGGAAAAGGACTAAGCCTCTTTTCACTAACTCTTCTTCTCCATAGAAGGTAAATCACAGGGAGAGTAGAAAGCATCACCAGTATCCAACCTTGGGTTCGGTGAGTCTCCAGTCATGGAATATGAAAAATAATAATTTATATCCACCAACGCAACCCAACCTTAAACAGCCTTTATCCAATCCTTCTTGAATCCTTTCACCTATCTCAATGAACTACCTTTCATAAAAAGGCACACACTGCCAGGGCTTTGTGAGGAAGCGTTCATTTTGAATCTTGTTTCTGGCCAATCGGCAAATGTCCAGTATTTACTCTCCTGTTTTTAGTCTCCACCACTCCCGAGGGAAATATCTGGCTCTCAAGCTGCCAAATGCTGCACTGTGTTGGCCAGTTAGTCGATAACTTCGTCCCTCTGCAGTTTGGGACTTGACAGGTAGCGTACAGTGTGTTTGTCTCTGCTGAAGACTACACTGGGGCGAGTGGTGAGAGTGAAAAACAAAGATGTGAAAGGACATGATGCCTTTATAGTAGCAGGTATTTCTTTTAAGAGTTACGATTGGGTTTCAAGCACACAACAAATGGAAACTGGAGCATTGGATAACTACATACATACACATGAGCTAGGTTAAATGGATGATTTTTTATGTCTTTTAATGAAATGACACACCGAAGCGCTCTAGGACTTTAAAACATGGAAAGAGCCTGCATTATTTCTGCTCCCATTTCACAAGTGTTCTCACATATTCTTTCACTTGTCTTCTTTTACTTGTCACAGTCCCGTCTTTGAAAAGAAAAAGAAAAAAAAAAGAAATTCTCTTTTTGGCAGGGGGAACAAAACAGTGACTGATTATCAATCCTACAAATTCTACAAAGTCACTTGCACACTTGTGACCTTGCACAGAAAGTCCTTCTGAAGTTGTTTGATTCAGAGCAAACTTTTGATGGGCACAAGTACAACACATACTGATCGCTCAATACAAGCTGTGTGCTTGATGTTGTGTGATCAATTAAGACAAACAGCTGTTCGTTGTTAGCAGCTGTTTGTGTCATTTCGTTGCCTCGGAAATTTCCCTACAAGAATATAATACATTAAGCACCATTCAGGCTCACTACAACAGGTTCACTCTGTAGTGTAAGTGTGATGGTTGGGGGTGTTTATAATGTTAGGACTAAAGCAAAATAGGTGAACAAATCAATAGAAAAACATTCAATTGTACAAATACTTGAGTGAACAGGATGAACATTTCTTAAAGCCTGATTCATAGCATTTGGTGTAGATTTTTTTTTCTGTGTTTTCATCAAAGGAGTTGCTAAGATCTTGGGATGGGATGAGGCAACATCACGACATTTATGTCAGTTATGAAAACGGCATGATTAAATGATAAAACTGGTTGAAAACAACCTCACAAAAAAAACACAAGTTATATTTTATACAGGTCTTTCTTTGCACAGTGAAATTGCGTGCATGCCGAAGTCCAGATGGTACACCATATATAGTGAGTCAAGCTAACCAAGATGAATAAGTTGTTCCGAAAGCAAACGAGGCCAACAGGTAATACAAGTAAGGTAAGGTCATCCTAATATGATACAGCAATATCCAATTTTTACAATTATCAAAATTGTAGGAAATCTGAGAATGATTAAACCATAAAGGGAGATAGTAGGATGTTTTATTGTGTATTTTTTTTTTTTGTACATGTACTCCCCCAATGGTAAACTGTACATCTGGTTTGGTTCTGCCTGGACAAATCAGGAAGTTCTTTCACTGCCCATCGTTTGACTACACTTCACACACTCAGCTGTTTTCCTGATAAAACCTTTAAACTTTGACTTTGCTGAGATTTTTTAAAACTCATGTCACTGTCTGTGTGGATTCATTTGTTTTTTTTCTTCATTGCTGTTTTGATGCTAATTCCTCCAAAACTTCAATCTGGCAAATCGTTTACGATCATTTCTTCTTCCCAGTACGTTTGTTTATCCGTCTGATCTCCTGACTGCTCGCTTTTTCGACCCTGCTGGACTTCTTTTGGCAATTTCACAGCATTCATAAATCACAGCGAGCGACTGGGCGAATACAATCTTACTATTATTATGGCTCAAACATGGTAAATAGAACCCTGAGCAGCAATAAAACCAGAATCCGCCGATTAATTTTACATGAGCAGGGTTGATTTTAGTGTCTGGTGTTTGGTGAGCTGGTTTCCTAACAAACTTACTCCATCCTTGAGGTTTATGAAGAGAATTAGATGAACGTTTAGAAATGAACGTTGTTAGTGGCAGGTCCTCAGAAGTGCAGCAGGACGGAGTTATATATGTGTGTGTTTGTGTGTGCAGAAAGAATTCACAGCATGAGCACCGACAGTGCCAGGGTCTAACAGGGGGAACCAACCTCGCAGGAGCTCCAGAGCCTAGATTCATTGCTTTAGCAGCAATGCATTTTTGATGTGCCCCCTTTAGTTTCAAGTTCTCCATACAACGCTGACGGAATAACAGCGCCCCCAGCATCCGTCCATATAGCTTAAATTTATCCGATGACGTTTGCAATGTGTAGGTGTGTGTGTTTGATATTGTGCGTTTGATAGTGTGTGTGTGTGTGTGTGTGCGAGAGTGTGTTTGTGTGTATATGTATGTAAGGAGCACAGAGACGAAAAGAAAGACCAAAAGAGAGAAACAGCGAGAAAGAGAGAAAATGTTCCCCCCTGCCTGTTAAATATTTGAGAAGCCTTCTGTGGAAAAGTGATGCAGTCAGAGACGGGCCTGTAAGCTGTGTGTGTGTGTGTGTGTGTATGTGTGCGCAGTGTTTGGTTGAGGCAGAGAGAGAGACAGGGCTGTTAGTTTGGACTAATTCAGCCGTGAGCGAGTGAGAGGGAGCACTTTCACTGTTTATTTATCTACCTGGGAGAGAGAGAGAAAAGGGAGGGGGGGGGGGAGAAGAAGAAGAGGAAGGGGTGGGAGACGGAAAGGAAGAGAAAGAGAGAGAGAAGCTGGCCAGGTTGTCACAAACCATTAGACAGACGGGCCCAGTGTGCTCTGCCCCATGTCAATGAGTGAGGCCCGGCTAAAGACAAGAGTGTGTGTTGTTTTGTGTGTGTTAATGTGTGTGTGTGAAGCCTGTATGTGCATGTTTATGCTTCCCCTTTGTTTATTTATGGATGTGGGTTTTAGCACAATTGCTTGTATTTGACAGAGTAATAATGCACACTTGTGTTTCCTGGCATGAGAGGCCGATATTAGTAAAGAGAAAAGGTAATGGCTGTGTGTGTGTGTGTGTGTGTGTGTGTGTGTGTGTGTGTGTGTGTGTGAGTGAGAGAAGGAGACAGGGAGAGTGAGAGCGAGAGTAAATCTCTAGACACTGATGAGAAGAGGAGGCAGGATGCCCTCATTGTCTGAGACAAAAGAAGCTCCCTGTGCCACAGAACAACATATCCACTGTGGTTTACTTATGATTTACTCGCACACTTCCACTTGGGTCTGTGTGTCTAAAGGTGCGCATGTACAACAAACAAACAAAAAACAATCAGCGACAACACCGTTCAAACCTGAAGAGGACACACTGTAAGCAAAGATTGATGTGAAGAGGCAGCACGTGCAAAAACAATGTGTGTGCTTCAGATTCCATGCTCTCAGTGTTTATTAGCATGAGAACCATTATGTCAGACAGGTAGATAAACAATGTTCAAGCACACTTTAATAATTAATCTGAGAAAAACTTACTTGGGGTTGGAGCTGTTCCAGTACACAGCGTGTCTGTCAAAGATGATCTTCTCCTCTGCCCACACGGACACCCAGGACAGGATGGTCAGCAGCACCACCTCCATCGCACACCTCTGCCCGAGCTGGCACAACATCATAGACATCCAGGAGGGGAATCTCTCCTTCTCTCGCTGTCACTCAGTGTTTGTCGCTGTTGCTGGAGCTGCTGCTGCTGTAGAAATCCTCTCTAGATCATCAATGCCCGTCTGCGCGTCTTTGGACAAATCGGGTCGGCGGTTCATGGATCGTTAACTGGCTTAATGCGCGTTCTGATAACCCCGAGGCTGTTTCAAGTCATAATGGATGACTCGAATTTACTTACAAACTCCCGTCAGCCGCGGCCGGATCAGAAGGGGGGTTCACATGTTATTTAAAAACGATTCGTCGGCGGGATGCTGCGAGTACGACTCCTCTGCAAGGGTCCGAAACTTTTCTCCCATTACGCACAGGGATATCGATGCGCCACCGGAATAATGTCCCCTCTGTCTCCAAAAAGAGGACAAATATAATTGCAATCCAGAATCACCCGAGGCTTGTAGAACTGTCCTTTATTTCGTTGCACATCAGCAGTCGCGAGAAAACGTCAAAATCGGCCGTCATATTTGTTTACCCAGATTCGTGTTCAGCCTGGCGCACGCTTTGTTCCGCTCTTCTCGCACCTCAAAATCTCCCCACAGCCTAAAATTGCCCTATATAACAATTTTCCTTACTATAGTTCACAGAAAATACATCCCAGGTAGATAGGCGCGCTCCTGTCCTTTAATTTTTAGTCCAAAGTTGCCAGACAATAACAAGCGCGAGACGGGAGCATCCTCCTCCTCCTCCTCACACACACTGTACCACGAGCTCTCACAGCATCTCAACTTGGTGCTCCCTCCGCTGTCTCTGGCTTTAATCCAATGTGACTCCAGCCGCGGTGCGCCCTCGCTCTCTGTGCGTCACGCTGGTGTCAGCGCAGCCGGGGGGAGCTGCTGATCAGCACAGCTTTTAACCGAATTCCGGTGCAATCTCTACCTATGGCTGCAAAGACACTCACTGGCACCCTTATTCGGTCTAAGGACCACCCCACCACCACCACCACAACAACATAACACACCACCCCCCCTCCTCTTTTCCTCTCCCTCTCTATCTCGCGCTCGCTTTTACTTTCTGTGCGGGCGGGGTTTGCAGCCGTGCCGTGCCGCGCCGCCTCTGGGGACACGGGGCTGGCTGACTCACTGCGTCCCGGTGATACACAAACCGAGGATGTATGGAGGAAAGCCTCGAATCAGAAAAGGACATTTTTCATTCTGGAAAGTTAACCTTCCATTTTGTTGACTTGAATTTACTCAAAACCGAAACAAGCGGATGATTTATTGAGGGGTTCTCAAAGAGGCATGCAACTGTAAATAAAGCGCGTCTTTAGGAGCGTTTAGCACAACCATCTGTTCGACTGGAGGCGGTTTAGAAGCATCGCATCTGAACATGTAAAGCACCCATAAAGTTCACGAGCTTGTTTGAAAGCCACGGCCTGATGGATGGCCTCCGAGAGAGGGGAGCGCGAGGAGGGGCCGTCTGATGGATCGCTGGAACAGTGGAGTCATTTTCCATCAGTGTCCATTAGGCCCAAAGGGCACGCGTAGGCAGCACAGAGTCTAAAACCTGTGAGCCATGAACCCTCTGGATAGCTCTGTCTGACAGAGCGATGCCACCCTTGCTGACTTTGTGCTAAGAGTGTCAGCAGACTGTTTTGCACAAACGCATATCCATCTTGACATGTGTGGTATTTGGGCTCAGCACCGACGGAGGACAAAGTGCTCCATGGATCATCCCATGTGTCAATAACCTCTCCTATAATGAGGATCTCAACACCATGGGAATTGATTTAAGGAAATTATTTGCAACAACCTCGTTTGCATTCTTTAAAAGGCAATTAAAAGTGTGAGCAAGCAAAACAATCCATAGAGATCGGAGGACTTTCTGCAGTGTACAAACACACAACACATGGCAGTTTTTAAAAATCAATTCGACTTGTAACGATCCAAACAGACTGCAGTTATAATCTTAAACTGCTGCGCCATCTTTCACTTCTCATTGTGCCTCTCGGTTGGATCCTTTATGCAAAGTGTCCTAGTTTTTTTGCTTTGCCCTGCTCTGCCTGCAAAGTAATGCCTGTAATTTGGGCTGCGTGAATTCAGGCAGGGAGAGAACTCATGCACCCCCATAACCCAAATACAGCTGCATGTTGTCCGCCTCTGTGGATGAATTATTCAACATCTGTCTGAGGCGTGCATATGTAAACAGGTGGATAGTCTGCGGATGACTCCCCCCCCCCCATTTTTTTAAGGAGAGTCACTGTAGACCATAGACGCATCGTTCTCTTCAGCTTCAGCCTTCATCTCTGCTGCGTCACTCAGAAAGGGAGTCTAAATCTCGTGTGAACTGTGCAGACTGCACATGATTGGATGTATTCATTTATAAAAGGCCTTTTAAGTGAACCTCAATCTAAAACGAATTTGGCTGTAAGAGTATGGAGGAAAGCCTCATTTAAAGGGTGTAACATCATGCGTGTTGAAGCTGGTCTCGTCTCTGATTCATCACGTTGACTCTGCACATAAAGACATGAACTAGAAACATTATCTCACAGCTCTAGATTTTATAATACGAAATAATTAATGTCTTCAATCTGCCGACTAAAAAAAAAAAAAGGCAAATCTGTCAGAACAGACATTTTTCTGAGGCTAATGTTGGGATCAAACATGACACAAAGTATACACCAGACCGTCCCTTGCACCATTTGACCCCTGGGGTTTCCATTTGTGAGTGTGGCCTTGTGCGTTTTGGGGGCATTTTGCTTGATTAGAGGCCGCAGCGCTAATGGAAATAAATGTTCCCAGATGTGGAAGGATCGCAACCTCACATGGTTTCATTTAGTCCCCCTTTTGCGCAGAGAGCGCTGGAGGACGCCAAGCTCTTCCCAAGGGTCTGGAAACAAATGCCAGAAAAGGAGGTGGAGTATGGTGACATGCACGACATATTGAAATGGTTATAGAAACAATTGGAAGTGACATTTTGGATGACGTAACGGAGCGAAGCATGTACAGAATTGCATCTTTCTTTGGTGTCAAATAACTTTTGGATTAGAGCAGTTTAGGAGGATGTTTGTGTGTCCCTGATGGACTGCTAGTGCCAACTAGTTCTTTACCTTTAAAACGTCTCAACAGATTAATAATTTGTGTGCAGTTGACTTCTTAAACGTGATATAACCCAAAACACATCACAAATCTATGTTTGGATCGTTTTACTTTGAGTTATCCTTCCACCCAATTATGCAATCTCTTTGCATTTCAGTGTATTCCACAGAGGACGCCGTGTAGACTGCTCCCTGCTCTAAATTACTCTTGGTGCAGAGCAAGATACTAAAGAAGCTGCAAGTAAACAAGAGTCTGAGGAATCAAAGCAGCATCAAAGCCTCCAGTTGCTGCCATTGAGTTTCCCTGACTTGTAGAGACACACTGAAGATGTTTAAAGAGGATGCCTGAAGATAACTTTCTAAGGTGACTGTTCTGAAACCTGAAGGGAAACATTCAAATGAAGTATCTGCTTTTAGAATCCAACAGCGTGCCGTTATCCAGCACGTAGGATGCAGGTATCTGTCATTTCTACGACCTTCAAGCACTCGTGCTTATGCCAAGGAACAGGAGAACAAACAAGTGCCTTTACTCTGGTATTCACGCTCAGTTGGAGCACACCACATTCAAAAACCACACTTTGAAAGCCACTGGGTTTATGTGACAGACATCCAGCACGACTCTGCCACAAATACAGACAGCAGTGGACTCGTTCTCCTTTTCTGTCATTTGTGCCTCCCTGTAAAGTCGGGGAAGATCTGAGGTTAATCCCCTCTGCAGCTCTGTAAGGAAGTCGAAGAAAGAAGGAAAAAAAAGGGTATAATGCCAGAAAGCCCAAGGAGGCACTTGAGATTAAGCCACTAACTATTGACTTTGTGTGAGTGGCAGGTAAAGTCACCTCTGCTCAAGCGTTTGATTGCCAGCAGAGAGCAAGACCTCCCCCTAGTGGTGCAGTAGATGTACAGCTAGTCTGTCATGAAGGTTTGTTTCACACAACCTCAGGAAGCAATGCCAGTTTCCCCCATGAACATGCTTGGGTTTTATCTTCATTATTCGTCACACGCCATACAGGTACTTGGTTTCCACGGCAACCTGGCTCTCCTTCTAAAGACAGACCTGCTAAACCGAAAAAGGTCAAAGAAGATCACAGAGGGTTTTTCCAGCATCATCGAGAACGGCAAGTATCCGGCGCTGCATATCAAATGAACAATCCGCCCCGCCATCGACATGGCAGCAGTTTCATCGAGGGATGGAGCAGAGCTCAGATGAGCAGTCAAGTTTCAGATGGGATGAGTGCAGAGTGGGGGAAATACAGTGAAAGAAATAAAAACAAAAACCCACCAGGAGTAAACAGGATGGGAAAAGTGGAAAATGTTACAAAGTGTTACCTGTTAAAGAGCAGTAGTGTCACAGCAAAGAGGAAGAGACAGAAACCAAATGAGGCCAGATGAAAGAAGGAACAAACTAAAGATTTATTGAAGGCAGCAGAAGATGCAAGAGACAAGAACAGAATGGCAAAGGGGGTGTTGGGGGTGGGGGGGCACATACAGAGACTTTGTGTGTTCAGATAGTTTAATGTCTTTGAGTTACAAAAGGATTGTTTCTGTTTTTACAGCTCCCACGAGCCTAATAGGTCTGCATTGTTTTATCAAAATATACATGTTTTGAACTTAAAGTGGAAATAATCCAAATGAATTTGTGGTACAAAAACATGAATATGTACAACCATCAACCCAACTTCATACAATAACCCCACCCCACCCCCGATAAAAAAGGCGAGAAAATAAAAGCTTTTAACAAAAATGGAAAGGCATATAAACTACAGTCAACATCACAGCTAGGACTGTGGTTCCATAAGTGTCCTTTCTAAGGCGATCGCTACCAAAGTAGGCTCTTTGTAAAGTCAAACAAAACGGGCAACAGTTTACAGTAAAGGTTGAAACTACAAGAGATTTCAAATTCATGTGACTTTTGTCATCTGACTGGGGAAAAAAAAAAAAAAAAAAAAAAAAGACAAAACGTGTTTGTGGAATAGCAGGAATGTTGGGGAGGGGGAGAAACATCACAACACATCATAACAGCGGGGGTAGAAGATACTTTGGTCCTTAACAGCAATAACCGTCTGTAGCTACATGAAGCTTCGTTACACCATGCATAACAATCTTTTACAAAAATAGAGACAGAGCTCGTCTGCATCTGGTCCAAAACTACAGTGGTCGAGGTTGTGGAAACTGGTGCTTGAGGCACGCAGGAATGTGACGATGTTTAAGACTTCAGCGTGATGGTGCCAACTTGGACCTATCATTGAGGAAAAGTGCACTAAAGAACCTGACTGTGGCACAGCTAGGCAGACTGGGAGTGGGCGAGGGCTTCTCTCATCTTGATCTCAAGCAAAAAAAAACAACATAAAACTGGGTTGTTGTTTTTTTTTTTAGGCAAAGTCAAAGGCTGTTGGTACTTTGTGTTGACAAATGCCTCCAAGCTGCCCTCTCACAGGTCGGGTTACCTGAATAAAAATGAAATAAAGGCATCTTTTCAGACAGGTCAGATGCACCTGAATGAGAGGTAAACAAAGTCCACTGACAGGGGCCAGAGAGTGTTTCAGCCTCGCACTATAAAAACGTAAGGAGTCAAGGCACTGTGATAAAAATCAAACCCAGCCACTACATACAGGCATCAGTTAAGCGTAGAAGTGATACACATGTAAATGCTAACATTTAAAGAAACGATAAATGAATATATGTGTCCACATATAGATGAACATAATATGGTTAAATGAGGCCCCCCCCATCACCATTATCCCTCCTGAGAGAGAACTTAATGGAGGTGAGTGGGGACTGTAAGACAGGAGGGCTGGATCCAGCTCAACTCGTGCCACAAAACAGCTAACAGAGCTACACCACCTAGTAAAAATATAAGGCATCTAACTGACTTACATTCATAGTTTCTACATACATAAAACAGGGAATATATGCATACAAAGCTAATGATACAATTTTGTGATCTTAAGGGAAAACTGAATATTGATGACCCTCATCCTGTGTTCCTACAATGCTGGTACATACCAAAGATATTGGGGGGGGGGGGCATTTAAAGAGCCATGTCCTGTCCAAATTAAGCCAGAGCGATGCTCTAGGCCACACAGTTGGGGCAGAGTAAGGCACAAGACTGTATATAAAGGCATTGAAAGAAAACTGTCCTTATTGAGTAACTTCAGATAGTGGTATGGATCCCCCAAAGCAAAAAGGCGCATGTGTTGCCAGAGAGAAAACAAATCTAAAATGGAAACTAAGGAAATAAAATGCTGTGAGCCAAAACAAAATATTTTTGTGTAAAACCGTTTCTAACTGGCCAAACAGGTTCAGAGTGGCATTTGAAAAAAAAGAAAGAAAGAAAAACAGGCACACAGATATATCCACAACTATCATAGTACAAGGAATGCTGAAGTGTGTCTGGTATGGATGTGATTCATCCATCGAAGCATACATCCATGGTGGAGGGTGTCTTTTCTTACATTTTTTTCTTGTGAAGCGATTTGGTCTAAAGTGACTGTTCATCGGCTGCCTGTACTCGCCCTCCGAAGTGATAACAAGGTTCATTGCAGAATGCTGCCCCTTCCCTAAGACCCCACCTGAAACCATATACTGGTTGTGATTTAATTAGGCTGGTTAACAAAGAACTACAGAGACTACTAACCGATGAGAAACGCGCTTGCTTTGATTGCCCTAACCGATTCCTGAGTAGAGTAAGGGCTCTTTTTGTGCTACCTTTAAAGTCAAACAGATCAATGTAATCACCAGGTTAAGACAACGCTCTGCAGAAACTGTCTGATATTAAGGTTGGTGCAACAACGCAAAGTCTGATGACTGAAAGAAAAATACCATCAATTTAGCAGGGCCAGACAAAAACTACTCTCTTATTAATAACGAGGGACAGAAGCTTGAATTTGATTTATAAACAATTTGAAACCCAGAAATCAAATATCTCTATTTATTTTACACCAACGGCTAATACTTATCACTTTAAAAGTAGGATGTAAGTAAGAGTCGAGTTCAGGGGAGCAACATCTACAAAGAACCACAGCCATAAATATGTGATGGTGGCCGTTTCCACTGAAGGCAAACTTGACTAAAGTAGCATTCAGGTGGCAGCCGGCTTGGAGGGAGAAAGAGAAGGCACTCAGATGGTGGACTTGGAGAAGGACACTCGAAGGTGGTGGTTCTCTCCCAGGTCGTGGTTGTGGAACTCGATGAGGGACTCAATCGCCTCCTCCACTGAGCCCATCTGGATCAGGGCCATCTTGCGGTCCTTTCTGTTCAGTTAAAAGAAACATTTTGTGTTTTCAAAAAGTCAAAACGCCACCTAGGTATGAGAGGGTGGCATACAAATTTGTCACAATGTACTTGAGGAGTAAAGTGAAGAACATTCAGACGGCTTTTAGTATTGAAAAGCACTTAATGGGAAGGAAAAGTCAAAGAGGGAGGCTGTCATTTCTTCTGAAGAAAGACGAATTTATCAAACCAAAAAGGATATTTAAAAAAAAAAACTGAGCACAACTGGAACGACACTTACTGAAAGAATTTGAAGGCTTTGACTGTTGCTCCTGAGCTGGCAAAAAGTCTCCTGAGGTCATCCTCCACCACAGAAGGCCTGAAAGCAGAGAGGAAAACCGAGAGTCAATAAGAAGCACTTCTGAGGGTTTACAAAGCCTGTACTTAACAGCAGATCTGAGTCTGGTATGGAGAAACAACACACGGAGGACATCATTAAATGTAAAACCCTTTGACATGCACCTTTAGAGTTGCATTATTTAGAGAATACTGCTACAGCTACGTAATCCCAGGCACTTCATAAAAAAAAATGACTCAGGACTACAAAGCAAAAAAAAAAAAAAAAAGTTTAAGAGTGCAAACGCTGCCAGGGAATGAAAATGAGCGTCTTGAGGCAGCACTCACGGTATGTTGGAGAGGTGGAGTGTTGCAGAGGGTGGGAAGATGTTGGAGTAGTTTTTGGAGCCGGGCTTCTTGAAGCGATGCAGCGGGGAGTTGCTGTAATCCTTGGTGAGGCCCTGGTCCTCGTGGCCTTCTCTGGGCAGCTGCACGGTGGTGTGTTTGGAAAACGTCACGCGCATGTCTCTGCCGTGAAGACGCTGGCCGCTCAGGTGGCTCATAGCTGAGAGAAAACCAGGACAGGTCAACATCTGTCTTCCAAACTAGACTCACCAATGATACGGTTTGCTTCTGCTCAGTTGAGGCACAAGAACAAGATTTGAAACCTAGGTACACAGTGAGGTAAAATAATGTGAACAGAATAAAGGAATAATGTGAAGAGGATAAAGGAACATGGTAGATCAAGGCTTGGCTTCTTATTGGCTATTAGAAGAGCCAACGATGCTTTGTAGAGCCGGCGTGTAGCTACCTAGCTGTGCCTGAGTGCTGTCAGACATCTGGATCAGGGCATTCTCCTTTTTATTGAACAGGATCTTCACTCTCATCACGTCGCCATACACACCTGAAGAGGAAGAGGAGGGTGTCACAATAAGAGCGCAGCATGGAAGACCTCGACCTTAACAGGAGCTACACAACCAATCACAGCAACGAAAACAGTTTCACTTATCAAATCTAGGACACAGATACAGACGCTAAATGAATACTGTCAGATAATTAAGTCATTGTCAGGCTCGTCTATTTATTTAATGTTCAGTGGACTCGCTTAAAATCAATTCTACAGGAGCCTTTCTACAAAACAATTACATAGGAGATGATTGCTACAATGGGTATGCTTGGTGGGGTGGTGGTGTGGGGAGGGGTGATCTAAAGGCATAAATCAAACTGTAGTATTGATTAAAGTTGATTATTTAACTAAGTTGAGGGCCTGAGACAGAGAGAGAGACATGCAGGGATAAACTGAACATGCACATACCTACATTAGAGTAACTGAGACAAACTGTCGAAACATAATGATATGGTGACATAATCCAAGGATATGTCAACTCATCCACACTAACAAAGCAGCAGCATTTCATTTATGTACTGTTAAGTGACTTGGGGCACCCGCTCATAAAAAAATAAAAAAAGGAAATGATGAATTTTTATGGTTTAAAATTGGACCATGCAAAACCAAATCAAGTGTTGACTTTTATCCTGCTCCTCGGGGGTGAAGCTTTAGTATTTAGGTTGGCTTCTCGCCTCATCCCTGAACAAAATGATCCCCATATTTCCATTTAGTGAGGCACTATTTCCGTTGGGCGCTCTTTGAAGATGAAAAACTGCAAATGTTTTTTTTTCCGCCTATGGATGTTTAAATGTTAATGAAATGCTGCGGCTTCGTGAGGCATTCTCACCTTACTTTCCTCACACAAACCCACAACAACCAAAAAAGCTCATACAAACCCCCAAACAAAGACACCCCCACCCCTCATTGCCCTGTAGGCTGATGACGAGACATCAGTGGTTAAAAAAAAAAACAAAGCCAACAACATGAGACAAGACATGCCCACCTTGCGAGGTAACAGTAGTAATAAATAAAAAAAGAGATGAAAGGATGATAACGTACCGAAAAGAATAAAGAGGCAGTGTGGCGTAACGCTCTTTAGAGACAGCAGGGGGAGCAGCGGGGCAGGGGGCCAAAGGGGGATAGGGTACAGGGGACAGGGGAAAAGAGACGGAGCGGAGTGGAGGACAGTGGAGTGGAGTCGGGACATGTCCGCAGGCCACAGGCAGCGAGGTCCACAGGAAGGCCACAGTACCATGGAGGAAGGAGAGGCATGAGGGACAGAGAGAATGAAGAGAGGACAAGAAGAGGAGGAGAAGAGTCAAACAGCATGAGAAAGGTAGAAGAGGAGGAAAGAAAGAAGAGAGTGGAAGATCATATGATGGCAAAAAAATAAATAAAAAAAATAAAAAGGTTGCGTATGTTGCATATTTGAATTTGTGGGTGGAATCCAAATTGGGGGAAAATGAATGATGGAGAAAAAGGGTGGGTGTATGGAGGGGTTGTAGTTGTGGTTACAGAGGAATGGCGGGGGAGGGAGGGGGGGAGAGGAGGAGAGAAGGAACAATTGGTGGTGGGGCGTGCAGTCAGTTGGCAAGAGTTGGGATGAGGGGTTGTTTTTAAAACACAAAAAGAGGGAGAGGGGGACAGAGAAAGGAGAGAGAGAAAAGGAGGTAAAAAAACAAGGTCAGTATACACAAAGAAATGTAGTGCTTCAGACAGTAGAACTGGCTAAATTAAAATGCACTGTCACTATGGGAACACTAGGAGAAAAAGAAGAGAAACAAAAGATTAACAATGAAAATACAGAAAAAGGCAGAGACAATATGTACTTTTAAATTACACGCTACGTTGTTCTGAATTACTTGATCATGATAAAACAATCTGAATATCAGTTACAATAACCCTAAAAGCTACGCTAAAAAGTTAACATGCTGAACGTTACAACTACACAGCTACACAGAGTGTGACAGACTACTTAAACCTCCTGAAGACCCTGATTACAGACATGGTGTTTTTCTTTCAAAGTATCTAATAAAAAGTAATATTGTCTCTCCAACAACTCAAGAATGATTTCAACTAATGGACAAAAATGAAGATATGAAATGGTAAGTTTTAAAAAAAGAAGTTAGTGTTTTGAATAAACTTAAAATTCACAGTGAGCAAAGTGGCAGGTCAGAAATGCAGCAGGTTTGGTCAAACACAGAGAGGGCCTGGAAGAGAAAGGTTTGGACTTGATGACCCCCCCCTTTTAGATTCTAAACTTTGCTAAGAGGACTCTTAGTTGTCTGATCTAGACCTGATTGGATATTTTGGGGCAAAAACACAGGAACCCGTGAACAAAGGGATTCATGAACCACAGTGTAACATTTTATGTTTTATCAGCACAGTACAGATTTCTGTGAACCGAGCATGCTTACTGACCTCAGGGTTCAGATTGCTGACCAGTAAGACATTGTTTCCCGCAGAGGGAGCGAGTCCAGACAGGCCGAGCCGGCTAGCTGCTGCTGCTGCGGCCGCCATGCTTCCGTGGCTCATACCAAGGGAAGCCAGGGCACTGGGCATACCAGGCATGGACAGACCTAAGAGGAACAAAATAATCATCGTGTTTCACATTTTCAGGACAAGATGACGGGGAAATACACGAGTCAGCGCAAAGGCTCATTAGTTTCCATACATGCAGACGTCTGAAGACAGGAAACAGGGATCATTTTAATGGCGAGAGAGAGTTGTACTAACCTGTCTGCTGGATAGCAAAGGTTGGTGGAAAGGTATGAGCTCCACCATACGGAGAAGCTGAGATTAGGCCTGGAGCAGCTGGGACAGGAGCAAACAAACAAATTAAAAACATGTGTAAGCGGTGCTTAAAGAAAAACTCCACTATGAGTAAATCGACATGTTTACCATGTGATGAAAAAAGCTTGACTTAAATGATGTCTCATTCTCACCAAATGCAGCAGCTGCCATGCTCTGGTGGTCAATGGAAGGCTGTGAATCTGCAGTTGGGAGGTCTGGTCGGGTGTAATCCCTGCTCTTATCATTGTTGTACTTGACATTGAGGCTGGTGAGCTTGGAGAAGCTGATTCTCAGCGTACAGCAGGCATTGTAAATGTTCTGCCCATCCAGAGACTAATAAGAAGAAGCCATTGTTTTACAGGGGTAATTGAACTGGAAATGTCATGATGCGCACAACAATATGTTTTAGTAAAAAGGAAACAACATTTGACTGAGAGCTTGGCACCAATAATTTGTTTTACACGTCTTACCAGTTTGGCATGCTGAGCAGTCATGCCGTCGGCATACTGGATCAAAGCCTGGAACTGGTTGTTCTTAGTGAATGTGATGATCTTCAGCACAGTGCCGAACTTCGAGAATATCTGGAGGGAAGAAGGCATGATCAGAGATACCACAAGACCCTTGTAGAAAAAAATAACACTAATTGATATCCTCTTAAAACAAGATTCAATTACATGTTTTTGTAGCATTACCAGAATCATCACGCAAAAAAAAAAAAATCTAATAAATACAAGCAGACAAATTTATTGATAAAATAAGTGAAAGGAGGAAAAAGACATTAATGCAACAACATCCAAATAATAATTTGTATAAAAATAAAGAAAAAGAAAATGGAGCCTGGAGCAGACTGTACTGTGCATCAGTTTTAAACAGTCTGTATGGCAGTTCACATGATACAGCCCAGCTCCACAGTCCACTCATTTGAATAATAGAGAAGCAGAACGTCATAGTTTATCAAAACAAATGAACTGGTGAAGTCACTCAGACACATTACAAACTGTCTGTACCTGGTGTAGTACGTCCAAGGTGACAGGGTAGAAGAGGTTTTCCACGATCACTCTGAGGACAGGACTTTGGCTGATAGCACCACTGAGGCTACTGACGTCTGCAGGAATGGCCATGCTTCCCATCCCTCCTCCGTGAAGTGCATTGACCGCCTGCAGAGCTGCCTGGGCACGCTACACAGAAAGGATGACAGTGTATTTCACTTCCTTGTTAAAGGTTTCTCTGGTTTTTTTTTTTAGTATTTGCAACCAAATTTTTGAACACAAACGTTACATTGCTCCGTTGAGGTGTCAAATTAAATGTAGGTCAAGAAGAATTATAGCTTGGGTGTATGCATGAACACACACTCTTACCACTTGGTTGGGGGAGTTGTCCGTCTTGAGCTCCTTATGGGTCGAGTACTGCATATAAATGGGGTGGTTTCTGATGACAGGAGTGACAGAGGAGTAGTAGCTCACCATCGTCTGTGCACACTCCTCGCTGTTCAGTTCCAAGAACGCCTGCAGGAGGGGATTAGCAAATTGTCACATTTATTTCTCAAATCACGTATGCTTAGATGCCAAACACAGGCAATATTTAATAAGCTGTCCCATTAACTTATCAGACCTGTAGTCGGCCCTTTAAATCACGGCCTATTTCAGTGCCAGTTAGTATTCACTGCCCATCACAGTTTAATTTAACATATTCATAGATTTTTACACGGTGCTTGTGGTAATAAAAAACCAAGGAGATAATGAAGACATTCAAAGAAATTACACTGCATACGTCTCTCGGACATTTCATTAAGTCCACCTTCTATACTACAAGGATGTAACAATAGAGTCATTGTTGTTATCGGGTCAGGACTGAGGGCTGGAAGCTGATCCTCTTTCCCACGTCTTCTCCCAGCAGAGGCAGTCACACAGGTTTGGTGAGGTGACCTGTGTGCATGTTATCCTTACCTGGTTCTTTCCTTTCAGCATCAGCAGATTAGTGACCTTCCCAAAGGGCAGTCCCAGTCCAATAACCTCCGCCTCGTTTATGTCGTTGGGCAGCTTGCGGACGTGGACCACGCGTGATGGAACACCGGGACTGCGGACGTCACCTTTGAATTTTTTGCTGTCGTTGCCATTGGCTGCAGAGGAAAACAGAAGCAGATACAATCAGGGAGGGAACAGAAGGCTCTGGTTCGTCTTGAATAATGGATTGATCACCGTGGCAACACAAACAACACAGACACGACAAGCACTTCAATAAAAGAGGATGCTACCCCCCCTCCCCTCCATGGCAACAGCCCTACCTGAGCTCATGATATAGGGCCCGTTGGATATGCAGGAAGAAAAGAGTTCGTCGGATCCCCTCTGTAGAAAGAGAGAAAACAATGGTTCACTTTAGTGCTTTCACCAACGAGGGCACAGCATGGCAGGTGGAGAGCTTGGCTCTCATATTACAGAACCATTGTGTGATAAGCAGGAAGTAATCTGATAACCAAAAGAGGATTGTGCAAACACGCTTGAGGAGAACTCCACCTTCCCCACCAGCAGGAATAAAGTGAACACACTTTTAAGAACCCATTTTTTACTGTTCCCCAACAGCAATGTCCAGTTTAAAGCCTTAAAGCCACAGATGGGCCATTATTTCTGACTTGAGCCCATGTGCTAAGTTATCATTCTTCACACTTCATGAACAGCGACTGTTCAGATTTAAGCTCAGAAGACAGCAGTATAAGCTTATCTCACCAGCAGCTGTCAGTCAGTACAACCCATCTTCTCATAATTCTGTATTAGGAGGCTGGATAACAGTCTGAAGCCCTCTGCATAGGGAGGGAGACAAGATTGGGATACATCCAGCCCACACTAGTTCACTGTCTGCCGTCTATCTCGCTCTCTATGACTGGTAGATTTAAAATGCTTTTCCAAGGCTGTGTGTGTTTGTGGATGTGGGAAATGAAGTATAGCAGTCACAAGAAGTGGCTCAGCAGTCTAAGCTCTACAACACTCTACAATGGAGGTCCTGTTCTGGCTGAGACTAGCGGCATTGTTATATGGCAGCGCACACACATATGGAGCCCTAAGGACTCTCTGGGAGTTGAAGAGCCTTGGAGCACTTTTAAAACAACCGGTCATGCAGGTTTGTAAGCATTCTTCTCTACCTTGCGAGACTTGGCCTTTATATCTGTAAGATGGTCACTATTCAGGGGTTGTTTCGAGTCAGGCTGCAAAATCTTTTGATAAAAAGCTGGGTTAATTATTCTGACAGCAAATGTTTAGTGGAGGTACAGAGTTAGTGGCTCAGAGACCACCACACGGTTAGCAGTAGTATAAACTACCCTTTGACTTCCAGATGGTGGAGCTTAGACAGCCTCACTCTCACTCTTGAGGCCCAAACAAACAGGGTCTGCTATCTCAATTCAGGAACTTAAAGTAACAACACACACTCCTACATTTTTTAATTAAGGATTGAGGAGCAGGGTTGCATACCATTTATAATCTGAGTGCAGACATGACAGGAGAAATGACGAAAAATGATTAAAATAGACTACAACATCCAAAGGTATGTATGCAGAAGAGAGTTTATGAGGGGGGAAATGGGATTGGGCTGTTTGTTCACATTAGTGTCAGAGCAGAGGAAAGCTTTTGCATTAATATTAACAGTAAGGAGAGTGACTCTGTGGATAGCGGAAGGAAAACATAAGGGTCCACATGTTTCCTTGATAAAAGTGCAGGGGCCACATGCAAGCCATGAGAAATGAAGGAAGTGGCTCCAGCCTGACTCAATGCTCGTGGGCGGGCTGTGTCACATTATCAGTCAGCAGACCAACTCAAAACAGGAAGAGCAGAAAGATCAGGCCTGCTTCCAGGGTTTCGCTAAACTTCCTCCTGGGGACTGATGGTTACTGTTCTACGGCAAGACTTGCTTTCTCTCTTCTCTCCCTCCCACTCCCTTCTTCCTCATTCTAATAATAACCACATAACTAAGGCTGTATACAGTGCAGAGCAGGGAACACCAACTCACATGCAGAACAGAGGACTGTGTAAAAACTGACTGAAGAATATTCCTATAGCTCTGGGAGTATGGCAGGGAATGTAGAGCAAAAACAAAGGGAAACATTTTAGAGCCAGTGGAAGAAAAGCAGCTTATAAATGGTTTGTTAGTTGACTCCTACACAGTGCAAAACCTGTTTTTCCATCACAAACCCACTAAATGTGTATTGACTCGCTCACATCCTTTGTTTGCACAGGACGTAACAGTATAATAGTAGCCTTCAGGATACGATGACACGTTGGCCGACATACTAAGAATGGGTCGCAGCTTCCTCTCACACACAATGGCCTCAATGAGCGAACGTTTAAGGGCTTTAGAATCATTTGCAAAGCATCAAATTAAGGGAAAGGATACATATACATATAAAAATACATGTTAAAAAAGTTGTTATTTGTGAACATTTACACATGTGTTGTTGACTCTGTTGCAGGGATTGTTGGGTGGTAATGACGATGGGAAAGCACAAAGGAAAAGAGTACAGGTAGAGACATGCTCTTTTTCTCACTGTGATCTGCCAGTGTAGGGGGGCAGGGAGCTGTGCCTCTCTGGGGGGGATGGAGGGGGGAAGATTGGAATGTGACCGCGGAATGCCAGACGCTCTGCCCAGACGGAATAATTACAGATTCCAGCAAAGCAGCTCTCCACAACTCAGCATCATTATTATTGCAGCACATTAAAATCACAAAACAAGTTTAAAAGAAAAAAGATGCCTGCAGGAGTTTCATCTTGTGAACCGATCAACACCCAATAAACCAAACTGTTGAAAACACAGTCCTTGTTGATTTTAATGGAGGGGGTGGTGGGGTGTGTCCCTGTTATGGGCGTGTGTGAGAGAGCTTGTTTAAACAGCAATAAGGACTTTGGTCGGATGGATGAGGACAGTTACGGGAGGATGGTTACAGCCCTTAGTTCAATTACTCCACCTACACATAGCTGCCCCAGGCCCTGTAACCAAGGATGACTTCTTAAAGAGGCATTTTTATTGGGTACGTGAGTGAACAACCAGCACTTTGCCAAAAACAAATGTGCAGCATTTTAAACAAGTGTGCACACAGAATAGGACTTGCATTCCTTTCACAAAAGCTAACAGCAACTACTCCACTACTAGAAATGGTAAAACCACATTCATGCAATAAAGATTAACATTGTACTAATTTTTTTGACCGGTACAAGTAGTCTGGTGATAGAAGTAAGTCTGCATAAAAAGGATCAAGGCTGTACATTCCAGTACAGCCAGCGGGCTATTAAAGAACACACACAAAATAAGGAAGGAAGTTTCTTTTCCCAACAGTCTCACAAACCAACAAAAGACAGGAAAAAAATAATAAAACCCTCTGTTTGATGGTCTAACCATTGCCACTTAAAATAACAAATATTCCTTCTTGACAGTCTTAATAGTGGGTGCCACTTCTATGAACTGACCATTTGATTGTATATTGTGACTCTTTAAAGGAGAAACAGTCTGCAACTTCTAACTCTACATGTGAGAAATGGTTTGGCAGCGGTTCTGTAATTACACAGGAAGCTGAAGCAATCTGACAAGCTAGGATATTCAAGCATCTGACTTTTTTTCTGTTGCAAGTTGAAGTTAATCTTCTCAAAACTATTTTGACATCGATGTTTAGTAACTTAGAAATGTTAACATTCGCATCACCTCTGAAACATTGACAAGTCACAACAAACTTCAAGAAGACTTAAGTGTTGCCTACCTTTGTGCCAACTGATATGTCATGGACACTGCTGTGAAAAGAAGGAAAAGTTCATTAATACCAAAGAAAATTTATCCATTTCAATACTGTAAAGCACTGTGCGCATTCAGGAAGCTTACAGTCCTCACAAAATGACTCGTGTTAAAGCTCAAAGCAAATTTAACTCGCTTCCTCATTTGGGGAGAAGACTATATAAGATGCTTTTAAAAAATCAGAAATATCCATGACATTTAAAAAAAAACTCAATCTCACGTCAATCATGCATAAAAATACAAAATACTTACTCAATTTCAGGGACGTAGCCGGATCCCAGAGGGTACAATTCAGCGTCTAGGCGGCTGAAAAGGATTGAAAATAAAGAGATATTTTAGTAGGAAACCTGACGAAATAAAAATGTAGAATAGCAAATTCACTAAAAAGTATCGCAAAATTATTTCGAGGCAACGTTAAAGCTCCATCGGAAGTCGCAGAAAACCATCAAAGTCGGATGATCAAAACAGAAAAGTCCACTCGCGAAATACGATCTACGAACGAAACTAAACACTATTGTGTGTCCTACCCTGTATAGATAACCCGGGACGAAGACGTCTCTTAATTCAATCAACATGAAATGTTCAGGCCAGACATCTTCAACATGGCCCTGTGCAAATCCGCTGCCGACGAGTGAATGCGGAAATGAGACACGTTGCTTTAGCCAGCGCTCGAGCTCCCGTGAAAACCAAGTTACCAAGGTACAGTTAGCAACACTTAACTAGTGTCTACGTTAGCAAGAGAACAAGTATCGGTACCATTTTACAAAGAAAAACAAGAAAGTGGTCGAATATGTGAAAACATTAAGTTACAATATGTCTAACGTTAGTTCGGTTGTTGTAAAATGATGATTAAAAAATGTCCGTTCAAACGGTTCGCAAAAAAATGTTCGCTAGCAGACTAGCCGCTGCTAGTTAGCTTACCTCCTAACTGTTGCATGTTTTGATGAAAAAACAAATGTTTCTAAACTTTCCCGTTCAAACGCCAAACCGCTAATAAAATCACAAGGCCTCAACAACAAAAAGTCTACCGACGTGTTAAGATAGGACTACCCGTTGCTGTGAGTCTTTTTCTCGTTAAATTAAGTCTTAAAGAGTGTTTCTTTTTCACACTTACCCGTCCATTGCACAAGAAAAAAACTGCAGGTCTGAAACGAAGGTAGGGCGGCAGACTTGCTTGATTTTTTCTTACAAAATGGCTGAACACACGGAGGCGAGCGCTGATTAGTCCAGGGACTTTCAAGAGCCAAAAAAGAGGCGGGGACAAGCTTAAACTCGAGTCGTGATTGGACAAGACGGCTATCATTTTGTGAACTAAGAAGGCCGCGGCAAATTTCCAGTGCATCGTATTAAATGGTAAATACTGTCCCCCCCACCCCCCCCAAATGTGATGAAACGTTTTAACCACAGAGGGGACTAAGTCAATACCAGGTGGGCTCTTAGAAACCATAGAAAAAGTGATGTATCGTATTCAACAAACATGCTGTAAAATTTAGGGAGGAACAACAGGTAGAAAGTGGCTGTAGGTAGCCTAATGCTGTGGTTCCTGAAGTGGGGGTCGCGAGACACTGAAAGAGGAGTCCGCGAGATTCCTTCTAAAAACATAAACATGTAAAATAGAATTTCCACTATCCACTTTTTGGATGTGCCCAAAAAATGTAATGCCTTTGACCACCTCCAGAGACTTGAATTTCCCTCGGGATGAATAAAGTATGTATCTCTCTCTCTCTCTCTCTCTCTCTCTCTCTCTCTCTCTCTCTCTCTCTCTCTCTCTCTCTCTCCTGGCTGTTTATCATCTGCTGGAGTATACCCACTTCTTTGCACCTCTACACCTATAGATAAATTCTTGTATCCAGTTAATACCATGTCATGTAAATTCTTTTGCTGGCCATTGTATGAAATGATGCTGAGCTCCTTTACTGTACACAGAAGTCTCATGCTGGATCTAAATCTAGGAGACTTAAATCAGAAATTGAAAAAAGTCCCCTACTCAGACAGAAACATGGCCACAGTGACTTATATTCACTGTGTTTAGTGACTGATTTTAAGCTTTATAGACAAGCGAGAACTAACACATTTGTGTATATATATATATATATATATATATATATATATATATATATATATATATATATATATATATATATATACATACATATGGAGTATGAAGGGGCATCATGGAGTATGTTGGCTCTAAAGTTTGCCTCCCGTGTAGCCTAATGTTGGAGTCAAGCCAAGGACCCCCATATAGTTCTCATCCTCCGACGGGGCCCCCTCCAGCATATTTTCATAAACTCCTTTGATGTTACGATTGCAAGTATACAGTTATGAATACTAAACTCCTTAAAAAGGTTTCTTTATTTTATTAACACTTAGAAATATGTCATTCATGTCTTTCCTGTAAACAGTCTTTTATAAGTATATTCTGTCCCACCATTACAAACATGTTAACAGTAAACATTTTGATTTCAATTTTTCTCCCTTGTAAGTCATTGTTTATCAGTTGTAGTTTTGTTGTGTTATTTTATGATATTTTCATGGAAGAAGGCCACACGTTTGAATATGCAGTGATCAATAACATCTAAAAAGGCATGAATAAAAATTGTATTTAAAGTAATATTAGGTTAATTTTTATTTTTGTTCCAGTTAGCTTTTGGTGTGCTGCAACAACACAATCAAGATGCTTTTAATCCTGATACTGAGACACTGTCAGCACAGTTGATTAAATCAGGAAAACAGATCCTGCAGAAAACTTTATTGTCATGTTTGTAGCAACAAATACGGTTGATAAGCAAGGCAACATCTTTACATCCAGCTTTACATAAACTGTTGAAAGTTCATTTTAGCTCAGTTAATCATTACATATTAAAGTTACCAAGCAGGGATGTGTGTTCACCCAAACCACCTTAAATTATTCATTAACAGTTGAACATGTGTTTTTAAAGGGAATGAGCTGGTATCCTCACCATGTTTTCACCTGTGGGATAGGTATTGTTAACTAAATAATCAGTGAGTGAAGTCTGTGGAGCTTAGAGAATGTGTCAAGCGTTGCAAGTCTTTCTTCAGCTGCACTTTCACTACCCCACCCCACAAAGCTTCTCTGACTTTTCTAATTGATTCAATGAAGAAGAAGGTGATGGGGGGGGGGGGGGGGGGGGTGAAACTCCTGCAGTTCTCTGAATTAGCAGCTTGTGGTATTGGTAGTGAGCACGCTGCAGATTAGGGTTAAAGAGCATCAGAAACGATTGTGTCTATGTTTCCTATGAAGAAAAAAAGTGAATGAAACTATATTTATGGGGAAAGTACATTTTAATGTTTCATAACCATGTATATTTTTGGTTTCATACTGTGCTAAATAAAGCTTAAACTTTAGAAACTTATGACTGAAGGTAATTACTGTTAGCTGTTGCCATAGCAACAATTCGATTTAGCTGTGCGTTTCGCAGGGCTGAGGATTACTTTATTTTTGTTGACATGAAAACATCGTCCTCTGTGTTGTTTCCAATGAATCTAGAGTTCACTGGTAGAATCCATGAAGAAAGGCTTTCCTTCTGTGCCTCCGTGTGTGTGTGTGTGTGTGTGTGTGTGTGTGTCTGTGGGAATGTGGAAAAGCATTGTCACGGGTGTGACCTAAAAACAGCACACAACATATTCTGTGTCCTGCGATGTGGAACACTGATGCCCCTTCTATTATATTCTCCCAACACAGAACATGTATCTCCCAATTAGATAAGCCACATTCATAGTGGGCTGGCGAGAGTTGTTGAGGTTATTTACAGGCAGCCCTGGCAAGTATGTGTGTATGTTTCACCTCCATCTGATGAATGCATTACCCAGAAACCCTTGAGGCCTTATTTTGAAGGCCTGAACACAATTTGGAAGGCTGAGTTTTTAGTTTTTTTGATAATGATGAATTTTAAAATTTAGATCTCAGGACTGATATTTATGAGAAGTACATTATATTGTACATGTGTACTTATCTCCCCCCCCCACACACACATCCTCCCCAGCTGCAGGTGGACAACAAAACAAACTCTGCTTTTGTTTTTACGACAATGGCTGCGTCTAAAAATGAATACTTTGGTACCCAATGTGACCTGAGTGTTTAATATGAGCCGACATCATAGTTTGCAACTTTCTGTATGCGAGAAATAACCGCCTTGATTGAAGCATACTGGTAATACTCAACTGCCCCACCCACAATGCATTGCAGCAATTCAGAGCACCCAACTAGAGACTTAAAATAAAAGTTCCATTTTAAAAGGTTTTTTAATTTAATAATTTAATTTGAAAGGTTACCACATAAAATTGAATCAACGACGTAGTTGTAATATTGTAATAGTAATGAACGTTGCATGTTGTTGTGCATGTCAAATATTGGTCCCTTATTTTAGTCGTCTGTGATGCTCACAGGCAGGGACGTTATACAAACGGTCAGGTTCAATGCAGTATGTGTTTTTAGACACAGCCTATTTCTTTGTATACACAGGTGCTGCAGCAGCAACATCTGCAGTTTTAAGTAGCTGCAGCTTGGATGGCTACCCATTGCATTCCTGGAAAGATGAACAATGAAGATGAGGAGAAGGAGCAGGAAGAAGAAATGAATGAAATGACGGAGGAAGAATCTGAGGAGGACTCCTCTGAGAGTGATGGAGAGACAGAGGAGACAGACGACACAGCGGGATGGGGGTCCAAGAGTGGGATTTGCTGGTCCCCCAACAATTCAGAGACGTTCCAGTACAAACCTGGGCCCACTTGTTTGACCCCAGGGCCGACTAATTACGCCCTTTCTCAAATCAGCACCATCCAGTCCGCCTTTGACTTGTTTCTGACAGATGATATCATGAAGCTCATCCTCACAATGACAAACCTGCAGGGGAGACGATCCAGGAAAGACTGGAGGGACATTGATGTCACGGACCTCCAAGCATTCATCGGCTTGCTCATCCTCTGCGGTGTGTACCGCTCCCACAAGGAAAGCCTGAGCAGCTTGTGGTATGACCAAACCGGACGGGCAATCTTCCGGGCCACGTTGTCAATTAAAAAAATTTAAGCTTATCGGGTCCACCATCACATTTGATGACAAGCTGACGAGGTCAACGGAGAGAAGCCTGGACAAGTTGGCTGCTGTCCGGGCGTTATGGGAAAAGTGGACCACTCGCCTCCCCATGCTTTTCAACCCGGGCCGGGACGTTTGTGTCGATGAGCTATTTGTGGCATTTAAAGGCGACTGCAAGTTTGGCCAATACGTGCCACAAAAAAAAGTGCCAGGTATGGCATCACAATCTGGGTCACCTGTGATGTTGAAACATCTTACGCCTGGAGGATGCAGGTGTGCACGGGCAAAGAGAATGCTTCTAAGGTTGGCCAAGGGAAGCAGGTGGCTCTAGATATGCTGGAAGGGCTCCGGGGCCACACTGTCACCTGTGATGAATTTTTCACGTCACTTGCCTTGTCCGAGGAGCTGCTGCAGAAGAGGGAAATTGGTCTGGTTGGGACCATCCACAAAAACGACACGGGGCTTCCCCCACGCCTGCTCGAGGTACTGCAGCGTGCAGTCTTCTCCTCAGTCTTCGCCTTCACCAAAACACACACACACTCGTGTCATGCATCCCGAGGCGGGGGAAACATGCACTCCTGCTCAGCTCCAAACACCGGGCCCCAGAAGTCAAAGCAGGGAGAACGCCAGTGATCGTCACAGACTTCAACAGCTGTAAGGGGGCTGTAGACCGCCTCTGTAAGGTATGTCGCATTACGCATCAATAATTCAAATAATGTCAATAAATTCTCATGCTGAATTGATGTGCTCATCTGGGATATATCACATTTATTGCATTTCTATAAAGAATGGAATGAAGAAGATAGTCCTCATTTGAGCGTGTGTGTGCCTATCTTCTTCCTCATTTCTGTTTGATGAGGAATGTATAAGAATTTATTCTTTTTTTCTGTCCTTTTGTTGCAGTTTGTAGGTACATACAGCTGCCGCATGAAGACCGCTTACTGGCCCACGGTGATATTTCATAACATCATTGATGTCTCTGCATTCAACGCGTTTGTGCTGTGGACTGCAGTGGATGCTTCAGGTCAAGATAAACCTCACCAGTGGAGGGGTTTCCTCGAGGAGCTGGGGAAATCCCTTGTGGCCCCTCAGATCGCCAGAAGACGCCGTCTTCCCCACGCTCCAGTCTCTGCTGCCATGGTGGAAGCTGCGCAGCAACCGCCGGACGTGCTAGACGAGCTAGCCCCGGTCGAGCCCTGCGAAAAAAAATGAAAGCAGTGCAATTTTTGCCAGGACAGAAAAATAACTTCCAACGTCTGCTACAAATGTGAAAAGCACATTTGCAAGAAGCACACGGCCTTAGTTTGCGTCTCCTGCTTCACCTGAACACCCTCTGACACATGGTAAATGGACTTGAGCTTGTATAGCGCTTGAAGATGAAGAAATGTAAGTGTAATATTCAGGGTAAGTTTATAAAAACAAGTGGGGTATTATGTAATCAAACTACAGTTTAAAATGTATTCATGATCAGGATTGCTCTCGGAACTCCATCAAAGTGGGAAAAAACATCTTTTTGTTTTTTTAAGTGATCTTTTTTTCTCCCAAGAAGTTGCCCAATGAACCGTTTTATGGAAGGTACTCTAGGAGATAAATGCCCCTCCATCTTTGTCTCTTTATTTACTCCCATCCCCTCACTTTACTTTACACAATTCAACACGTTGGTCTACATTCAAACAGCGTTAACTTCCAATACAGTGAATATGTGCCCTCTAGTGGTATGTTTGGGGTATTGCAATTTAGAGCCCCCCCCAAAGGGAAGTCAAATTTATGCTCAAGATTCCTTTAGCTACTTGTGAAGTTGTTCACTAATTCATGTTCTTACAGTCACATTTCACTCCTGAAGCGATCATACAGTATATAATGTATTAAAAGTGGTCCATTAAACCAAAATTCTAGCCTCATAATTTTTTTGCTGTTCTGTTTATTGTATAACTTAAAACAAACAACACTGGCAGGTTCTCACTACTGCTCATGAGGGAACACAACATATTTGAGGTGGAACTATTGTATTGTACCCTAGTTTTCCTTCTTCATATAAACCTTGAAGTGTCTTACCAAAGTATCTTACTTTTACTTTCACTGACCAATCTCTCAAAGCATCTGCAACTTTGATCCATCACATTTTTCTCTATGCATAGGGTTGGGGTACAGTTTCCTTTTTTTTTTTTCAATTTCTCAATGCTGGATCTCTGTACACTCAGGAACATCTTCTCACAGGAGTTTTTAAAGTAGTTTTTATTCAGCCAACTTGTTTACATTGTTATATGTATACGAATCAATCAGCATGTTTCCAAGTTGGTAATTCCTGAACATTTATAATAACAAATGCTTTTTGTTAAAATTTGAACCTAAAACCTAAAGAACATATTCAAAAGATGTTTTACCAAGTTTGCAATTCGATTCTCACCACTAGGGGGAGCCACAGCTGTGATAACTTGTATTTTAAAAACTGCTTTGCATTCAATCCTGTCTCTGCAAGACATACACCCATGGGTCAGTCTTTTTACTAGCATTTTGAAAGTATAGGTTTAATTTTTATTTTTACTTACCAATGGCAGGTCTTCTCCCCAGAGGTTTTTTTCCCCCTCCCAGCTTTGACTTCCATAAAATGAGAGGCCACTGCCCAAACACACATTAGAGCTTATGAGTGTGTGTATAGTCACAGAATGTGTACACTCTGTCGATTAAATTAACACGTCTCTGACTGGCTGTAAACAAACAGTAGTTTTATTCGAGATTAAACATTGAGACAACCACAGAATAGATGAACAGGCATTGGTCTAACACAAGGTTGCTTTTTCTGCTGCTGCCCCAGAGACCCACTAGTTAGCATAGCTTAGGCTCAACACGTGTACAATGTGTACAGATGTATACCTATAAAGATGCACACATATATACATGTGTATAAACAGTACATTAACACATAGACTGTCAGTTTAGTCTCCTGCATAAAGTTTGTATCCTGGCAAAAAATTAGTCTTCCAGTAGTCGAGTATTTTAAAGACGCCAACAGAAATGTGCAGTTATATCGTCTATTGTCTGAGCTGCATTTCTATAAAATGATTGCTATATTCTAGCATTGTTAAGTAGTATCAGGAGATTAGAAGGCAGTGGGTCATTGTGACCAGGAGCAGAGCAAGAAAAGCCCCGGCCTAAAAATGGCGGCAGACAGACAAGTCCAACCAACTGAACCTGACAAAGGCACCAACAATACACAGATGGAGTCATCTTTTTTTTAAAAATACACACATCGAATACAATATACTGCCTTGCAAAGAGGCCATAGGAAAGAAACAAAAACATGAGAGTCAATATAAGAAACAAAGTTGCGAGTTGTACAATTACATTTGAACTGCACATATGGAAAGCATAGGCTATATATCATCGGTCCACGCCTGCTGACCTCCCTGTGGAATGTAAGAAGGGATCATTTCTCTGGTGGTAAATGCAGGCAGGACTTGAGAGAATGCATCTGGCACTAAAGGTTGCAATAGACTCTCTTATCAACAAGTGTATGCAGGAGGCAGTATATTCCCACAATCCCCCCCGTGAGTAAGACAAGAGGGAATGAGTTGAAAAGAAAAATAGTTGGTGGATGGAGTGCGTCAGACGAGAGTGGATTAGCACCAACTTCACAGGTTTTTGGACGACGTGTTTCTCCGAGCATAGAAGGTGGGGCTGTGTGCGTTTGGTGATGAGGTTATAAAAGCGTGATAATGAGACAAAGGTGATGGTGAAGGGTGAGTCAGAGACATGGACGAGCCTGGGGACAGCTGAAGCATTGATGTCTTAGCATCACTATCATCGATCATAGCACAACCTGATCTGTCTGCCAAATGAGTGGGGAGACACGGGCCAAAATGTATCTCAATAGGCCTCCTGGGATTGGATTTGCTATTGTAGACCTGCAAAATTGTCTTGCAAGCCAACTCTACAGTTAAGAATGGTGACTATAAAGCTGTGTTTACTGGACATGACTACATTCGTTTTCTCTTTAGGATTTTTTTCTTCCTGAACTGTAAATCTATTCAAGTGCTATGAGACCCAGGACTACAAAGAGGCAGGGGTTAAACTGGGAGCAAGCAGAACAGAAACCAGTAGCCGACCAACAACACACAGTGAAATTACAGTATCATCAGATTTTATTTGGTTCATAAAGAGACAAAAAAAGCTTTGATCTTTTTTCCTTTTTTTTTCACGGTGAGCTAAGCACGCCCGCCTCTTCTTCTTCATCTATGGTGGAACGAATCCCAATTTAACCCCTGGATTTTACATTCATGTGAACGTGAATTAGCGTAGAATAAAAAGACCTGACAAGTGACAAGACGGTCCAAACAGTTGCAAGGCTTCATGCAGTGCTACCTCATAAGATTTACATTAGTTCTACTGTTGAGAGAACATAAAATATTTGAAGCATTTCCAACGCTTGTGGAACGGTTTTTGCGTGACTCTAATGACCATAAACTAAGTGTCTCCATCTTATTGAAAAAATACAAACGTTGTGATCTCCATGTACACGTTACATATAGTATCTATGAGAAGCTAATGCAATATGCACACAGCTCTACTTAGCCTCTTAATCTCTGTGCTGCAGATGTTTTGAAAACTTTAAAAGCACATTTCTAACACTGCCGATTCTATTGAGTGTTGCTGATTTGTGTGACTAAAGATAGAAGCACATGAGTCGAAAGAAAGCACGGACACATTGTTATGATTGTAACGCAAATCTGGAAGTGCTTTACAAGCTAACATGCAGTTAATGATTGGAGGTGATATCGAGAACCCGAAACAATAAATACCTTGTATAAAACATAATTTCATATCAATATATTAAAATACTATTTAAAATAATATCTTAGACAATATTGCAATATGAAATTGACCGATAAATAGTTGGTAGGCCTACACAGAGAAATATAGAGATATATTTAAGTGTCTGTGTCCTTCATAGTTTGATGTTTTGACTTAAATGATTTGACGTTTCCAGATTTGCTCCAGAGGGCAGCGGTACAATCCAGAGAGCTAATACATTTTCTTTTTTTTCCCAACAATAATAACAATGAACTTACAGTACACAGTCCCATAATAAAGATATACATACTGAATACAATATAAATGTCAAGACAGAAAAATAGAAAAATATCAATAGAAATCATAAGTCAAATACATATCAGAGAAAGTATACAGAGTAAAGTGTACTTATGAGTCTCTGTGGTTCTTGTTGTTGTTGTTGCTGGAGCTCATCTTGGCTCTCATTGTTGGTATATTGGCTGTGTAACTGTACTTTTGTTATCTTATTCCAGTCCTGACATACACGCGTACTCCCACACAACACAAAGTAAAACACATCTGCAAATACAGACACATGCAATGGCGCACATGCCTGCACTGGAACAGGTGTGCAATCACCCAAACACACACGCACACTCCCACACACACACTCCCACACACACACACACACACACACACACACACACACACACACGCCCCTCACATGACCGTGCAGCATTTGCAGGTCTGTTTCTTCTCCTTTTCCTTCTCGGCTTCCTCTCCGCCTCCGTTGGCTTTTTCTTTCTCCGCCATGCTCCCGTTCGGTGGAGCCTGCTCGTCTGTGGCCGCCTCCCCTCCCGCTTTCCCCTCCCCATCCTCGATGACGACAAACTCGGCCTTCACGTTGCCGTCCACGCCTTCCATCCCCAGGGCGGCGCGGTTCTCCTGCTCCTCCTCCACGGTCTTGTAACCCATGAACACAAGGGTGACGGGGTTGTCGGCGCTGGCTTGGTCCGGACTAGGACCCAGCAGTTTGGCCTCGATCCCTGTCACCTCTCTCTTTGGGGTCTGCCCAGACGACTGCACTACCCCATTCTCACCTACAGGGGGCACCAGAGCATCATTGAGAAGTGCAAAAGGAAAGAGGGTGAGCAGAGAGACAAAGAAAGAAACAATGTTTTAATGACCTCCTCCGGAAAAGTAAAAATTTAATAGAGCAAATGAAGAGGCCATTAATATCTTGCTCTCTCCTTCTGACGAAGGTGTTGTCATGGTTTCCTATGTCATCATTTGTTGCCATGGGTACTCCACCTACCTCCATTTTCTTTGGCCACACCCTTTTTGGCTGGAGCGTCTGTCTCCAGTTCTTCAATCTCTTGCTCAAGCCTGCCCCAGAAACACATACAAGCGTACATAAATCATTTAAATGTGTCATTTCTCTGCATCACATCGACTATTATAGATATGAGAACACTTTAAAGTACATAAACAGTAAAAAAAAAAAGTAATATTCCTTTTAACATTACATTGAGCTGACTGTGTTAGCCACATGAACCTTTGCAAATTTGTAGTTTTTATGGTGAATATGGCATCTTTGGGTGGATTTGGAACTCTGACATGTCGAGAGTAAATACAGATTTATTACTACTGTACCATAAATCACATTTCTGTGGTCTCACTGTCTTGTCGAAAATCACGTTTCTTGAGATTTGTAAAGAAAATTGTCAATCAAACAATATTACATTACTTGTAGCTCAATGTTAGCACACATGGCCTCATCCGCCCTGTGTGCTCACTGTGCCACACTCAGTGTCGTCTGGGGCACCACAACACTTCTAATCCATCATTAATGTAGTCACAGCTTGAAGAACGAGAGAGCATGTCTACACAAACATCCGACCCATTCTGTTTCAGGTTTGTATTTGCTGACCTGAGGATGACCTGCTCCAGAAGTTTGGTCTTCACCTCGTCCTCATGCAGACGCTTCTGAGTCTCCTCCTCTGCTGGGGCGCCGTCTAACAACCAGCGCTCCCTCAACGCCTTTGACTGCAGGAGGGGAATTTAAAAAAAAAGAAAAATGACCAGTCAGCGCAGAGAGTTTCTTTCCTCTATGAACTCATTAAAATGTCAGTGTACATCGTGCTTGTAAATCGTAAAAAGGAGAACACATTTCATGATCATCGCCCCATGTGTTCAGTGTAAAAGCCCGGAGTAGACCTTTGATCGTGCTTCATTAGCAGAACGTCCCAAAATGCCACACATTCCCCCCCCCCACTCGCTTTGCTCCCTTGGACACCAGTGTAACTCTTTGTGATGTGATTAGTGGCACTTTCACTGAGAACAACAAGCCCTTTAGCTAATCTAGAACATTAAAATCCACCAGTGTGAGCGTCCAGCACGCCCCTGCTGACTGCTGCCACTCACTGATTCTGTCAAATTCTTCCGCTGCGGCCAACTCGTTGTTGCCAAGTGGACTGTGGCAACCGGCCAAATCATCAAGGCCTCTGGCACGGAGCAGAAATCTCCAAACTGAGATATCGTTCTCCCATTATACTCAATTGTGCATGTGATTGCAAATCGAGATAAGTCACTGAAAGATAAACAACAAACTGGTTCTAATCTCAGGCCACATCACAGAAAAAATGTGACTGTGACTAAATCCACTGATTCGAAATCACAGGACAAGATAACCACAGCAACATGAGGGAATAACATGTATGCATGTTGTGCTGCTGGAGATACTTCACTTTTACAGTTTCCTTCCCTGCCACTCTTTTTTTTTTTTTAAATATCTTTCTACTCCATGTTTATTTCCTCTGTCAAGCTCTGTATTCTTATCTTGACTCCCCGTCCACATTCCCTCCTGCAGATAAGCTAATATCAAAGCAAATACTTGGCATGCTTTGAGGTAAATATAACAGTGTGTCTTCCTCGCAGCTGTTAGAGCGTGCAGTGAAAGAGAACTCAGCGTGGCCGTATGGAAAAGTGCTCGAAAACGCTTTTTGCTTTTTTCCCTGCTTGGACTGAAAATCTGGACCTGTGCTTGATGTGAATTCTTCAGCAGTGATGCAACAAGAATTTGTCCAGCAAAACCCCCTTTTTTTTTTCTCCCCCCCCCCCCCCCCCCCCCCCCCCCCCCCCCCCCCCCATCTGACTCGCCCCTTCCCCGCTCTCGTACGCATCTCTATAAAGTTCATGAACTTCTGGTTTGGGAATGTTACTTTGACTGAGACTTTAAATGTCAGGCTGTTTTTGCCCCCATCTCACTTTATCTCTTGCAATCTGTTGACCATCCCTTGTGCTGTCTCAACTCCTGCTTTCCCCATTGAGTCATTGAGCTCCAGACATCCAGAGCTTTACAGCACACACTCACACACACACACACATTCACACAGTGTAATTCAACACTCTTCTTACTCCAGCCCTGCGTGCTCTCCTGGGCCCTGAGTCTAACCCTGTTTTCTCTCCCTCTCTACTCACTACTAAATCTTGCTCACTCTCTCGCCACACCCTACTTACCCCGACGCCTGACATCACTTAATGTACCCACTAATGCATACGCAATCACGCAAGCATGCCGCAAACACACACCCTAACACACACACACACACACACACACACACAGTGTGTGCGCCGACAGTCGTAAAGCTGGACGCTGGAGCTATGTCTCTCTCCATTGTTCTTTCGAGTAAAAGCTGCTAACGTAAGCTAGCAGACAATGGGCGGAATTGTGACACTGGCGCACACACACACACACACACACACACACACACACACACACACACGCACACACATGCACACCCAAAACAAAATGAACTGACCAGCTGTAGGGAGAAGGACTTATTCCCAAATTAACCTGGCATCTTTCCCTTTACAAAGTGTCATCTGTTTTCCCTGAATAGACATTCATTCCTTGAAAAAGTGAAATCCTGTTTCCCGAAAAATAAAAATATCACGTTTTTCCATCATATTATCAACTCTTACCAAACTGCTGAATCAGCATTTTGAATAACTCAAATGAGTGGTGATTATTAAAAAAAATAAAAAAAACATCATAAGGAGCTTATTTACTGACTTGCCATTATACAGATGAGCAGATAAACAGCAGCGTCACATCTGTTTGGTGAATACTAAACTCGAGCCAGTAGGTGCTAGGATTAGCTTGGCGATACACAAACAGCTAGCCTAGCTCTGTCCAAAGGAAACAGGAATAACATCTGGCCCTAACGTCCATAAAAAAACAATCTTTTGTTTTGACATCGGAGTATTTGTGCTGACATGTTTCTGATTAGTGCTGAATGCTCTCTTCTATAAAGACATCGAATTCAGAGTGTAGCATTAAAAAAAGATGTTTAAGTTTGCACTCTTATTATAACCTTCTACAAAGAATAGCAATGATAAGTCATTACATAATGGACTGCTAATATTCACATACTCCTGTATAAACGGTGTTTTATTGAAACACCGTGAGATGTTGACATTTCAAGGTTCTAATTGAGACCTCAAGCTGCTGTGTGTGTAATGATATCTGCCCTTGCTTGCTAATTAAAGACATAACTCCTACTAATGCTCACTGTGTTAACGCCATGTTACATCATCTCAGTACTCTGTTACAGTGTGGCTGTGTGTGTGTTTGTGTTTATCATCCAGCATTAGCGGGCAGGTAAACTCTTATAAAAATGTGGCGCGTAAGCGAGACATTTATTGGGTTTTCCACATGAACGCCGTCTGTGGAATAAGCCGTAGATGCTGCGGTTTGCACAAAGAGCTTTCTAATGCTCCTGTACAGCGTGATTACACTTCCCCTCAGTGCGCGCGCGCGCGCGTGTGTGTGTGTGTGTGTGTGTGCATGAGACGAAAGTGGGGTGCGGCGGGTCTAAGAGCTGTTTCCTGTTGGTGGGAGTGGGACAAAAATCTGTTTCCTCTGCCAAAGCCCTCCTCATTGTCTGAGGCTTCTGTGTTCTTCTATGAAGCACCGCGCACACACACACACACACACACACACACACACAAGTGACACACACGAGAACACGTACAGATACACACTTACAAAGGTTTGCTCTGAGAATAGAAAAAGTGGGAGAGCATGCGAGGGTAATGACACAGGTCACGGGCACCCGCCTGCACGAGCTTGTACACACCGCAACCTTTTCTCGTATCTGTGACCTGCTGGATTGTCCGGTGCTGAAATAGCTTTGATAGTGCTGACACATACGCTGACAAAAGCTTTGGCTCTGATATAATGCGTGTGTGTGTGTGTGTGTGTGTGTGTGTGTGTATGATCAGCATGTGGAGGAGCTGTTGGTGTTATCTGCCGTCCGTTCTGAACATTCCGTGACAGCAGCGGTTAGGGAGTGTGTGTGTGTGTGTGTGTGTGTGTGTGTGTGTGTGTGTGTGTGTGTGTGTGTGTGTGTGTGTGTGTGTGTGTGTGTGTGTGTGAGTGTGTGTGTGTGTGTGAGTGTGTGTGTGTGTGTGTGTGTATGTGTGTGTGTGTGTGTATTTGAAAGGAATTGTTTGATTTTTTGATTTTGCTGTTCGGGAGTGTAAAACCACTGACATGTCAACTATAATTCCTGAAAACACCGACGTGCTTGTGTCAAGCTCCGGTAATAGAAAGGGAGCGGTTTGTTCTGGGTTCAGGTTGCTCTTGGAGAGAATTGTATTCATGAAAACATCTTGATGTCAGCAGAGGGAGGAGGGTTTGAGCCCATCATAAACAAGGTGGAATGAAGGTGTTCTCAGAAGATGTTTCAGCCCGGGCTACGGGCAAATATTTAGAAATGCCCACATCGTCTATGGCAGCAGTGAAGGTACAGCTAAGATGATTTGAAGTGATCCAGATTATTCTTCCTCTCGGTCACGTATAAAAAAAAGTTCCTTTCTCTATTGGACAGGAGAGCTGAAGGGAATAAGGAAGTGTTGGAAGGAGAGAACTTGGGGCAGCGTGCAGCGAAGGGCCGAAGGTCGGATTCGAACCCGATGTCGCTGTGATGCGGACTCTAGCCTCTGTACAAGGGGATGCACAACCTGAGTACCGATCTGGACTGTTTATTCAAGAAATGACACAGCACTGGGTGCCAACATTTTTTTTTGCGTGTTTGTGTCATGTGCTCTTTTAAAGGGACTGCCTCTTACATCTGAGCGTAAAGAATGGAAACATGTACCTGGCATCTGTTTGAACGAGGACTGATGAGTTTGTGTTACCAGTAAAAAAACAAAACAGGTTTGAACATTTGTTTCCTCCTCTTCAGATCCTTGTGTTGTACTCACTCTCAGATGTACGCTGCTTTGGACAAAAGCGTCTGCTAAATGACTCGTGGAACTGGAAGCTGACCACATGAGGGATCAAAGGTTTTTAGTTGGTGAAACGCCCACTATAGAAAGTGGGCTGAGGAGCAGCAGGGGACATGGCATCAATTAATAACACGTTTGTAATAAACGTTTGTTAAATTCAATCCATTCCTAATTTTTTACCTTCTAATATACTGAAATCACGTTTTTATTAAGACGTAAAGTAAATGTGGCTTGTAACACATGTAATGACACTTTTTGATAACAAATTAGACATGAGGGTTTTTGCAATGTAAAAGTAGCTGCTTCAATAACAAATAGAGGCTGCAGTATAATGAAAAAAAAGCATCCAAACCACTGTGACTGAAATAAAACGTCATTAACCTTCTGGCATCTAAAGTGTGTAAGAAAACACTCAAACAGCTTTCACACTATTTAGACGTTACGTTTTCAAATAGCCTATAACACTAACAGCCGTCCCTTAAGTACACCAGTGCAAACAGGGTGGAAGTGTTCTTATTGAGTATTTATGGGAAGGTGGGCGTGTGCAGACCTTGAGATGCTGGAGTTGCCGTCGGTCATCATCCAGCTGCCTCCTCTTGTTTTCAATCTCTGTCTGCTTCTTCCTTTTCTCCTGTAGGAACACACACACACACACACACACACACACACACACACACACACACACATTATGATGACTGTGCAGATGCAAACAATAAATTCAGTTATGAATCACCACAACGTGCCCATGAAGTTCATATTTTGTCCAAATGACATTTTGAATCCAGACATTAAATGAATTGAACTTCTCTATTATACAAAGGAAGTTGACATAAGATGAATGGAATTGGAGATTTATTGAAATATTTGGGGTTTTTTGTCAACCGCAGCCTTGACATTGTGCGTCTAAAAGTCAAATTGAGATGACGAAGTGGAAAGAATGGAGAGAGAGAGAAAGAGAGACAGGAAGGAGAGACACAAAGAGACGCACAGACAGACCAGCATAAAAAGTGCAGTGAGCTGTAGCTACTACATTAGCCCTCCCTGTCCTCTAATGGGTGAAGGAGATGGGATTTAAAAGGTTGAGTCGTTAAGACGGGGCGGTCAGACCCTGACAAGCTGCAATGATTTGTTGTTTCTACGGCCATCAGTGTGGCCTGATGTGCCCTCTGGAGAAAGACAAGTGTGTGTGTATGAAAGTTACTCACAGCGATGGCCTGGAGTCTCTCCTCTTGTGACACCTCAGCCATCCTGAATGACAGAAAGAGACGGACAGAGATGGTTATAATCACACTAACATCAGACATTACACCTGGTGACAAACAACTTTCCTTCAACGCAGCGTTCACTGCACATTTACCTTCCAACGACTTCCCAGCGGCCGAGGTTAAATGTCTGTCTGCTTGCACTAAATCAGTGTCTCTTTCCTGTCAGCCACAGTCAGCATGGGCATGCTAATGTGCGAGTGGGACGCTGCTGGAGATTCCTGCTCTAATGCTTTCCAGATCTGAGCTACAGGATGCAGGACGGACGGAAGCAGAGATGAAGCAACAGTGGAGGGACTTTAACTCAACAAAGACGGGACAAAACTATCTCAGTGTTACTGTCCCTTACGTAAACTTTCTACAGAGAATTACTGAATTACTTGCCAGTGTGGAAAATCTTTCATGGCCTTTGACATAAGTCTTCCAAAAAAAATAATAAGACAAGAAACAAAGATTGGAATATTATCTGAAATGATTTCTTTTCTTTAAGAGGATTTTCAAAGAATTCTTCCCTTAAGGGTGTCATATTCATTCCAGCTACAAAGAGGGCTTTTACTGAGAAGTGCTCATAGTCTCTGAATGAGGGCTGTGTGCTGTAGAAGAGTCCTGATCCACTGCATGGAGCTATCCACACATTTTTACAGTAGTCATGAAAAGCTGTCTTTTAAAACTAAATCACAGTATTCTCCTGTAAAAGTTCAGATTTGATTGGAAGTAAGCAACTTGAAATTTCTTTTCGAGCGCAAACCTCAAAAATATATTTATAATCGAAGCTTTTTATTGGCCAACGAGAGCTAATAATACCGTTCACCTTAACCGAGTCCTGGGATTTGATTCAAAGTCCAGAATCCGCTCTTGAGTTTTTTTCTTTTTTTTTTGGACCTTTTTTTGGACCTTTATTTCAAGAATTTATAAAAAAAGCGTCCTATTTTCATTTACATAACACAAGAATAGTAAAGTATTTTTAATCTTTTTGTTTTTTAATTTAGTGTGTAGTTTAGTTTTTTTTTCAATTAGTGATACAAGACAGTCCAGTTCTAGTGAGAGACAAATGTGAGGATGTGAAAATGTGTGTTAACATTTAAGACCGTAGAAACAAGACAAAACAGAGACCACAACACTATTTGTGAAGTACCACTCCTCTGCCGCTCTGATGGCATTATTTTCTCTTCATTAAAATAACTCTGGCTTTTGTTTGATGAATGTTTCGTAAAAAAAAAAAAAAAAAAGGTATCGCTACCTCCTGACTGGAGGCGGCAAATGCAGCACAAAAAGTGGACTCATCATCTTCGCAGCAGCGTGCCTTTTTTTTTTTTTTACAGCCTGAAGTGAAACCATCACAACACACATATGGGGCTTTTCATTCCTCCGCCCTGGCCCATCAAAACTCTTACAAAAGAGCAATGACACATCGACTCTACATCTCTCCACACCCACCTCTTCTCCACTTCCAGTACAACGTGTTAAAAACACGGTTGATTGTTGATCTTGTTTCTCTCCATGAATGTCCAGCACACTCACCATCACTGTTTAAATTAGCTTGCATCACTTCTAATATGTTCTCACAAATATCGTTTAAAAAAATAAAAAAATCAATAAAAAAATCAATAGAGTCTCATATCTTGGTTTCGCTGCGGGTGTTTGTCTGATTGCTCAACTTTTTATTTCCCCGTACAAAGACGTGACATGCAACAACACTGGCTCCTCTCAGTACATTAAGAGGCATGCTATTTGAGGTCGCGCTCGTGTTCGCTGGGGCCCAATCACAGAAGCTGCAGGACCAAAACCTCAGGCGTGTTCTGTAACATGCACACGCATACATTCAAACACCACACTGCGACTCTCACTCAGCTACCACAACATCACATGGAAGAGCCTTTAGAAACAGTTAAACCACTATCATCTGATCGTCCCCCTGAAACACACACATGAATAAACACACACACACACACACACACACACACACACACACACACACACACACACACACACACACACACACACACTGCATTGTCTAGACACATTCTTTCTAATTTACGCCTCTGATCCAACACAAACAGGAGTGATAAAACATTTGGAGATGGAGGGAAATCAAGGCAGCTAAAAGGCAAAACTCGACATAAAATGATAAATGTACTTTTTAAAGTTGTATCATGTAACCTCGTTCCCTTCCCTCGAGAGTGGAGGCAAGGCAGCGATCCGACTTCACTTCATCTGGATCAGTTCATCAGTGGTATGAGCGAGAGCTGGAAGCAGCAGTGAGCAGAAATGAGGCAGCACACACCCACAGCACAGCTACGCCTGCAGGAAGGTGCATGGAGACTTGAGGTATGGATGCAACTACAGCTTAAAAAAAACAACAACAACTGCATACCATTGTAAGCCAACAAACTTACTCAACTTTAAAGTTAACTCTGCCTTTCTCAAACACAATCAAATAAATATATATATAGATATTAAAAAGTGTTCAAGCAAATTCATCTTGATTCAAAGTGAGAAAATCCTTAGTCGTAATTATCCAGATAGCGCTTTGTTGTTTTACATCAATTTCTAGCTTGCAAACACCAAAAATGACTTTTAATAAAACCTTCCAAACAGAATGTCCCACTTAACTGCAGGACATAATAATCCTGTGAGAGCAGAGTTCAGATCGAAAGGGAGCCGCTTTACGCGGTTCGCTCCTTGGACGCCATGCTTCGGAGGTTTTCTGGACACGCCCAAATGGGAGGAGACTCTGGGGTAGAACCAGAGGTCACTGTATTATTTATCTCGTTTGACCTTGGAGTCCTTCGGAATCCCCCAGGAGGAGAGCGAAGTCTGCGTTGACTTCCTGCGCTTTCTGCCACCTCGACTCGAACACAGATAAACTGAATAAAGTAGACGGGTGGCTGGCTCAGGTTAAATAGGCTAAGAATCGTCACAAAGTCGAGTCTGACTGTTCGTTATTAGTTTTGAAAACGGTACTAAACTCTTGCTAATCTCTGGAAAGTCAAACAGTTCTGATTCTGCAGCAGGTTACGTGGAGACAGAATCTATTAGCAGAGAAAGCCTTTGAGATCAAATGTACAAAGCAGAGCTGTAGTATAAGAGGAGTTCACACGGCTCTGTGTTGCTCTGAGAAGTAAACAAGTGAACAAATGATCCAGTTCAAGCTAAAGTTAAAAGCAGATGGACAAACTGGAGGTTAAATGGCTGATCCTTCTTTCAAACGGCAGCGGCAGTAGCTCAGTCTGTAGGGACTTGGGTTGGGAACCGGAGGGTCGCCGGTTCAAGTCCCGGCACGGACCAAGTCCGGAAACTGGTCTGGTAACTGGAGAGGTGCCAGTCCATTTCCTGAGCACTGTCGAGGTGCCCCTGAGCAAGGCACCGAACCCCAAAACTGCTCTGGAGCGCTCGCTGTGGGCAGCCCCCTCACTCTGAGACCTCTCCATTAATGCATGTCACTAGAACCCTGTTTGTGCATGAGTGTGTATCTCGGCCTATGTGTGTGTTAGACAGAGTGTAAAAAAAACCGAATTTCCCCTCGTGGGATTAATAAAGTGTAAATTAAATTAAATTAAATTAAAAAAACCTGAAGTAAAAAAAAAAACCTCCTCTCCAACCTTGATGCTGCAGCTGTGATTCATTTTTTCAGATGCACTAGAAGGAAAAAAAAAAAAAAAAGTCCACCTTGTCAGTACATCCTCACACTCTGTCCTGCTGCCGCTCTCATAAATTATGTACAAAACATAGCGATAGGGGAGTCGGCTCACAGACGGTCATTAGATGTCGGAGATAGAGAAATAAGATAGAGATCTGCAGGCGCTCGCAGGCCAGCGAAAACAAACTGAGACGGATAAATATACCACATGTAAGTAAGTCTATACTGCCAGCAACAGACAAACAAGCTAATACAAGAGACGCAGGCAGGTGCACGGCACAAGAAGTGGAGGAAACGGACTAATGACCGGCCGTATTCCCAGTTGGGTGCAGTGCTGCTGTAGCATTTCCAGGAACACATTAACCGCCCGCATAGAGCACCAGCTTCCTCTTCTAATAGCATCTTGCACATAGTCCTCCGGCACCAGAAGTCACACTCTTTATCGGCACTAAAACAGCCTGAAAGTGATGACCTTAATCTCTAATATTGAGCTAAATGAATAATAATCCTGCAGCGTTAAGGGATAACGTGTTGATGCAGAAATCCCCAATTTGAACTTTAAAGTCTTATATTCAAGGGAATCACGCCGTTTTCCTTTCGCCCAATAGATAAGATGCACCCTTGTGCAACATTGTTCTGCGAGCTTCTGTTTTAGAGAGCAGCCAATCATCTTTCAGTTAGCAAACTAGCATTCTTGCTGTGTGAAAAGCAACACTTTTGAAACTTTTAAAGCCTGCTTTTTTTTTTTTTTTTGCAAAGGAACTGAGTTTGTTGCATTGAAACGTTCTGAGAGGTTGGTTGGAGAAACGCTTGAATTCTCCGCCACTAAGTCTCTGAGAGCAAACGGTCAGCGAGTACACTGTACATAACTGCACACGAGACAAGTGGCACTGTGACACCCATGGGCCTGCCATCTTTTAGTCTGTCGGTACTGTACGATCTCACCACGTGTCCGTCACCAATAATCTGGGATTATCTTCAACCAAACGCCGCAGAGGCCTCGAGTTAGACACGCTACCGTATCCTGATCCTTCCTCCCACGCTAACACACACACACACACACACACACACACTCTGACGCACAGATTTCTGTCAAGCTTGTTTGTTTTAGTTTTCAGCATCTGTGCTTAATTAAATAGTAAACACTTCAACGCACAATGCTGGAACGGATCTAACACCTACAACATTGTAGCCATCTGGGCTGCCCTCTTTGCTTGACTGATGAGAACGATGTAAAGAAAAGTACAAATACAGAACAAGACATGTTCACGACGACAAACTTAAAGCAACATTTCCATTGAGACAGTTTCAAAAGTTAATTTATGGCACAGTAACTTCCAACAGGAAAAACGGTGTGTTCCCAAAGTGGAAATTTTACTGCACAACGTGACTTTGACTTTGGCTCGTATGGATCACGCACAAGCCTTCAGTTATGAAAAGAAGCCAGTTATCCTGCATCTGTACAGAGGGCTGCAGAGAGAGGCTGAGGTCCAGAGGACAGAAGAGGACAGTGACGGATGAAGCCATGAAGAGAAAAGGAGAGAAGCAGAGTGCACATCCCTGCAGATATTATTCAGAACAGATCGGGCCGATGCGTTTGGCTGCGTTGTTGTCGGTGTCCTCGCTGTCTCAACTTCACCAGCTGCAGAAAAGGTCAAACCGGGAAGTGGGAAATTCCCAGTTCCCAGTTGGGAAGTGTCAACTGGAACGCCCCCTGAAGTCGTATTTACTAGTCGGAGTAAATTTAGTTGCCTGATTTAGAATCCAACATGGCGGCTACGTGCGTCGACCGTACGTTAAAGCTGTAACTGTATGTTTGTTCGCCGCTTGTTCCTGTTTTTGTGTGATCAAATCAATCACACCTACCGTATCACGCAGGTTGTGTTGTTTTTGTGCACAAACCATCATGTAGTGTGTCGTTAACATCTGGTATCTGCTAACAAAACAAAGGTAATCCTGGAGGTGGCCATGTTGCCGTCCGCCCACGGGCCCTTGGTGAATGTTATCGTCGGCTGTGATGAGACACTTTGCGAAAATGTTCAAGGGGCCGAGCAGGTAAAAGTCCAGAAAACAAGTGGAATGAAAATTCTGTTGCGTGTGTTTTCACGTGCGTCCCGGCCCAGAAACTTTGAGACGTTTAAAAAAATGTCTACATTACGCCTGATTTAAAGCAGACGGCTACAGACAGGCTGAGAGACGTGATCTTTAACTTCGAAGGATTCGTTGACAACGGCGAACAGAATATCACAAGCCTTATCCTGTGTGCTGCTAAAAGGACAGGTTGCAGACATTCAAAGAGAGAATCAAACTAATCGAACACATTTGGTGTCACGCTTCAACAAACAGCCTCTCGCGCCGTTCAAAATGTGGCGTGCACATTCTAATAAAGCTCATTTGTGATCGAGTCCTTTTTGCCTGCTGAAAAGGAAAATGTGTTCGCTCAGGTGTCGACTCAGAACAGCAAGAAAGCTTTTTCACTGATATTCTGCAGCGTTAATGAACATCCTCAGCGCTCACGCTGACAGATGTGTGGAAACGAGATGACACTCAGAGAAATGAGGAAATAGAGAAGGTTAAGGGCAGGGTAAATGACTTAATGCGGACTATTTAAAGCCCACATGCAAACAAGAAACTCGTTATTTTTCAGGCTATTTTTGAATGAAATGGATGGATGCATACACACACACAGAGAAAAAACATACACAGACAAAATAACACCGTCTGACGCCGAAGCGCTGCCTCTTCAAAAAGAATGATGATTGTGAAAATGACTCTCGAGTTTAATGACCCAGAACCTGCTTTAGAAAACTGAGAGAGTCTGCAAGAGGAAAACTAATCTCCAACCCCGTTCACGCTCGCTGTGCTGGAGAGGCACTTCTTTCTCCATCGCTCTACTCCCCACTTCCACAGCTTCCTTCCTCCAGGCCAAAAGGACAACAATGCTCCTCCCTGCGTTTCTGCCCCGGCCACACACACACACACACACACACACAACACATACTCAAACCACACCAGCACACACACACCCCAAATTCTCCACGAACACACCGGCGGCTCGGCATCTTTTCTATCCGAGGCTGGCGCTACACAATTTCTGACAAATACTGCGGTGCCAATAAAAACTGGAGGAAGTCCGCTGAGGTCACATGTTAGTGTTCCAAGGTCAGAGGGTTAAAAAGTCCTTTCCCTCAAGAGGTCGCTCATAAATAACAGGCCTGTCAGAAGAGAGGAGCGTGACATACTGAGCATGCATTCATTCTCAGCAGACAAATGAGCAGCCACACACAGACCGGGACTCGCGTGGTGCGATGAGTCGGTCACAGAGGAGTGAAAGTCACCTCGGATATCTTACTTCTCCAAGTGGAAGAGTGACATGGTAATAAGCTGAGGTCTTCAGTCTGTGGGTCAAGATTCTTTTTAAAATGTTCACCTCAACGCGAGTTCACAAGAGCGGCGTGATCACTTATCACAATATCTGATTCATGAAAGAATCAAAATGCTCCTGAAAAAGGGTCACATGCAGAATTCCTGACTCACTGCAATCTGGTCTCATTTTCCTTTTTAACTCTTGACGACTTCCTCTGATGTCAGACGTTTTCCCGCTATCTTCCTCTTTTCTTTTTTTATCCCCGTCAACTTCTTCTTTGGTCAATCGACTTGTGTTCTCGTTAGCATCCTTCTCACTCTGAGGAGTGATGAACTGAAACAAAACGTCTACATGTGTTACAGCAGGTGATTCAATAACTATCAGCTCTGTCAGGGTACACCTTTGGATATAGAAGGGTTTTTTTTCCAGAGATAAATATTTCTCAGAGGATTTGCATTGGACAGAATAAAGAAGCAGGGACGAACATGTACTTTCATTTTCTCCATTCAACGCATGTGCAGACTTTAAGGCCATACTAACAGACTGTTGCTGGCTGTTTTCTGGATCAACTTATTTACTTTTCTTCTTAACTTGATTTTAACTGTCTTCCCACTTTTACGCTGTTAGCTCGACGTCGCTGTAAATGAGGGAAACCTCAGTGTCTTTCACTTGACTAAACAAAGAAAATCAGAATGTGTGTAAGAAAACGCTTAACTCACAATAAAGAAGCAGCAACTAGGAGGTAATTCAGGAAACTTGTAGTTAATGACACTAAAGTTGTAAAGTTAAAACCGAAATAAGTGCTCCATTTAAAAAAAGAAGTAAAGTGTCAAACTACCACGAACACACATGCTAATCAGCATCCTGGTGCTGTTCCTTCTCATTCCGTGTAGACTTTCCTTACGCATTAAACGCTACTTTTAAAATGGATTATCCTCAGTCTGCACACGCCTTAGCATGTAACTCCAATTTCCTGACTGTTAGCTTTGTAGTCCAGAACAGCTGGATAACCATGGTGACATCATAATGGCAATTTATCCAAGATCAAACATCTGCTCTCACAAGCTCAGAGGCCGAGTTTGGCTGTCTATCGAGTCCGCGTGGGTGTGAAATATCAGTGTGCTGGAGGTTTGTGTTGTGTTGTGTGGATGTTTTGAAATCTTTTAGAAGACTTGGTTTGACTTTTAGAACAGAATCAACCTGCACGACATCACCTTTAAACTTGTTTGTTTTTCTGTGGGCTCAGTTCCTACTTCCTCCTCCTGACTTTAAAGTCACGAAACTTTGAGCCGCTCAATCATGCGTCGTCTGGCTTCTTTTGAAGGCAAAAGCTTTTCTGAACTGACTCACTTGAAGGGTGTCATCAAGGAGAGGGTGTCAACGTGATAATCTTTCAAATGATGTGTATAGCAGCTCGCAGTCTTTCCTTGAAGGCATTCATGATGTTGCCCTCATTTCTCCCAGTTACAGACAGCACTCCTATCTTTCTAGTATTACAGAGTTTCAGACACCCTTAATCAGTCCATGGGCAGGACTTCTTCCTCTACCTTTACCTTATTGTTTTTTTGTTTTTTATACCTTCAGTCGCTGTTCTCATCGGCCTTCCAGACACTTCTTTTTCTTTCCCTCTTCGACAACACTAAGCTCAGAAGACATCCCAAATGTGTCTCTGCTCTCTGTGAGGATTCCTCAGGATCGACCCGGCCTCCTGCTCAGCTTTCCTCCACTTCACCACACTCTGCCTTTATCACTTCCACAACGACAAACCCCTCCAGTCACTCGCCATCCTTGTCAAAAGCACAGGCTCTGCTTGTAGATCGATGACAGATCTGTACACTGATAGGTCTGCTCTGCGTGGTAAGAAAGCTTGGAGATGGAGCACTGAGGGAACGCTGCTTTTCAAAATCATGCTAGTTTTTGATAATTACCAACCCTGCCTTTAAAGAGATGCCAACGATAAAATACATTTTCGTGAATCTTGGGGAAATTTTTTTTAGACTCCAGGAAAATTTCATGAAATGTGCCATATGGTTTATTATCATATTTTATTGCATCATGTTGAAAGAGTCTTTTATTTAATTTAGGACAAAACACCAGGTTACATCTGGGAGTTTTCATAGAAGGGCTCCAGAAAGAGTTCATCTCCAGGCAACTGCTTGCCTCAAAATTGCAATGTGAGAGCAACTGAATGTTTTTTTTTCTTTTCTTTTCACAATGCATCCTTTGTAGAAGTGTTCTCATGCTGAACAGAATCTGCCCCTGTCTATGGATACCACTTCGGCAGTCAATCACCTGATTGTTGGCTGATTGCGAACATGTAGCCCAACAATGCGACACATGCTTCACTGTGTCTCCAGTCATCGAGGTTAACTGTATTTTCAAGAAGTAGAACATGTGGATTCCTATCAGTTCATTTTAAATGCTACCTTAATCCTTAGTCTGCATCTTTCTGTGGAAACAATTATCAGCATCAAGTCAAACTGCTGACAGCTTTGCTTTTATGTTTAGAGGCAGTCAATTTCTATAGTATCCTGCTGTCCTCGTGCACTCTCTGGTCAATCAGCAAACTCCATATAGCCTGAAAATAGGAAGCCTATTGGACCTGCATTATTGGAGCAGCCTCTCACTGTTTACACAGGAACCATTAGGCCTTCCCCTATGGCAAGATCCCAATCCCCACTTACATCCCTCAAGAGGCTCCGGAACTGGTTATGCTAAGTATGTTTGTCCAATATCATCCTGTGCAATCTCATTCTGGATTATTGTCTAAAAAAAAGAAAAAAGAAAAAAAAACAAGTGGACAAGACCTCATATTCATTCTCCACAGTCAGCCTTAAACCACATGTGAATGTGTGCGTGCGTGCGTGTGTGTGTGTGTGCGAGTGTGTGTGTGTGTGTGTGGTATTAAGCTCAGGTTATCTACAGTGCAAAAAGATGGATGGTCCCACTCTGCTTCTTATCAATAGAACTTTTGATACAATCTATGCAACAAAACTGGTGATCATCATATGAGCGCCAGTGTGTGTTTGTGTGTTTGTGTGTGTTTTTCAGGAGGGCTGCATAAAACTCACACAAACGCACAAACACGTATTCCTGAGCACAATTTCCTCTGAGATTAAAATGACTTAGAGTCTAAAAATGACAAGACGGACTATCTGCTGGGAAGAGAGTGAAAAAAACAAATCCTCTTTCGCCTTATCTGTCATGACAAAGCAGCAAGGAGGGGGGTTGTAATGAGAGATAGTCAGACAAAAAAAAAAAAAAGGAAAGAAATGTGACTTTCCAGGAAGAAAAAACGAGGCCGAGAATAATGGAAAGAGAGAAAAAAAAACAACTTTGAGGTGGAAAGGGTAAGGTGGATTGCATCACATTATCAAATCATATCTCAGGTCTCTACACTCTGTCCAGATGTTTCTACTTATCAATGTGAATACAAACTGAGCTAAGCTTTCATTTCTCTCTTTTACTCGACAATACCACCTTTGAGCACAGCACAAAACAGTAACTGTAAGGGCTTCTGTAATGTGTGACATTCATTTTCCTCGACTAGCATACCGCTGTGATTTTATAACCACTGCATAAATGGTTTCTTAATGACAGCAGGGTCAGCGAGGGTAATTAGAAATATCCATCACTCAAGGCCCACTGGCTCAGGGGCAGGGTGGGAAACCCTGTGGTGTTGTACCGACCACTTTTGCTGAAATGTTAGCAAATTGCAATCATGCTAAAGGAGAGGGAGTGCTTTATTAAAAATGAAATAGAAGTTGTTTTGCTCTCTTAAGCAGTTACCCAACACCCCAGCACTTTTCATTAAGCCTACATTAACTGCTTCTGTTTATGGCACCGGGAACAGTACCTTTACAGCATTCATAAAACACGACCTCACATTCGATCATCTTTACAGTTATGGAGCAACATTAGCTTGTATTTGAAGAAGGGCACGACCTTCACAATGGAAGTCATTTATGTGTTTCAGTCTTTGCCAACTCCTAAAAGAGGGGAACAATGGGATTACATTGCTAGTAACTCTTTCTGTCTGTAAGCTAGCCTTGTTCGGCTAACAAATGGTGGTTCTATTGTGAGGCGCTCTTAACAGGAAAGTCATGTCCAAGTTGATTAAATGCCATTTTAAATTCAGACTAGATGGATAGTGGCTAACGTTAGCAGTGATGGCTTACCAGTGCTCTGGTCAAGTACATGCTAGTTTAACCTGACACAGCCTATATACAACTTTGTGTCCATGTTCCTGATACAAACACTGCCAAACGGTTCCGTGCTATAAGATGCAATCTGTCCACTGTGCTGGTTAACATCCTGGTTGTAGAGCTTTATGACAGTATGGCAGTAGCCATTAACTGGAGCTAAAGCTCTTACGATGGTCGGGCAGCTGCTTAGACACGACATCAAACAGTCACAAAGGGCCTAAACTGATAAAGATATAAATGAAGAGTTTAGCATACTGTTAATCCTGCCAAATAGCGAGGGTGTAGATGTTAAATCAACCGCTCAGTGTGGAAACAATCCTGATAAGATTTGCGATACTTTAGCTCAAAGAGATTTGAAATCAGTAAAACCAAAACAAAAGACTGAAAAATGCTAAATCTGATTCTCTACGGCTTTTTTGGACCGGCAAACCCTTTTCACATACAACTAGTGCTACGATCAATTGCTAATGTAAAGATATTGATTAGACCCCTTCCACTGATGAGTTAATGGCATGTATGTGGGTTATCATGTAGGGACAACACAGCAATTTCTCTTTGTCCTTTACTCATGTACGCTTAGTTTAGTAGGGCAGTTGAGTGTTCTTTCCTGGCCACAGTTTTACACTTTCACTCCAAGCAGCGGCTCAATAAGCAGTTTTCCTACAGACTTGCTCATTGAGGATTTCTGTCTGAGCACCTTGGACTTTGGATCTGACTGACTGAAAGGCATTTGACTGTACAGGCAGTTGGTAGTATAAAGTGCTGTTCCACATTTCACAGTTTTTTAACATGACAGGTTAAGATTTAGATACATGATTGTTCAGTTACCAGCTTGTTTCCACTATCTGAATAGTTGAAAGCAGAGCCATCCCAGTGCCCAGCCAGCAAGAACAGATGAAAGTCATCAACACACAAAACACACACACACACACACACACACACCTTTTTATCTTTTTTGTCTCTCATTCTTGCAAAGACTAACTAAAAAAAAAACCACACCCAAAAGCTGCCCAAATGCAAACATACACACTGAGAAGCACACAATAGCTCACACTCAAAAATGTAGCTGTCCAGAGTCATGATGCTGGATGACGATTGGTTGGACAAGACAAGTGCTGTCAGCTCTACTGGGAGTCGCTGACACAACACAGAGCAGCCGAGCGGATATAGAGCCCTCTGCTCACACACCCTGCCAGGCTGAGGCCTGACATGGACTCAACATGTCTCGCTCATACAATAAAATAACAGAAAAGTGTTATTACAGCCATGGTTATAATTATTCATTTGGCACTTTCATTCACTCAGAGATCTGCATTCATGGTGGTCGACAAGGACACATTCAAGGAACTGATTTCTTGGCCCTGACCCTTCTTATTATTGACTCTTGATTTTGAACTTTGACAAAAGCACAAAATACATCATTCCTTGTTTATCAAAAACCTCTGAATACTTTTCATCATTAACACTCTTATTCACATTTTCTCTGTCCCCTCTGACAGAAACCACACTTAATTGAAAAGTGTTTCCAGGATTCAAACAGGTGTTACTGGAACTAGTTAGGAAAAAAAACAACAACAACAAAGAGTCGATGTCCTGCCCTGACTTCGAGGACTCAATGGGCGTGTTGTGTTTACGGACTCCTTGCTATCATCAGGAACTCGATGGCATCTGCAACGAGGATGTGGTCCACGACAGTCTTGCTGGTTTACAAGGAACAATGGACATGAGACCAAACAAAAACACAAGCTTTTGTCTTGTTGAGTCTCTTACCTGCTGGGATCAAACATTATCACAAAAAAAACTGAACGAGGAGGTGTTGGTCCTATAGTGACATTGTTCTATTCAGAGACAGGAATAGCCACAGAAAACAGTTCACACACACACGCACACGCATGCACACACACACACACACACACACACACAAGCCTACGTGATATTCTGACAGCACAGAGGAGCCAGACTCCATCACCATTAGCAACCTGAGCTGTAATTCATTTCAGCCCGTCAGGGATGCACAGACTCATCCAGTGGTATCCTAAACCTCACTGCCTGGTACACTGCACACACTGTGTAAATTCCAGAAAGGAGTATGTAATGGCCATGGCCTTTTTCAGCTCATGCGCGCCATGTTGGAGCAGACTGCTCATATCACAACACACAGGAGTACCCTGTTACTCTCCTCCACAGCCTGTAGCCTGTCAGCATCTCTCCCCCCCCCAGCCAGCGACAGTCATGCACGGCTGGGCGCCACTGCGAATCCACCGTCAAGAGTAAAAACCTCCGGAAACACTCTCCCCGGCTAAACAGATCGATATTACATGATGGACCATCAAAGTCATTCGCGTAAACATGTCGTCCCGTTACACCTGTCTCCTAGGATGTCTCACAGCTTCAAAGTAGCCTACAGGCCTCAGCTGTTTTAAATAGAAGCTGTTGACATGACATAATAATGCAGCTATTTTGTTGTCTTTAATTCCTCTCAAACGTGCGCGTGACTTTGATGTCAGCTCTTGATTTTGAATACGCTCCTTTAAGGACGCTGCGCCTCTTGTGATACTAGTTGTAACCCAGTTAAAGCAACCCTGGTGTTAGTACAGTGATGAATTAACCATAGGGATATTTTAGGGCAGTATGTTTTCCTTTTTTTTTTTTTTGGTCTGGTATCCATCCCTCTATCCTGCTCTGCAACCTCTCCAGACCGACGCAAAGGATGCAACAGAGGCTGGATGCTTTCAAAAATGCGCTGCTGTGGGGAAAAAAATCCCCCCAAAACAGGTCAGATAGAAAAAAAGAAAACAGCTCACTGTAAATCACGATTTACTCACTTGCAGATCCCTGTCGCTTCCCGCCACGGACGTCTTCCACACAGGGGTGTCTCCTTGTTTATTTCTGAACGTCAATTCGCAATATTCTTTCCACCCCTTCCCTCCTCTTCTTCTTCTCCTCCTCCTCCTCCTCTCCCTCCTCCTCTTCGGCTGCTTCTTCGTCTTTTGGCTGGCACCCCTTCTGTTGTTGTCGAGGTGATGCCGTGGGCAGCACGAGCGCTCAGCCCGACAATGATGTGAGAGAAATGGCCTCCTCGCGAGCGCAAAACGACGCGCGACAGCAGGAATCTCATGGGCGATGGGGCGTCGTCTGAAGCAGGTTGAAGTGTAGTTTGGGTGAGAGAGAGAGGGAGTCAGAGTGGTATGTGAAGGGGAGTGGGAGAGAGGGGGGGGAAAGGATACGCCTCCCTGCCTGGTTGAGATAAAGGGGGCCCTGGCTGCGCGCGGTGGCTGACTGAGATACAGGTCCAAGTCTGGCTCTCCTCCAGCGTTATCATATGACGTCCAAGGAACCAAGCTGTCTGCTTCAGGGCTGCAGAGGAGCCGTCGACATGCTGCCTTCAATTCATCACATCCAACTCTACCAGAGGAGAAAGGGGCCGTTCTTTCACTTTTATTTTTTTTCGCACCACTACCCCATCTAGTGGCCAAAAGACTTTATGTCAAGACTCCACAAAGATATGTTTTCAGCCTGTTACGTAAATAAAGTCCAGCTCTGAGGTAGAAGCAGGGATTTGAAAGAGGGATTATCCGTCCTGGGTTTTTTTTTTATCCAGTCAAACATTCATTAAATGTCACAGTGATTTAGGAATATGAACATATTTCGACTACTTTCGAGTCGACTATAGTTGTCTGACCCAAATCATTCCAAAACATCTGGATCCTCAGTTTAAGCAAAAATATGCCGCACCTTCGCTGAGTATCCAGCAGGTGGGGCTCGTGCTCAGGATATATTTATTTGTCAGTCTGGTTTGCTGTGCAGAAAATCTTTTATGTCTGCCAATTTATTGCTGATGGTTGAGCCAAGATGTTGTTGTTTTTGAGCGTTCAACAAGATTTGTACTTTTTCCTTGAGTAGAGGCAGAACAAAAGCAGAGGTTCGTAAATATAACCAACAGCTGGAGTCCAGAAACACATGCCTTTTCTGAACTTGAAAAAAATACTAGCCATCCATGTTTGAATATGGTGGTTGGGAAGACCCAGGGTACAACATCATGATTTGTTGACCTTTCTTAAAGAATTTTGTTTTGCTGTCTTTTTTACAGTAAAGCATGAAGCAGCAATTTCTTTTTTTGTGTTGTTTGGGACATCAAGAAAATCCCAAACGTGAACGGCTTTCAAGAAAAACATCTCATTTCACATCGCCCTGTGCAAATCTGTGCACAGGGCGGTGCACAAAAAATATTTACATGGAGCATGATAGTCTATCTTTGGGAGCAGAAAATGAACACTGACGTCACCATAGAGAAACTACCAGAAAAAATGAAAAGAGCATCACTCTTTATGATACATCCTTGCTTGTCTACAGAGTAATCTGTTTTTTGTTTCTTCTATCCCATCCATTTATCCCCTATCACATCATTTTTTTTGCCTCCTTTTTCTTTCCTCGATACCTTTTTAATTCCTTTTCTTACACTCCCACCTTGTGCTTTGTTTGGAAAGCCAAGTCTGGAGGGGGGGCGTGGGTGGCATAGGCCCCATTTAAAATCTTAAACCCAATTTATACCTCTGAGTGGAATCTACAACATAGTATACGCCAGAGGTATGCGTATAGAAGCGAAGAAGTTTACGTTCATAGCCTGACGTGCACCTCAACGAGCCAACAAACTGGGTTGCAATGTATTTTCTGCGTATACAACATTTCACCTCCACTGTTTTCAAGATTTTGCAGAAAGTAGAAGGACCCAAGCTAGTATAATCATCTGCAACTCAGTTTTTCTACCAGCTCTCGCTCCACTCTCTGTCACTATGGTTTCCTGTACACAACTTGCAGAGAAAGTGGCAGAGCTGTAAATTGGAGATGTACGGTAACAGGCACAGACATCACACTGCCTACCAATGTGTAGGGTTCCTGTGTCTGTTTAGTTTTGCAGAAGACACACCAACAAGTATGAAATGTTCACGATTGCATATGCCACTACGCAGAGCAGCTATGGCGAAGATTCAAGGCAGAAGTATAAACTGAGCTTTATTGGCCAACATTGCCATAATCCTCACCTATGTGTGTCCCCCTGCATGATCAGAGGCTAGACTACGAAGTTAAATCCACTGAAGTCCAAATTCTCTGGTTTCAAATAGAATAGATAGATAGATAGATAGATAGATAGATAGATAGATAGATAGATAGATAGATAGATAGATAGATAGATAGATAGATAGATAGATAGATAGATAGATAGATAGATAGATAGATAGATAGATAGATAGATAGATACTTTATTGATCCCGAAGGAAATTCAAGTATAGAAGTATTTGTGGCGATTTCTATCAGCGTTTTCTTTTGGTACATTGTCCCAGATGTTTAGGAGACACGTTGTTCTCTTTTTGGAAGATTACAATAAAATGACTTTGGCCTTGTTGTTAAAAAAAAAAAAAACAGACTGCTCTTTGCATGGGGGCATTGGAGTATATACAGTATGTGGGAGCTTTTTGCATGCATGATGTGGTCACTGTAGAGAAAACTAAACCATGACGGCCCTCTTTTAAAACGAGGTGCAGGTCTCAACCACGTAAAAACCTGAAGGTGTGATTAAGTGGGGTTATTTTAGGGAGTTCCCTGAGTGGAATCAAACTGGCTGACACTCTGAAACCAAAAATGGATCAGTGGCAGGCATCGCCATGAGATCTAGAAAAAGGTGTAGAGGCAGTGGCTAAGCAGATTTCAGGGAATAAGAAGGATGTGAACCTGCTATGAAAGATAAACTCCTTGCTCTCTGTGTCTTCTCACTTTCCGCACATCATGTCGCTCATCTCTATCTGTCATTCTGGCCATATTAACTGCAGATTTGGCTGCATGCGCATGCATACACGCATATCCATCAGGGAGGAGGGTTATGTCAAAGAAGCACCACCTCTCTTGTGGCGTTTGTGTGTATCTGTCATGACATCACAATAAACTCTGCTGACAGATGAGGGTCAGGCATGTTTCGGAGATGAAATCTTTAAAAAAGCATTTTTCTCCTTGGCAAACAGAAGGCGTGAAGGGGAGGAAGCCCGCTCAGACTCAATCGGAAAAAGAAAGTGGCTTTTCACAAGCGAAACATCTCAGTTTGTACGTGACATGAAACTGAATTCGGAGCGTTTTTATGGCATCATGGGTGCACATCTTCATGTGATCCTGTATGCAAACATGTGCACAAGAAGGAGGTTTTTTTTTTGTTTTTTTTTTTAAAAACGTGTTTATTTGTGTGTGTGTGTTTGCAGAGGATGACTTCGAGCCCTCGAAACCCTCGGGGCCAGCTCAGCACTTGGCTTCTTATCTCTCTCTCAGAACCTCCGTCATGAATAAACATCGCCTGAATAAAAATTACCCAAAATGAAAATAACTGAGTGGAATTTGGAGAGGCGGGTGTAAATCCACAGCAGGGGAGGGGAGAGGAGTGTTGGGGAAGTGAATGGATAAGAGGGTAAGAAGGGGGGCGAGAAGGGGTGAGGGAGCTGAGAGGCAGATGGAGGCCTGGGGGAGATGGAGTATTAAGAGTTCCCTCCAACCTCGAGTACCGTCGGTGCACAAGGCTAGAAAAAAAAAAAAAAAACATTTCAATTTTTCTCTTTAGTCTTTTAGTCTACCGCAGTCTCTGTCTCGCAATGCATGCTTGTTTTAAATGTCATTTTATCTCTCTGTGGGTTTCTGTAGATGCTTTTGTGTTCCCCCTCTGTCATGCTATTGTGTGTGTGTGTGTAGGAGTTTGGAGAATTTTCTTTACTTTTTTGTTGTTTTCCTTTAGTTTGTAATGAGCTGTTCCACTGGAGCACATGAAAAGAAAATGTTCCTCCCAGACCCTGTTTTAACTGTCGAATTTGCATCATTCATTCAGTCTTCCTTCTTATTTTTACTTTGTTCCTCCCTCCCACTGCACGAAAACAGTGCAACCATAAAGCGGACATAAATAATAGAAGATGAACAGTATTTTTGTTTCATGATGCTTCTTCTTAATCTGCCTCTGTCCTTTTAAATCCCCACACAAATGCACATCGCTGTAAATCCACACGGGAATAATGAGGGTCATGCAGTGGAAATGTGTGAGCGGATGTGTCGGCCTCATTATTAGGTGGAATCATTAGTTACACATACTGTCACTGTCCCGCCTCTACACACACACACACACACACACACACACACACACACACACACACACACACACACACGCACACACACACACACACACACACGCACACACACACACACACACACACACACACACACACACACACACACACACACACACACACACACGCACGCACGCACACACACACACACACACACACACACACACACACACACACACACACACACGGCATCATTTTTGGCTCGTTCTCTTTATCATTACCATTCTGTGTCTCCATCGCACTCCTCCTTCAACCTTCCCCCTGCTTGGTGCTGGATCTAGTTGGCATCAGATGTGACAGTGTGTTAATCGGTGGCTGTTATGCAGGTCAGCAAGTATCCTGGCGGAGCCAGTGATCCATTCATAGGCTCAGCTGGGAGCCACAGTGGACTGGCAGCACTTTTATCACCGGGTTTCATCCAGAGAGCCACTTGAAAACTTGATGATGCCCCATTCAATGTGTGATTTCTTTTTCCCTATGTTCTATGTTCCCTCTAGTCCTCAAGACAGTCCCCCTTTTTGTTTCCTTACCTTGCCACCTCACACTTTTAAGCTTTCCATATATCACTCTTCATGTACATCAGTTCTTGTTTACTGACTCATCCGTCTTCTGATGCTTTCACCTTTCTATCCATTTCACACCTCGTCTTTTTTTTTTGCCTATTTGCTTCATTCCTTGAAATGTTTTGCATCCCCTTTCTATCATTATTATTTTCTTGTGCTCTCTTTGCAGATGCTATTAGCTGGCCTGGATGGCTTTGGCCCCTCTTGAACTCTACTTGGCCAACCTAGGTGCCACCCCATCAACCTATCATTTGGCCACAGGCTGTATAAATCCAGGACTTAGTCCTAGGGATGTCACCTTATGTTGTCTGAAAAGGAGAGAGGAAGTCCAAAGAGGACAGTTGCCATATTGGAAATGCTGTCTCCACTTCCTTACTTCTGATCAGTCTAAAACTGGAAAAGAGATGGAGCTGAGGTTGAACTCAAAGGCTCATTTATGCTTCCTTTATGTATGAAAATAGTTACATACATTTGAAACAATACAACCCTCATAACTCTCTCGCGTCATTTACATTAGGATTGATGTTAACAACGCTGTCTTGCACAGATCTCCTCCACCGCCGTCCATCTGATGTTCAGTTCCCGTCAGATCCCAACTAGACCTGTTGTAGTGGCCTGTCTCTGTGCAAACGTAGCATCATATATATGTTTATAATTCAACCAACTCACACAACCTTGCCCTAAAATGTTCCTCCAACTTCCAAAACATTCTTCTTTGTGTTTTGCTCGTCTGTCTTTGACTGCTTGATACTGAGTGTCCATGAGCACACATACAGAAAACAAGCCCTGTGTTAAGTTAGCACCATTATTTTTGCCATACATGGTCTAAAAAGTCCCCTGCCTAATTCTTTATTCTCCTGCTTCTCCCTGCCCTCCTCTTCACATTCTTGTTTGCTCTCTTCCTCTTCCTTCCTTGCCTCACTCCTTCCTTAAATGACTTCTGTGTTCTAATCATTTAATTATGTCCACTCCTTTATTTCTATTTCTTCTCTGTTCTTCTTGACACCCTGATTCCCTCCATTAATCCTCTTTAAGTCTTCTCTCCACTCTTTTCACCCCGCCAAGCATCACACGTTATTTATTTATTCCTTTATTCTTAAGTCTGTGCATTCTTGTCTTTGTCTCTTGTTCCTTTAGTCCTGTCCTCCCTCCCGCCCTCTTTTGATGCTCCCATTTTTTTTTGTCCTTGTAGCTGTTAAGTCTCTGCCCATGAAAGTCCTTTACGAGTCAAATTGCTTGTATGTGTAACCGTACAAGCCCAAAAAATACATTCTGTTTTTCCTCTCTTTCTCTTTGTGTACACTGCAGATCATCTTCTTCTTTTTTTTTTCCCAAACGATTCATACATTTCTCTTCAGATTGTCAGTCTCTGATCTCAACATACCTCCTCCATTATGACACAGTGACGAGATGTAGGATGACTAACATGATCAGAAACACTGTGAAACAGGCAGGCACACTTAGACCCAATTAAACACATTTAGATTTACCCTTTGTCTGTGCTCCCCTGCTTGTAGCTGATATAAAATAGGATGGATCACAAGCACAAGTGCAGAGCGCTCTAATTTACTTATTAAATTGATAATCCCAAGCCGACTGATTTAGACTGGATGGGTGTGTCTTTTTTTAAAAATGTCATTCTGGGTTATTTGCACTGGTTAAGCACTCCTGCAAGCTACAGTATATATATATATACATGTTTGGACATGCAGATTTGATAAATTGCACTCTGATTTTGGCATGGTTGTGTGCAGTGGTGCCGAGTTGGCTAAATGTCTGTAATTTGTGTGTATAATGCAGCATCATTTCCCTCAGTAAACATCTTCACCGTGGTGGTGAGAGGACTGAAAGTGGGTCAGGAGGCTGTAAGAGAGCAGGATCCTCTGCCAACAGCGACCAAAGAAGACTCTGACATGTCTGACAGTTTTTCCTGGCAAGGAAAGACATTTAGGAATTTGATCAGATGTACAGCAGTAGGGGTAAGACGGCACAGAAGGAGAATTCAAGCGGAAAGATGCATACCAACATGAATCCATCTGGAATCAGCAGAAACCTGAGGACACAATCGTATCACAGTGAAATAGTCTCGTACTATATTGTGGCAATATTAAACATTTTGCAGTATTGCCTTGAAAACCTGCTATTCCTAACTTTTTTATCAACTTCAAGTGATTTCCCCACAGGAGAAGAAAAAAAAATCTCAAGATTTGTTTTTTTCAATATCACAAAATCTCATTCCATCACTTTGAATTGCAGAAAATGATGATTGTCAAGCAGATATACTGTGGGTTGTTGTGCAAAATCCAACTTGTGCAACACTGTAATGCAACACAACAATGAAAATTAAATACTAATGCACTGCTTACCTTAACAAAATAAAACATGAAAAATAATCATTTCTATCTTTTTCATACCAAAAAGTCAAATTTGTATTTACAAAGTCATCCTGATAATTTCTTTGATTTAATATTCATACTGGATATCTATGAATTGATCCAACAATACCCACAACATATCTTGATAAGACGCTGTATGGCATCCCCCCCCCCCCCCTCCAACCCCCACCACCCTTACTGTAGTATGCACAAATGCTTACTTTGTTTCCACATTTTTAAATATTAAAAAGGAGAACACAGGGCTGCCAACAGATGCATAAAAGGGTCACACATACATAAAGTCATGTATTTACTATCGTTCTCCTTCAGACATTTACACACACGTAGTCCCAGACTCAATTATACCGGTCTGATAACTGTGTCAGTGTGTTACTACGCTTTACCAGGCCTTTGGGGTATTGAAGTCATGTACTGTAAAGTCTTACTCATGCATGTAAGGCCACAACCACATTAGCCCACTCATGCTCAAACACGCTGCACTGTACCCCCTCCTCTTATTTAGCATGTAGAAAAATGAGAACAAAAGGAGACACGAGTGTGTATTTCTGATTTATTTTTATGTGATTATGTGTCTACAGATGTTTGTCCTAATAGATTCATTTTGAGATCTGAGTTTTAGTTTGTTGTCTTGTGTTCAGGGGAATGTACAGTAGGAGTGTGTTTGGGGGTAAGGGGCTTCGGGGGTGTGCTGTTTCCCTTCCTCTGTCTTTATAGTTTTAACTCTCAGAGGGAAGCACGAGGAGACAGCAGAGCAGACACATCACATATAATTGGAGAAGCAAGGAGAAGGGGGATGAGAGACTTTCAAACTTTCCCTGCTCCGCAGAGTGTATCTTTAAGCTGTCACATGAAAGCCCTGCATCTATGCAAAGTCAACTTTTGAGGAATTTTTAGAGGCTTTCTTATTTACAGACTGTCACCCATGTATTTGATTTAGTTTGCACGGATAACTTCCATGAATTTTCAGCCATGAAGGCATCATGACCCGAGTGATGTACTGTTTATATTGGCTGTTAGTCAGTTACTACTGTGGCCAAACAAGTCATTGAAGATCATATTGAGCTTTTTACTTGTCCTTTAGCGCCAACGGTGGTCTGATGGCCTTGATGAAACTTTTAACAATTATTGAATCAAGTACAATTACCTCTCGTACGGATATTTACATCAGAATAAATCTTAATCATCTTGGTCAGCCTTCAATCTTTACTTACCCAAAAGTTTGGATTACATGCAGGTATCTTTAAAACTAGTTATATTCCAACCAATCCACTCCAGACAGTCAGGAGGGATCTGGTTTGGTTGGTTATGTTTTTCAGTCCAGACAATGAAAGTGATTTCCTGCCTTGTACTGCAGACTTGCAGACCTGCCTGGGATCAAACAGCATTTTAAATCTAAATGGCTGCATCAGAAATAAACTAAACTGAACCACAAAAACCAACGAGAGACAGGAGTCTTCAAGGACAGCAAACCATTGGTGGTGACCGAAGGCCACTGTTTACATTTACAGGCCTGAGACTAGTCAGCGACAGTATTTTCACCAACAGTTCTTCTTGTCTTGAATTCACCCCTCTGAATCCTCATCCAATGTTGTTGAACATTGTGCTTTGTTTTACAGTCACTGCAGGGTTGTTGTCAGTTGCTGTTTTCTTTACATCTGTTTCAGATTACGTGAGATCTTACATGATCACGCGTTGTTTTACTCTGAGCATATGTACCAATATTTTCTTTACTTGTAGTGGCTGTAATTATGAGATAACACTGATTGAAATGCGTAGAGATTTTTCTTCCGTGCATGATATAAGCCAATTTCTAATATCATAAGAATCTTTAAACTCATGTTGTATCTGTCCGGTTTTAGTCTTGTTTTAAAATTCCTGCTGTAAACGATCAGTTTAGGTGATAAAATCCAAAACAGAAAGCTTGTCAGGTTTTGCTGAAACCAAGATGTTGTTTAGCAGCAGTGTGGTAAATGCAAACCTATGAAAGCATCATGCTCCCAGCTGTGTTATAACAGTGTAATTGGTTGTCTTTTATGGCATTTATGACCCTCTATAACCTGCGGGTAGAAGTGACCCTCGAAAGCCTGCTGGTTACAATGTGAGCAAACAGTGTGCATTCATCTGCGTTCCTTAAAAATACATGTCTCCATTGCAAAATTTTGCCAAATAATAAGGTTGGGGATGCTCTGTTAAGTTGCCAGCTTCTCTCACAGATAGTCAGTCTTGATTTTGTTGTTGACTTTTTATTTGGGTCATGGAAAAACTGTCGATTTTGGGGGGGGGGGATACTGTCTTGGACCCCTAGGTAGAAACAAACCTTAGAAAGTCAGAGTCTGACTCAGTGAAGCAGGCTCGTAGAAATGTCAGCATTAGCCCCCAGCTGTGGAGGGAGACGTCTGACTGGCACATTTAGGCTGGTTATCTCGGGATCCGAAGGAACTCACTACAAGGTTGGTGTCTGGTGGCTCGATAAACGACCGAATTTTGAACACGGTCTAATAAACTCATCTGAGACTAAATGTAATCTCCACTGGAGTCAGGGCTGAAGATTTTAACAACCATCACACCAGGGAAATCTGAACCATCACTTTGGTCTCCCTTTTTATAACTGTCCCTTCAAGAGGCCTGTTAAGTATGGGCTCTGATACATGGTCAGAAAATGACTCTTTAAATGTTAAAAAGGTTGAAGCTTGTATTCCTGAACTTGTAGTCGATATTTTAGACACAACCTTTTAACTAGCGAGGACCATACCTCAACAATATGTGAATATTGTGAATATTTAAAGTCATCTGTTAGGCTGGTCTACGATGAACTGAAGGCCCAGCAGAGGGAGACTCCAGATTGGGGCTTCCACCTCAGGCATAATTTTACCCAAGCTGATCTCAGCATCATGACTGTACCTTGAATTAGTCCTATTTTATGCACCTTGGTATATTTGTGTGGCATTATTAGTTTTGTTTGTTTAACTGGTGTTTTAGTGCACAGTCACTGAACTAAGAGTGCTAAGATGAAAGCTGGACAGAAATAAGAATGAAGTATTCATTATGGTGGATTTTTCAGAATAACACAGTTTAGAAATAACATTAGAAGTCACATCGAGTCTTTATGTGTAACACCTATCCACACATTTTGAACTGTATTTATATCAAGTATCATTCGAGTTATTCTGTTGCAAATCATTACTTTCCACAACTTGAGATGACAAAAACAATGATGACAGAACTACATCCACAGACAGATTGACTTTGTTCTTTACTCCACGTCATGCTTTTATGACACTTACCCAGAATCAGTCGTGGACTGGTTGGAGCACAAGTCCTCCATATTGTGTTTCCTTCTCTGAAAACTGCTATTCAAATGATCCTCCAAAGATTCTCCATTCAGGAGTTGATGGCTTTGGGTATTTTAATAAAGAAAAATGAGAAAAATGAGCAGTAGCACATTTTTAGAAACAAAAGACTGACAGCCGAACATACCACGCTACATCCACTTTTTAAAAAATACTGTAGTGTCCTGTCATTTAAAAAAAACAAACAGTATACTGTTCAGGGCCTTTGTTCTGTTGCTTCAAGGTCAGCATCACAATGCATTACTAACTACAGTTCTTCAAACCGTATTGTAGTGTTGGAAACTGGCCGTAGATTAACAGCAATTGCTTACAGTGTGGACAACCAGATATTCTGTCGACATTTCCAGGAGTACTTATGTGAAAACAGCTTAGGTATAAGCAGGCTTGTCAGGGGCTTACAGGTGTGGTTTAGATGTGGTTAGTACATTAACTTCATTTCCTAAATAAATAATCATATTTGATTTTCTTTGCAGTAAAATGACCCTCTTTATTGATCAAATTGAAAGTAAAAGGATCACTGTGACCCTTTAACACCCTTAATCCCTCATTCAAGAAGCCAAGAGCTGGGGGGAGAAATCAGGTATAAGCTCCAAAGCTCCAAATCATCTTCCTCTGTTCACTGGGAGCCAATAGTTGGAAGTAGGAGAATGATTGTGACAAAGTGAGAGAGATAAAAGTCGAGCTGCAGACAAAAGGGCTTTCTGTGCCAGTTTGCAGTGGTATATCAGTCCTGGAGAGAATGTCAGCAGCTTCCCCTGGACAGCACACACACTCTCATCTCTCTCTCTCTCTCTCTCTCTCTCTCTCTCTCACACACACACACACACACACACACACACTCACATAGACACACAAACAGACATAATCATATACTCAGGCACACGGTCACAAAAATAGACACATGCATAAAGACAGCTCAGTCCGCATTTTCTGCTGCCTCCTGTGATCACACACACACACACACACACACACACACACACACACACACACACACACACTTGTTGTGCTTTCTGGGCCACCAAGTAGAAAGGGGGAGAGTAGAAAAAGAGAGAGAGAGAAAAAGAGAGAGAGAGAGAGAGAGAGCTGATGGCTTGCTTGGTGTGTGAGTCATGGACATGCTGACTGTCCTCAGGCCTCGGTACACCATCTGCACCCCCCACCGCCTGCACGGCTTTATCACACAGTTCAATGCTCCAATGCACCAAACACACATATATACACACACACACACGCATGCATGCTGAAATAAACACTCAAACAAGCATGCAGATAGAAAAAAAACACTAATGTGACTGATATTGGGGTGGACATATAACCTGGACTACATACTCCTACAGTCCACCCACACACGCGCGCACACACACACACACACACACACACACACACACGCACGCACACATCTGCAGAATCATCCACCTTAATGCAGGGTATTATTTATATCACAATGAACAAAGGGGCCTGTGTTAAGTTAGCAGAAAACATTTTGTTTTGCATTTTTGGAACAAACGAAAAAAAAAACAGGTGTCAGTTTGATGTTACATTAACATTTTGACTTTCTCAAATTGCCAGGATAAGTTTCTAAATATCAGGAACGAAGTGTGAATGTCAGGATTTTCCACAAGATTCTAAGTCTGTTCTCGACACTCGAAAAATCCCAGAAAACACAGCCGGCACATTTTCTCAAACACAAAAATTCGGATTGAATTTAATACACACACACACGTGCACACACGCAGACACACTCGCCACAGGTCATCTGGGACTGACCAACATTCTCGCAGAATTCATTACAGAAACCTGACACTAGCCTGCAGGAAAAAAGAGCAAACGTTGCATTGCAAATGTGCGTGTGCTGAATCCGTCTGGCTGAGTGCGTCTGTGTGAGAGTGCAGTATGAATGAGCATGAAGGCCTCGTAACCCAACAATCAATGGAGAGGATCCTTTTCATTAGAGTGACGGTAAAAGCTGCTTCGGCATTGACCCTGCTCATGCACTCAAGTAACACAAGGAGAACGCTCATGTAACAAGTCTTCATATTTTTTATTCAACCATGTTATCAATGTTACACAACAACACAGATAAAAAACAGTAGCCCATAAAAAAGGCCTGCGGAACAATAAGAGTATTAATAATATCCGGTAATATCAAGTAAAAGTACAGTCAGAAATGTGGGAAAGTAGGACAATAATCACCAGCACTGAAAAATGCAGCATGTCTGTTTGACTTGAAGCACAGAATTGAAAAAAAAAACACGCTCGTACACACACATGCAGCACAAACCGAACGAGCAACATTATCTATCCTCGTCTGAGGAGATCGTCTACAAAACACAACTGGTTCCATTTAACTCTCCGTCCTTCTTAGCACAACTTTACAAATCACTTCATGTTCCCTTCAGATATTTCAATGCACGGGTGAGAAGAAAAAAAAAAAAAAAAAACAACTTTTGGTGAGTCTGTATCTATAAAAAAGCGAAACGAAGTACTTGTCATTGGAATATCTTCTGATAAAAAAACGTGTATGTACGAAATGATGGACTCCAGTTAATGACTATGTACAATACAGTATAAATAGACACGAGAGGCATGGCATGTAAACATCCATTCAAAGCTTATTTCATTGGGCTGCAACTACTGATTATTTTCATTGCTAGATTATTTCTATCTATATATATATCTTAGGATGTATTGTTTTGACTTTTCATGTAAATCTTTATATGAACAGTTTGTTCTTGAGCTCCTGTCAGGAGTTTTTAAATGGGTTAGGAAAAAGTCTTGATGCCTTTTTTATGAGCCATAAAAGCAAATAAGACCATCAGCATAAAAATGTATTATTTCTATGTAATTTGACTGGCAGTCAATGGTGCCGTGGGCAAAACTTGAGCAAAACAGCTTTTTTGCTCAAACATTTATTTTTGGGCTTTAATTTGATAAGACAGTGGGTAAGAGTAAGAAAAAGGAGAGAAAGAGTGGGATGTGGGAAAGTAGCTGCGGGTAGGCTCAAAGGACTAGTCTCCATACACGGGGCGCAGCCTAACATCAGAGCATTTAGTGCAGTGGTTCTCAACTTGTCTCTGCCTAAGGAACCCCCACTAACTCTTTTACAATCATGACCCAAATTTCAAACCAATCAGATGTATTCAATGACAAATCTTAGACCTCAGATGGAACAAAACCCTGACAGAACGAGAAAAAAAAAAGAACAAGCACACCTTCGCGACATACTGAAAATGGCTTTGTGACCCACCTGTTGAGAACCACTGACCTCGCGCCCCCAAAAACAATTTTTTGTCTCATCTAAAGAAAGAAAAATTAGCTTATCTGTCTCAAAAAAAAAAAAAAAAACCTTACATACTGTATGTTCAGAACAAGAGAGCGAGCAACGAGAGAGACTTTTGCGCACGCATTTTTACACACGTTGCTGGTATTCATGGTGCTGGTTTGGACATTTACACTTAGCTTTTGTTCATACAGTATTTAAAACAACACACATCTTGGTACCACTTTCCAAAAAAGCACAGTGAAATGATTTTAATCCTGTAGAAGAAGATATCTCGATGGTGCACAAGATGAACTGGTGCTGATGATAAGAGTACAGATGGAGGATGAGGAACGTAAATATTGAGCTGTACATTTTGTAAATATTCACTCTCCCTGCAGTGCTTTATGTGTTCACAGCTGACAAAATCCAAATGTTTCCCTGAAGAATGACTTATTACAGACCTTTAAATCAAAACGAATAACAGATAACAAAGAAATGACTTCTTTACCCTGTATGAAGTATGCATGGTTAGACAGTGGTACCAAAATCTTTTAAAACGCTGACTGGTATGAAGTGACGCTGCCAGCAGAATGAGCCAGTTAGCTGCTTTGAATACGCCGTGTGCCCAAGCCACCGAGCATGTTGGTGTCAGCACTGGCTGGGCAGCTTCCCATTATCAAGGCCGTCAATGTTGTGATATGCCAGAGGGTCACATGTGAAGAGCTATGAGGGAAGAGTGTGCTCACATGGTTTGATAAACAAACGGTAATCTCCTTCGAGCTGCTTCGGGGCTCTGCAGCAGGTTTTTTCCAACACAGGAAAAAAAAAAAAAAAAAAAAAAAAAAGGACACAGACTGGCTGCCTGGCTCACTGCGCTGTGCTGCCCAATCAGCCCTCTTCATTTCGGGAGCAATTTCTCTCTTTCCATTTCAACGCCTTCCGTGTTCACAACAGTAATCCATTCAGTGACGTCTGCGTCGGGTTGCCCAACTGTTCGTGAGCCTCCGTATATCCACCCCCCCTCCTTCACACCCCGTCCAGAAGCAACACTTGGTAAGCCGTCTCTCTCTGTTAGTTTCTTTCAGATTTGTTCAGTGTCAAACACAAAATGTCCCAATCGGTTTGCTTATTCACCGGAGTTAAAGACTCTGATGCTTTTGAGGGTTTGTCCAAATGTCCTTGAACCTGTTTTTGAACTCAGCATCACAGCATTCGTCTCTGGATTCATCGCTTTTTGGGTGCTTTGGAGAGTTTTTTTTGAAGTTGGTTGCAACGCCAGATTCAACAGCTGAGTTTGAGGAGAGCTAGTATTGCCTGTAGTTGTTTTGTTTTTCTCAGTCTCACCGCGCCTCTCAAGGGGAGCTTGATTTAGCAAATCCCAGGCCGCTCATTGTGATATCTCTCTTTCAGCTGTGGCAGCTTCCACACAGTCTCACAATGAAGGAACACAAAAGGGTGTGTATGCTCAAATGTTAGGTAAACTTGGGTATTCAATCCTGACCCGCCTCTCTTTGACTCACACTTGTCTCTTGTCTTATCTTTTCTCAGTCCAGGCTGTGGAGCCGGCGCTGTGGGCAGCGTGTGTGAGCCAATCCACTGCTGAGTCTGTTCTCACCTCCCAGTGGTCCGAAACCTCAGCTTTCTTCTCATTTCTAGCTTTTTTTTTTTTTGACTGTAGCTGCGGTTCTGGATTCCAAATCTTTGAACCTTTCTGTCATATTTCAAAAGTCATACCTCCATTCACCCGCCCACAACCGCTTTTTTTGTTTTTTCATTTCCTCTCTCGGCTGCGTCTCCAGAAGTACAATCATCGATGTGACAATGATGTTCGTGATCTTTCCCCCGTCACTATAACATCCGCTCGTTCTGCATGGCCTTGTAGTAGTGCTCCTGCTCGGCGTGGCTGCGGGCAGACACAGAGGGTCTGCGAGGCAGCGTGGAGGAGCGGGACAACGCCTGGCTGTGGGTGTCCATCAGTAAGTCTGGATGAGGAGGAGGAGGGAGCATGCTGGAGCAGGACGGGTGAGGCGGAGGGGGTAGAGGAGAGGAGGACGGATGGGGATGCGGAGGTGGGGGCATTTGGCAAGAGGACGGGTGAGGAAGCAGCGGCATGTGGGAAGAGGTCGGGTGTGGCGGTGGGGGCATTTGGGAGGAAGATGAGTGAGGGGGCGGGGGCATCATTTGGGAGGAAGAGGGGTGAGGGGGCGGGGGCATCATTTGGGAGGAGGATGGATGGTGAGGTGGAAGGGGCGGAAGGGGTGGAGGGGACATCTGAGAGGACAAGTGAGGAGGGGGAGGCATGTGAGAGGAGGAGGAAGGGTGAGGAAGAGGAGGAGGCAGTGGAGTGGAGTGTGAAGTGGAGTGGGGATGGTGGGGAGGCAAGGGCGAGGAAGACGAGTGAGGAGGAGGCGGAGGGAGCGGGGAGGAGGACAGCTGAGGAGGCGGAGGCAGAGGGGAGGAGGAGGTAGGGGGAGGAGGCAGAGGCAGCTCTGCTCCTCCTTCATTGGCTGAGGAGACGCACATCGAGTCCGTTTTCACCGGAAGCGTCCTGTAGTCCCGGTACTGACTCGCATTCTCCTGTCGCTGCAGCGCCACTCTGTGTTTCTCTCCCGCCGCGTCTGCTGTCATCATGTTTCCACTGATGGTGTTCCTCCACTCCCACGGCTTGCCGTTACTGGCAGACACACGCACCACCGGATGGTGAGGGGCGTGAGCGTCGATGGTGACGATGCTCCCGCTTCCTGCGATGCTCCCCGGGTTGCTGCCGGTGCAGCTATCTCGATCTGACGGGATCCTGTAATAGGGCGATTCGGAGCAGTTGGATCCGCCTCCAGAGGAGGAGCCGCCCTCTGAGGTCTTCGTGGACACAGTGTGGGGTCCATGACCCTGCTGCTTGGACAGAGCTATCACCTGGAGGACAAGAAGATCTTTTTAGAATGTGCACAGATGCTACCAATGCTAAAAGCTATGCTCTTACAGCTGATCCAAAACAGCTAACGCCAGCGAGGCCCACTTGGTTAAAACTTTTAACTTCAATGAAATATGAATATATTTTACACTCAGAGCATTCACAACAACTGGGAGAGTGTATCTGCTGAGGAAGGGCTTAAGCACCATAGCTGCTTCTTAATGATCCTTGTCCTGGACTAAATTCCTGCTCCTCTGTGGAACGCTCTCCCCGACCAGCTGGGGGCGCCACAGTTTGTGGACGCTTTTATATGGACCCTAAACGTCCACATGCTTTTTTATTTAAATTTCCTGATATTGTCTCGCTTAATCCAAGGTCAAGGATCAGTTACTAAAGAAATCAGCGGACGTTCCTTTGTACTACATAAACCAAAATTCTGCGACTTTTAGTGACGTCAACATTGAAAAGGGGAAATGGTAATATATTTGACATTTATCACATACATAAAGTAAAATTCATCTACAACTGTAATAAGTGTTGGTAACCCTTGTGTTGGTACTTCAATCTGAAACTAATCTGTGAAATTGCGTGCACTCGAGTTGTTCCGCTTTTATTTGACCATCATATAAATCAGATGTGGGTGTAACACACACCGCCTTTGGGCCTGTCCAAACTGTACATTACAGAACTGGCTAAATGCCACTTGAAATAAAAAAAAAGACAAAGCTCCAGCTCAAGTTGTTGTAATGTTTGTCCTAATGATGATGGTTTGAAGGTGTTCTTTCTACCTGAGTGACTCTCTGCTGACTCGGCGGCTGGCCTGGTTGCATGTTTGGCACTCTGGGAGTCGACACGGCGATGGGCCCCTGTCCTGGCTCTTTCACCCTTCCTTCCTCAGTGAGCGACAGCCACTTGGCACGTGTCTTGGCGCTCTTGGGAGAAACAGGCGGAGGCCGAGTGGCTTCCTCTGGGATGTGAACTAGAGGGGGTGCCACCACCATCCTGGCTCCGGTTGGCGTGGCGATACTCTTGTTGGCTTGCACTGTAGGATATAGAGAGGAAGGCATCTCCTGGTCTCCTCCTTCTCCTCCTCCGGCTGCTGCTCCTCCTTCATCGCCCCCATCCTCCTCATCCTCATCTCGGGAGCTCTGGCTGCGGATCTCCATCGAGCGCTGCTTCCACTCTGACACCAGCTGCCGAGACCTTTGGGGGTCAAAGGGCACGTGGAAGGTCATGTGACGCTGCGTGGTGGCAGGCTCATCTGAAGGGGAGATGGGGCTATTCCCGTTTGCCACTCTTGGTAGGGTGTTGCTGAAGGTTACCATGGTTTCCTTCCCCATGGGACCTCGAGTTGCAAGTAGCTCCACATCGGCGCTCGCTCGTTTCAGGGAAGCCAGTGATGCCTTCTCCCTTCTCACCTTACTGCGAGCTCCGGAGCCAAGGCCTGCACCCAGCTCCTCCCTGCTCTCCGACACCCTGGGGGTCTTCCTGTAGAGCGAGTCATGCCCGCGCTGACTAAGCACCCTCAGGCTGTCCTTCTGCTGAGCCGGTGTCAGTCTGTGTAAAGAAAGAGCATCTTCCTCTGATGCTTTGAAGTTTCCCACGGCGAACACAGCCTGACAGCGGACAAAGGGATACACAGAGGAGAAAGAACTGAGAAGATGGAAGTAGCCTGAATGTTAAATAAAGACGGAAGCGTGATAATCTATTTTCCTTAATCTTTTATAAATTAAGGAATAACTTCATGAATAGGCATTTTTCCTTCCACCTCGTGTTTAGTCTGAGGTCAGCATGAATCCCTCTCTTCCCCTTTCTTAGAATTTATCCTTTAATGAAAGGGGGAAGTCCCCCCCCATTCTCAAAAACTGAAAGAGGAGAGAGAATAAGACTAAAAGGAAGAGGGATGTGTGGAAAATTGCTACGACAAGTTTCCTTAAATGAAGTGTGAAATTGTTCCAGAGAATTCTTATCGGATTATTCATTTTGTCTCCCTTTCCTCCGTAATAGAAAAATTCTATATATAGAGCCCACCCCACAAAAAAAAAATGCTGGGAGAGAAAATTATGGAAGCCACACGAAGAAGGGAGGTGATGAAAAAAAAAGGAGGATTTGTTTGAACACATGCTGTGAAATGGTTAGAACACAATGGGACAACTCTGTCACAGCAACAACTACAGTAAACAAGCTTATTTAAAAAAAATCTATTTATGTCATTCCCATTACGCTGCACGCTGACTGTCTGCTATTGCCTTGGGACAAAACAAATCCCTAAATACATGAATTCATGTACATGCACAAGTTTTACAAAATCCTGAAACAAGAAATCCATATTGAGAGAATTTCAGTTGCTCGTTTGGCTCTTGACCTGCGTGATTCATTTGATGCTGTTGTCACACACGCTCTAGTGCACTTTGTTTAACTCACCAGATAGACTCCGATGCCAGCTCCTATAAGGTATCCCACATAGACGTCTATCGGGTGACTGCGGTGCTGCGTGATCTGCGTCAGCCCAGCGAGGCCCGCCGCCATGCAGTAAGCGAACACCAGCAACGGCTTCAGGAGTTTGGTTGTGCTGCTGATGCTCGCATTGAAATACATCTGTGGAGAGAGGGCCAACACATCAGCTAAACATGCAGAAGACATGCAGTGAGAGGTCGTGAAGAGACACTCGGTCTCACACAGCAACAAACGTTTGACCTTTACAGAGGGAAGATTTACAGTGTACAGGTAAAAAAAGTGTTGCGTCTCTTTTGAGGAAGATTGTATAGGAGGCTAAAAAAATTGTCAGAGATCTCTGAAAATGCTGTAAACGGTACCGTCTTAACTGATGATGTGGAACTTTTTAAAGAAAGGATTGCATGCTGCATATGAGATGAACTAAGTCATTAAAATTGACAGTAGAGAGGAGAGAAGAGAGGGAGGGTCAAAGGAAGGCAGAGTGAGTATATGTATGTATACATTTTAAATTCTCTGCATGCACACTATATTTCATTTACATAAAAAGGAAGACAGCTGAGTGACAGAGAAGCCAGCTTTGCAAAAATATCCATTTTAACAAGCCTGTCCGTCTTGCATTGAGCATAGAAAGCCCTACTTTTCTTGAAGTGAGACAGTTGGTGGAGAATCTGTCAGCGGAGTGACATTTCATATACCTCTCAAATGTCTGTTTTTAGAAGAGTTTTTTTCAAACTTCAAGTAATGCAATTTCAAGTAATGTATTTCACATTGACGTTTCCCACAAAGACTGACTACAAGACATACGGTTCATGTCCCAATGTGGTAATAAAATTCTGACTTCAGGGTTTTTGATGTGCTTCTTAACTTTGCGGAGATCACAACAAATTGTTGTTTCTCCAGCTGCCAAAGCAGTTGCTTCTCTCCTCCCTTCTCGCCTTTTCTCTCATCAGAAATCTGTTTTGTGAGCTTTAATGAGCACGCTCTGCGCTCAGTGAGGCAGCAGTGATTCGGCCAGCAGCTCGCAAAAGCCACTGAGGCTAGAGGCTAGAGAGTTTGCATTTGTGTGTGTGTGTGTGTATCTGTGTGTGTGTGTGTAAGGTTGTTACCTCTAGGAAAAATGACAGTGCTACTTTGTCAAACAGTTTACAAACTGCTGCGGTCAGTACAGGACTATAGAATGGAAAAAAGTGCAACTATAACAGCGATGTAAATATAAGCACTAGAATGCAGTCTGACCCAGAACGGTTTAATGTTTAATAAAACACTTTTATCACCTGTTGGAATGGCAAAATTATTATTAGATTATGGTGTGGGTTTTCCATGATCGTGAAAATAAGATAATCTCGATCAAACAGTTACTGTGCCGCTTGCCGTGTTGTACTTGTTGTCATGTTTTAAAGGCTTTTTTGTTATATTTTGGTCACATCGTCAAAACGCAGTTGAAGTTCGATTCAATATCAATCCATTGTGATTACAATTTTTGTCGTACCTGAGCAGCCCTCCCTGAATTGATCGAAAATTGTTCAATTTGTTATTGAATTCTGGAAAACTATCCGCTGATATGCAGGTTATAATTTGAGGTTGCCACCAGCAGCGTTTGTTAAATAAAGGTAGGAGCATCCAGTCGGTTATCATGAAAACAAGTAATGAAGCAGATGAAGAATTTCATCAGCTGCATAAAACTTGTGAATTTGTAAAAGACAAGTGCCAAAACTAAATGAATCTGGACTCCTAACATTTCAAAGATCGCAGACACGGTCACAGATACATTCATGCGTATAGAACACAGGAAGTGCTTACTGAGATATAGACAGCAGCGAAGCCAGAGAGCGTTGCATGCTGGGATGGAAATGTTTTCCTGAGGGGAGAAAGGGGGAGAGTTAGGTATGAAAGAGTGAAGGCAGAGAAGAAATATGAATGTTTCCACAGAAAAAGCTGTGTGGATTCTACGTTTGGGCCTCTTTAAATAAACCTAAATAAACCTGTCACAGTTGCTGGTGTTAGTTTTGATGTCTAGTTTTAATTTGACATTGAACCTGAGTGCCTGCCTGGCTGTGTTTGTCAAACCGAGCGAGCATTATCAGATGTGAGCATTAATAAACCAACATAATACTGTGGGGCATTACTAAGAAGAAACATTAAGGGGAAGGCAAATTAGTTATTGTCAAAGCCACTCATTTAGATTTAGATCAAACCAAATCCCAAATCTTATTTAATTTCGCCTTCAGAGGCACTCTTCATTTCAGCGTGTTAATCATTGTGAAGTGTTTACTTCACACTCTTTCTTGTTTTCAGTCAGTCTTTCAAAGACCTGATAGAGAACCTTAAAAGACAAGGAACTTTTTAAAAGTTATTTAGGGCAAAGACTAGAATTACACTTAAGTTAGTTTAAGCAAAGTGTCAGGGCTAGAACTAAGCTGTGATTATTGTTTGGCATTTCTGAAAGAAACTACTGAAATAAATAGTTGAAAATCAGATTAGATGACTCGGTGTGACTCACACATTTTCCATTCAAGCTAAAGCTGGCTGGCTGTTAGCTTTCCTGATCACTAAAACTGGTCACAAAGACAAGGCTAACCAGGCTGGTGTCAACAGTAAGATGCCAACACATTGTTCACATTTTAAAACCTGTATAAAAAAACCTGTCGTGGTTGAACAAGTTGTACAGGGGTTATCAAACGTTAATACATTTTTGCAGTTACCACGACAGCCCAAATGCAAAGTGCTCATACAGTTATAATTGATTATATGATAATTAAATTATTGCTACGTGTCTTGGCTGAGCATTACGTTATGACTTCAGTTTTTCAGTATTTAAAAAAGATCTTTTTGTCAAGATTAATTATAATTTATTACTCTCTTCTATATATCCAAAGTATTGCTTCAGCTAGCAGTCAGCTAACTTTGCTTATCACACTGCTACATGCTCTGTTCGACACTGTTGTCTTGCCATTTAAAACAAAATTGGCAAAACAAAACAAAAACCTGTACGTAAAGCCAGTGCATTGTGACTTTGCAGGGAGGAACAGGGTACATTTTTTGGTCTTACATTAACCATTCAGTCTTTATTTTTTATATAAATGCAAAGCTAACTGACTGCTAGCTTGATCCTCGTACAACTAAAAGTCAAACTATTTCTTTAGAGTGTAGGAGCTGAGGCATAAAGCACTTTGCCAATATTGGTCATCAGAGTTATAGAAGTGGAAACATTTGTTCATTTGTAGTACAGGGATAATCCCCGTATCAGTTATATTTAGCTGTAATCTTTTATGTCTGCAAGCACTTAAAACGACTGTCTAATTCCCATATGCTGTAGCTTGACCTTTGTCCTTTACTCCCTGCTCTGCTGGAGAAGCTAATCTGAGCTACAGCACCTGTGATTCCAACATCTGGACACAATGAACATTTGTAAGGACATATGACGTCTTGCTGTACGAACAAACTTTAAAAGAAAATATTACAGCATATAAACAAAAAATACTCTCTTTTTGCGGCTAATCTCCCTTAATCCACTTCAAATGCTAATGAGTTTGGATGACGCCTGCCTTTTAGATTAAACAGTCCTTCAAGATAGTGATGTGAAGCAATGAAGGGCAAACTGTGCAACTACTAAAAAATAAAAATATATATTTCTGGGACTCAATTAAGTGTGATGAATTTTATAGAACATAATAGCATGTAGCACAGAAAATATACATATAAGTAAATGGTTCTATCCATTAGTACACAAAAAGGTATGCTGTATTTTGATTTCATTAAATGAGTAGACATATTGAGCTGAAGGGCCTCCATTTCAAATAAAGTGATTATTCATAGAATATACTGTCTTCAAAGGTTGTGTTTTCTGGGGTTGCAGCTTTGGATTTCAAGGCTGATTTAAATCTTTCCATGTATGTGTGTGTCTCACCTCGCCGACATGATGGCATACTGGTCTTTCCCCATACATATGTCCCGTGTGATGTAGGCGTTGTTGTCACATGACACCCCTGGCGCTGTGTAATTGGGCTGGCAGACGGTGAGGAAGAAAGGGGCGTGGTAACCGGTCGCTAACTGGATGACATCTGTCACCAAGGCTGTTGCCAAGAGACCGAACACATGAACACCTGAGGGACAGGGAGAGGGAGAGGGAGAGAGTTACAGGAGACAGATTCAGAGATGGTGAGGCAGCCTTAGTAAATGAACTAAAAAGCCCCTGGAGGGTTTCTACAAATTGAGCTGTATATTTGTGAACACCTGCAGTGAAAAACAAGGCAAGATGTTTCCTCCGACAACCTAAAGTGACACTACAAACCTTCAGCCTCTTTCATTATAAAGCTTTTTTTTGCAGACGGTTAAATTTGGCAAGGTGAATGTCTCTTTTCACTTCAAAGCTCAATGTCAGCCTCCAGATATTTCCCGTGGAGCATTATATCAAGTCTGTTTCATTTTAAGTCACCCTTCATTTAATGCATGTAATTAGCTTATTTCCAGACTCTGTAATGAAATAGTGTCGGGGGCTCAGCCGGTGAGTGGAATTACTCTCAGCCAAAACTGATTTCCATCTTAAGAACAACAGCAATTGGTTCGACATTTCCTCAGAATGTAAGCTATATGGGTATCCAAACTACGATTAATCTGGGGACTTATTATTATTCTAAAACTCTATTTTCAATTATTAATCATCCACATTTTAGATACTTAGACAGCAATATAAATGCAGAAGAGGAGATGAATGAATGTTCTTGTTTAACAAATGAAAATGTGTGATTAAAGCGAACGCAGAAGTGCTGCTTGTCAACCGGAAAAGGCAGACAACTGCATGGGGCCCCAGACCATTAGGGTGACCCTGAGGGTTGACAATTTTTTCACTACAGCAAATCATCAAAGCAATTCACTAACCATTAAAACGTTATGGATTAGAATGTAATTTTGATTCATTAAAAAAAAAAAGTCCTAAAGGATGGGTGGGTGGACGCACCGACAAAGCGTACGGTTCTGCGTAGGAAGGAATTGAAGCTGCAGCCTCCAGCGTTGATGCTGCTCTCCGACTTGGGACACGACTTGAGTTTGGATTGCATACAGTACATCAGGCCCTCCCCCATCATAATCTGTGAGGTGAGAAGAAGGTAAAAGGTGAGGCACGGGCACATTTTTTGAACTATTCTTCACTTTTTTTTTGTCTCCGAAAAAATGAGCAGGAAGGGACAGAAAGAAAAGAAGGGAAAAAAAGGTTCTGTTAGTGTTCAAATATCCATTCCTGTGATTGTGATCTACAGTGAGCGAGAGGCACGGACAGAAAATGGAAGCAAGGTGCTATTGAATAGAGATCACTTCCAATCAGAGTGACAGATGAGTGTTGGAGAGGTCTGCTCGTTTCCATGCTGCTGATGGATTATCAGTGTGAGTGTGTGAGTGTGTGTGCATTGATTTAAAAGTCCTATGCCATGTCCGATGGTGTGTATTGGAATGTCAGGTGTGTATTCATCAATGTATGCATTGATTCTGCATTTCTGAGGGGACATTGAATTCTCTTTGTGAGACTTTGAGATGTTGCACGACTGTGTATCTGTGTGATCTTCATATTTGTCTTCTTTGGTAGGATTTGTGTGCAACGCTCAGTCACACACACACACACAATCATTTATCCTCTGTGATATCAATATTATGGCTGCAACACCAATATAGGGAGATTTTGTTCTTGTAAAGCTTCATTAGTCAACACATGACTCATGGGTTTCATGTCACTCAGTGACAAGCCCACCAGGAAATTTCTGCTTTCATCAGTTTAGTTTCCTGATGAAACCCATGTAAATAAACACAGCTAAAGATGAAGATCTTTTCTAAGGAGTTGGTGGAAACCAAAATGGAGCTTAAAGCAAAGCTATCCTGAATTTACACGAAGCATTAGGTCAGCAGTTTCTCACACTTCAGTGGCTCTGTAGAAACCATTTATATCATTTCAACTTTTATTATAACCCAATATCAATATGCTGAAACCATAGGCATGTATTCCACATGACAATTTGGATGTAGCCATGTCCATATTTAAATGGTTTGTTGAACACAAACACCATCATGTAAAGGTCCATAAGTCAAGCGATATCTGAAAGACATCTAGACTTTATTTGCTGTAAAATTTGATATCCAGTCCCACGGACATTCATCAATTGAAGTGAGGAAGGGTAACATAAAAGCTCACATATCTGTGAAACAGCATTCAAAGAATTGATTCTGACAAACACTCTGTGCAAACATAAGAGAATTCAATTAACTTATTTTAATTTTACCAGGAAACATCCCTCTTGCCACACCAACAATCTGCCTCTGTGTGTGTGTGTGTGTGTGTGTGTGTGTGTGTGTGTGTGTGTGTGTGTGATTGACTTACGGATGCTGCAGGACCAGCGAAGGCCAAACTCAACAGCATCAACAGTGGGATGAGCTCATCACCCGTTTCCACGTAGGGCATGGAGAGGTCACGGTCATGGCAACGGAAGCCCACAATGGCCGGGGACAACACATCAGTCAGCTCCAGAAAGTACAGGGACACCAAAGAGGACAGGACGATGGGAAGCTACACGGGCATGCACACACACACACCCAACACACACAAATCCACAAGGACAAGGACAAAGAGTGACTAGCATTTAATATTTGCTTTGAAAGAAGTGATTCATCCACTGTTCGAGTCATCTCTTGACTTATACACACCTTCACACAAACACACAAAAGAGAAGATGATGATGATGACACCATCGTATTGTCTAATGAAAAACATTAAACTGCTTTCGGGAGAGGTCCGATGCATCCTGACACAATCAGTCCAAAAATCTGACTGTTAAAACGACTCCATACAGCAGAGAGAGTGACTCAGCTTCTGATTGATTCAGTAAATATAGTGAGTCATTTCAACCAAGCAAAAAAAAAAAAAAAAAAAAAAACTCAGATTCATCATTACATCTACCGTAATCTGTCTACACTCACCTCTACAAAATAAAAGCATGGCAGCAATGTCATGCTGTCTTTGGGCGGCTTCTTCTTGGCTCTGTTTTTGGGGGATGTCATCTTGGGGGTGGACCAGTCAGAGCCTGATGGGAAAACAGATTTGAAGAGGAGTTGGATTTTTTTATCATCAATATGTGTAAAAGCAGCCAAAAAACCCCCAAACATATTTCTGCCAGTCTTGGACTTATCTGATGAATAAAACATAGGAACAAGACGTTTTCAAAGGCTGTTTCAGGTGTAACGGTTTAATGTTGAAAAAATGAAAATGAGTAAGTTTAATGAGTAATACCTTGCAATAGGCAGCAGAAATTAAATTGTGGTCTGTGCATATTTGTAAGTGTTTCTGTTAATGTGGTGAATTAATTGTTTCACACCCATACACATGGAATAATTAAGCCCATAACTCTGCACATGCACTTTTAATAAGCCCAAAATAAGATTTCCCTACACGTTGCAGGTCATTAAGATGCCTTAGGTTTAAAAGTAGGGGTGGAAGTCGTAGGGTATTTGATACATGATTTATGGACCAAGAAAACATACTCTCTGGAGATCTGGATATAACTGATTTATTGGAAGACAATCACATGATGATGCATCGCGATATCCGATTTAGTGCTTCAGAAACGGTTAAGTGCAGGACAAATGTTGTCTGCACTGCAATTCTATTTTACCCCACCCTTATTGAAAAGTATGTTGAAGTCTACAAACAAAACAAGACTTCTTTTAAAAGGATGCTTTTTACTTCCATGAGGGAACACACTGTAAATGTATCTTCCTCACAAACACACTCGCATACGTCTCCTGCTATCAGTAACCTGAAGGCGATCAGAGGCCTCAGAGAGAAGGAAGAGCCAAGGGCCCAAATGGAAAACTAAACAGAGTTAAATATTCACATCTCTCCCTCCAGCTCCCTGTTTCTCTTCATTTTCTGCCTGTATTCCTTTCTCTGCATCTCTATCCTTTATCCATTCCTCTTCCATCTCTATCACTCAATCTCATTCTCATAACCTCTCCCGCTGTGTTCGATTTTACTTATCACTCTCTCAATCACAGTCCATCTTCTCTGCCTTCTCTCCAACACTTTTCGATTGACGTCATTTCTCTCTCCTATATGTCACATTGGTTCCTACCAGACGTTTTCTTCTGTTTGTTTGGCAAGCTGACTTTGAATATAAATGAAAAACTATTAAGATTCTGTTCTCAAAACGGCCAGCTGTGGCACTCCTTTAAGCCCTGGTGAGGAGTTTAAAGCTGAATACTGATGCCTCTAATGACCCCCCCAAAAAAAGCAAACAAGACCTTCAGATTCAAGATAAATGATTTCCATGTAGTATTTTTTACAAGCCTGTCACCCCAGCCATGTGGAAAGTGTCAAACGAGGCCTTAAACAGCAGCTACAAAAATTGCCCTTTTCAGAAATTTCTCCTGCCAAACACTGTGTTAGTCCAACTGAAACTGGACTCTCCCAAAATGACCCAAGAATGCCAAACAGACCAACAGCATAAGTGCAAAAGAAAGCTGTCTTTTTTTTTTACTGCCTTTGGATATCTCCATAAGCACAACAGATAACATGCTTCTCAGTGTTACCAAAAGTACAGTATGTAGAGAATTAACAGAGCTGTAAAGGTGTCCATGTTTGACGTACAACAAGTTTACCACTTGCTAACCTGTTTGTCAATTACTTGGTATCTGACGCAATAGGTCAAGTGGAGGAAGGTCAACTGGAGGAAGGTCCAATTGTAACTAGTTGAAAGAGGGGTACCTTAACGAAGTCGTGCTTCTGACATACTCCTCAATAAATCGATTCTTCTTCGTTGCTTCTACACTGGGACAAGTAATCCAATGAAATGACTCCACAGTATATCACAATTCAAACCTGTGCATGTAAACTTACTGAATGAGAGTTGCACTTGAGACATTTAAAATAAAGAAGAGATTTTTTTTTGTGAGAAAATGATTTACATATATACAGGACTATATGATTCACGATAAAGAGTTCAGGATACGATTCTCTCATGATTTATTTTCAGAGAATCGGGAGGTGATTTGAGCTTCTCATTGTGGGGTCGATTAAATGCTGCATCGCGTTGGTTGTGCTATTTGTGAATTTCTCTGTCTTGTTGTAATATTTGCACACAGTTTTTGTCTGGTCTGCCATCTTCTCAACTTCCACTGCCATGACAACGCCTGATTACTACAACCACACGCCTACAGCTGCTGACGCGGCACGATATTACTGCCGTGAGTAGCGATTCTAACCTTGACACATTTGAATCGATTGTTAGCTGCCTCACGATTATTCTCTACATCCCTATACAGGACACACTGTATTGTCCTACCTTGTCCATAGGGGTCGCCAAAACCAACACAACCTGAAAGTTCCCTCACAGGAGCTCTAACGTACACAATCCAGAATGTGTTTCAGCGGAGAGCTTGGTCTCCCACGTTTGTGTGTTTTCTGGTCATTTTCTACTCAGTTTCCCTTAATTTAGTCACACATCATTTACGATAAAGGCCTGCTTTAAGAAACATGAAGTGAGCCGTACTGAGGCTTCAATCCAAAACATATGGCCCTTTTACAGACCCTTCAATTGGCTTAAAGTTATCTTTTTTCTGGCTTTGCTCTCCTTTTCCCTTTTTATTCTTGCTCCATGTTATTTGCTAAGCTGTTTTTATTGCTCTCTCTCACCTGCTCGAAACCTGTCCTTCGTTCCTGTCACTCTGAAGTCTCTTTCTGCAAATCCTTCCTTACCCGCTGTCTCCACCTTACACCTTTTCCTTCTCTTGCTATCTGTCCCTCCGTGTTAACACCCGTCTCCTCTTCTCTTTCTATCTCCTTCCTCCTTTCCCTGCGCTTGTCTCTCTCTTTCTCGCTGAGATAAGAGGCCCTGACCCTGAGGCGGTCTACGGCACGGAGAATCAAAGACTTCTACGGTCTAATTTCCATGACCGCTAGAAATGAAGAGGCGAGCGGAGGAGAGGAGAGGAGGAAAGGAGACGGGAGGAAAGAGGAGCAGACAAGAGGAGAGGAGCGGTAAGGAGACGGGAGGAGAATAGGAAAGAACAGGGGACAAGATAAGCTGAGATCAAAGACGTATGGAAGTGAAATGGTACAAAAGAAGAGCAGAAGACTGTAGCTTCAGTTTGTGTACTTCTGCTAGATGTGTGCGTCTGTTAGATGTGTACATCTGATGGGGGAGGGAGGTCAGTGGGGAGGGGGTGAGGATCAGAGACAGGGGGGATATTGGGATGGATGGATTCCACTGTAGCTGAAAGCAGCTTAGGAAGACACATGGTCCTGGGTGTCACTCTCCTGGACCCTTGGTCTCAGTGACCTACTCCAGTCATCATTTAAACCTCACCCCCCCCCCCCCCAAACTCACATCACACACACAAACACACAGACTCACACAGAGAATGAGCCTTTTAGTGAAGAATAGGCCCTCGTTTATCTATCATACCAGCATTTGTCCTCTGGGGCACGACATGTGTGTGTGTGTGTGTGTGTGTGTGTGTGTGTGAGATTGCATGCGGTTTGCTGGTGCTTGCAAACATGTCGGCTGTCTTTGCACGAGAGTGTCGTTTAAGCAGTGTGCGCACATTTGGTTCGTGTGGGTTTGAACGATGGGTGTTGTATAGCCTGAGGTAGACAGCAACAGTCCGTCAGAAGGAAGGAAGATACGAGAGTCAGTGACCAGGGAAGGGGCAGAGGAGGGGCGGAGGAGGGAGGGACTGGTATAGAGTGGTAGTGCGGTGTTGTATAGCATGGTACTCCAGGCGTGTGTTTTTATTGCTTTACCTCCTTTGATTGCTTCTGTCTGGACTACTTCTATAATTATTTAGATTTATTTCTGTTACTGTTCCGACACCTTTCTAATAATCTACGAGGGGTGTTCAAATGAACCGTTTCTATGATGCTTTGCTTCTGCTATGATGCAGTGACAGAACATAATCAATTATCTCATACTGACTTTGTTTGTAGAATCTCCAGATATAGAGCTCGACCTCTATAATTTATTTATTGTGGCTTTCAATCGAAAGACGTTGAATGTAGAACGTTGACTTCTTAAGCACTTTCTAAACTCTATGAAATGGAGTTTATATTCTTGTGACCGTTTGTCTTCATTAATGAAAAAGTAGAAATTGTAGAAGTAGAAGTGAGATCGAATCAAATCGTGAGATGAGTGAAGATGTACAGCTGTAGCTTCTACCCCCTCCCCCCTTTTACTGTCTCTCCTTATTGTTTTTATTTCTTCGTGTTTCTGCCTCTAATGAAGACAGAAACACGTTCTTGCATCTTTGGTCGGAGTTTAAGTGGCAGGGTTTTTGTGTTGCTTGGGTCCTTATGATGTTTGAGTTAATTATGTTGGCCAAGCCTTCTTTCATATTTGGTTTCTTTTCTTTGTTATTTTGTATGCCTCGAAGTATGTCAAAGCACTAAACCTCTGATTTTAATGGTTCTATAACTAAAGTTAATGCCAATGCCATATATATTATTATGACACTAAAATGTTCACACCAGCAACAGATGTGAGGGAAACGTGTCAGAGCACCAGCAAAGCTGCTCGCCACACATTCTTCGAGTCTGTGACGTCTTTGGAAAAGAAAATTCTTTCTTCAAGCACCATTTGGAGAATGGTGCCTAACATGCTGATCAAAGAATGTCCTGAAGGAGTTCATTCAAGTGAAGACCCTGTGACTCAGCTGAACACCCCTCTACATCCTCATTAAATCATTCAGTGACCTCTCATGCACTGTTAAGAAGCATCGCCACTCTTTTATCCCACTTACCATCTTTACCAAAACAGACACCGTTTGAACAGACAATTAATGAGGCAACAGACAGAAAATAATCTGAAGCCATTCATCATTGATGTCATGTTGCAACTGACGCTGGCTGCACTCTAGGCAAGGATCAACGTATTTTAAAAAACGTGGGGAAACGACAGAGATGAGGACACTTTCTACCGATCTTTAACATTATAATACTCAAAATGCACACACTAGACAAAGTTGGCTGGACTGCGAGACCAAACACCCGCCATTTGTCGTCACAATTTCATAGTAGCAATATGACGGACACGAGAGCTCACACTTGCGTGATCAAACGTGAGTTCAGAGGCATCATCTGTTGGCTGTACGTGGCATGAATCCATTTTACAGCAAAACAAACAAAAAAAGGAATCAGGCTGAAATCTTGGCTGAGTAGAAGGTAAAGACACTGTGTGTTCACTGCCATGATTGTGAGCTGTAAAATGTGATTAATGACTCGTCCTAATGTATTCACACTCAATGGCTATATCCCATTGGAGGCAGTTCGATATAGTAAATATCAAATCGGTTTGAGCGGGGAGGCTCCGAGTCGACCAGGAGCAGTAAAGCAAATCAAAAGTCATACTGACAAAACACTCTTGAGAATTATTTGGACAAATAGTCGGTTAGGACAAGCCTCGAACACCTCCTACTAAAACGTATAAACCTTATTCAATAGTTGCAAACTATTTGATTTAGTCATTTCAAAGTTGCAGCTCAGCCTTTTTGTCCTCACAGTTAGAAATCCTCACATGGAGCTTTACGTTGTATTGCAATCAACATTTTTTCATTTTAATCAAGAAAATCTTATTTAGGTGAATCAATATTGACATTTGCAGTCTTACACATGAAGATTGGGGCAAAGGATTTCAACTTTTTGGATTATGGAATCTTTATAAAAAAAAAGAATGGCAATCTATTTGATCACAAAATTGTTTCGCTCAGTGTTTTGATGGGATGGGGAAAAGGATTATCTGTCCATCTGACATCAAATAGTGTTGAACAAATTAAATTATGCTGAAGGAAAAGTGAGTTCTTCTTTGAAAACCTTACAATTCTAAAGCCTCGCCATTTTAATTTGGTGACATCCAAGGCAGAAAAGCACCCAATTATATGTCAGAAGAAAATATATTCAGCCTATTAGCACACATCTAATGTATTCCAAGGTCTCTCCCTCAGGCCATTGACTAAGCATTCATCAGAAAGTAAAGTCGCTTGCTCTTTTATTGACCCCTGGCCCACAAACATGAAATTCAAAATTGCAGAATGAAGTGATCATAAAGTGCAACAGGGCAGTGTATCTATTGTCCATCCATTATTTACTCATCCATCCATCAAGCAGGAAAGTTACAGTGCTGGCTGCAGATCCACGTCCTCTGCAGGGCCCTGAGGATGCAGGGACACTACACAGAGCCATATGCTCGAGTTGATGAGGAGGAGGGTTTAAAAACACTTAGCTCATCACCTGCTTGTACACTGATGGAAACAGTTCAAACATCGTTCTGAAATGCATATAATCCTAATTGGATTAAGTCAGATAAAATGACTCCGATTGGAGGCGATGGTTGCATCTTTTCTGTTGGAAAACACGTTTTTTCTTCACATGCAATTTGCTTAACTTGCTATTTTCAGTGTTATCAGTGGAGGTTAAAGTAGCCATGCACTGAGTAAAAAAAGGAGTCGCAGTTTAAGGAGCATAATCCCGCACCCACCGGATAAATAATAACACCTTAGCTGTTACACTTCCATAATCAGAAATCACCAGATTGCGTATAAGATCATCAATTATGGAAAGGTGAAACCATGTGCTGAGGAGCGCGGAGGGATGCTGCTGGTGGATGCATGCATGCGAAGGTGGGAGAGACACCACAAAGCCGCCGGACAGCCCGAGCACTCACCTCTGTCCCGGGGGCTCCGCGAATTCACCGAGTCCCGTCGCCCCCTTCCCCCCCGGCGTGGTCGCGCGTGCTGCTCCAGTTTGGCGGTGCAGTCTCCCTCTTTTTTGTTTAATCCATCTCCATGCGTCTCCCCGAAATCCAAACACACCTTCCCCACTATTATTCTAAGATCTCTGAGTGAGGCTATTCTGGGGAGGAGGCTCGGAGAATGGGGGGGGGGGGGGGTTGGATGGGAGTAAGTGGGTAGACCAACAGAGGAGCAGGGATGGAGAGAGGACAGAGAGAGAGAGCGAAAGAGAGAGAGAGAGAGAGAGACAGGGAGAGAGAGGAGGGTTGCTGATGGTGGAAAAGTCCAATTTGCTGCACTTGCTGCTAACGCGCTCCTTTTCCTCCTCTCTTCTCTGGCTTTTGGAGAAGTGAGAGCTTCACGTGCGTCTCCTCGGTTCCTCCCCTTCACTTGCACCTGCAGGTTTTCCTATTTCCCATTGAACAAGTCACACGATCTATTTGAAATTCCAGGAAAAGAAGCTTCTTCTTTTTTTTTACGCAAAGGCATCCGTCGCACGGTTTTCGGGTACGCAGTCAGCTTCATGGCGTGCACACACAAACGCACACATACACGCACACACAAAGGCAAAGACACGGGGGCCGAGCAGGGCTGTGGAGGCGAGGGGGGTGGGGGTGCAGGGGGGAGGAGAGAGAGTGTGGGGTGTGCGCTTATACGATGGGGGGAGGAGACAGTCTAGTCCGTACACACACGCTCCCCTCTCCTCCTCTCCTTGCTGGATTCCTGTTTCGGGGCTACCGCCGAGACAAAGGGCTGGATTTTGGAATGTGCGTGTGTAAATGTGTGTGGAGTAGCTGAACGCAGCCTGCACATGTGTGCGTAAAAGCAAGGGGGGCGGGGGGTTGGAGATAACCTCTCGTCTATAATCGAGAGCCAATTTCACTGTAATTACAATATTAGCCACATCATCAGATACACCTCGAGCACCTGTAAATAGAATCACATTTGCTTGCTCTTGCCTGAACTTCTGCGTCTTTTTAAGGCATGGCGGCTCAGATTTATCAGCCTTTGTTTACTCTATCAGAGGGTGTGGCAGGTCTGACCACCGTGGTGCATTTGGATTCCCCCCGGAGGAATCGGTGCGGAGCTGGTGGACACGCGCGCGCGCTCCGTTTAAATAAGCCTATACGTATATTCACATTGAGCTCACAGACACCTCCGCGATTCACTGACTCATCACCAGTGACATTGCGGCAATTAACCTCAAAGAGGCGGCTGTATACGTTCACATCTATACGGGAGTGAGTGAGGTGTGTTTGGGGGCCTGTGGGCTACAGGAGAGCACGTGCGTGGGTGGGATGTGCTCTTTAAAGGATCTTTTTTATCTTTTCCACCCTCGGTTATCACTTCTTAATGGGGCTGATAACTGAACTTAAACGTCTAGTTAGCGCCCATATTGTTTTCTTCTTGGTTTAGAGATACCTTTTGCGTCACAATTGGAAGCCAATGCAGACGAGGCGTGATAACCTAAAGTTGTGATACATTCAGGGACACTTGCAGCAGTTATATTAATACATGTGCAAACTCATTTGAGCAGGGGGAAGTCACTTGCTGAGCAGCCTCCAATTGTTTTACATTCATTCACACATTTGCCCACGGAGCCCCTCCCTCCCTCCCTCTCCTCTCCTCTCCCCCTCTTTCTCCCTCTCTTTCAATCTCTGTCATTTGGCTCTGTGTCGCTGCTACATGAATGGGGGCGCCCCATTTAGTGTTGATCCTGTCTCCGGTTGCCAGGGAGTTTCTCTGGTTCTCATGGGGTACTCCCTTGTGTCTGACTCCCCCTCCTTTTTTCCCCTTCCAGAGCCCCCACCTAGACTCCATCACACACACACACACACACACACACACACACACACACACACACACACACACACACACACACACACACACACACACACACACACACACAGAGACACACTGCCATCCCACCAATAACACCCAAGGGTGGGTCACAGCTGGCAGCAGCTAATAAACTCATCACTCACAGTGCCTGGCTCCTATTTACCTACGAGACAAAGCAGGACAGAGACAAAGGGAGGAGGGAGGAGTACATGGAGGTGGATGAACGCTCTCTTTGCCTGCTTCCCACGGACTTCACCTTTCAGTGAGGTGAATTTGGTCACAGCTGCAGCACCTCAAAGATGCAGAAATCTCCACATTTGTATTCCTTCTTTCATACAGTTAGCGCACTATCAGCACTCTTTGCTATAAAACCCAGTTGGAGGGTAATTGATTGCCGGAAGGGTGGATGTACATTTGGGATTCTTAAGTTTGATTAAAATCCTTCTTGACTGCTGTTCACACATGTGACCCACTTACTTCATGTGAGCAAAAGGCCGGCCATCTTTGCTCAGAAATACACATGGATGTGTAGGTGTCATTGCATTGAAAGCACATGTGCATGCAACAAATAGACTTAATACTCACAAAAATGGAAAAAAAAACAAACAGACAAGAACACATTTAACTTATGAGTTGCATGAAAGCTTCTACTCAGGGAGATTTCTGCAGACAAAACAGCATGCACAATACTTGCATAGGATCCTGATTGATTTTTTTAAGCGACTCATCCCCTCCACCACGACACCTGACAGAGAGCCCATTGTTTATTTTATTACAAGGCGTATCTAAGCACGTGTGAGGGCAGAGTACATGTGATTGATTGGCTTCATCTCTGTGTGATTATCGTCACTTTATACAGTCTGGTCGATGCAGCAGTACTAAATCATCAGCATGCTTCTCCCATCTCTCTCTCTCTCTCTCTCTCTCTCTCTCCATCATCCTCTTCAAACATCCCACACGCTGTTAGCTCTCATCTGTACTGAAGAATTATATTTGCCGTATCAATTTCAATTCTCTCTTCAGGGAAGTGTCAGGTGTCATGTACACGCTCAGTTTTCTCAGCTTTTCCTCCATTTACTGTATCAGAGGATTAATGTTGCTGTGATAATGTGGTTAAAAAAGTGCACCTTGAATATTAAAGACGTGAAGATGAAATGTGTAACAATGGTTCGCTCTGGCGTGTAATCTAGGCCACTGCTTCATGTGGTGACTGAAGTGTGACTGACTGGCAAATATACAAGAGAGCATACAGACTCGGGTAGTACACGACACACATCCGAAGGTGGCCTATCATTAGCATCAAACGACTCAATAGGAGCTTTAACATCCCCAACATGAAGTCATTGTCTGCAGGTATCTGCACTCCGCATTTGTCAGCCCACAGGGAGACGTTCAAGTGCCTCTGTGTGGCTCAACGCTGCCATTACACGACAAGTTAAGCAATGCTGTTAACCCCCAGATGGAGCAGCACTTGAACGTCCTCACAAGTGGCCTCAGGAATACAGGGATTTCTTTCAGGAGTCGGGCACTTTAGTTCGATGGGACTTCAGGATTCTAGGCTTGTGTTCCCAGCAGATAGAAGTAGACGTCTCTTTTGAACATCCGTCTCACTAAGTTAAACTTGTGACACAGTGGTTCATTTTAAGGCCACCCAAGTTGAGCCAGTTTTCTGACAGGATAAACGACACAATCTCCCAGACCAAGTATCTGTGTAGGAGGCCAGGTAGGGAGGTGCCACACACCCCGTCTTCATTATAATGTTATCATCATACTATTCATTTGTCACTAATGGTAGTGATGATGATAGCAGCAACAATGATGATATAGTGGATGAATATTTGTATCATTGCTCTAACAAGTAAATATTTAAGCTTTTATTTTTTTCTCTTTATTCCTATCTTTTGTGTATTTTTTTTTTACTTCCCACTCTGATCTTCTATCCACAATCCCTCGTCCCGATCCCAACCTGACTCGACTGGAGGCCGGGATTGTCTCGTGAGAAACTTAATATAACTTTAATTCAGGTACTTTGTGATTAGACTGAAGTCATGTCAGTAATGTGACTGTCCTCAGACTGCCTATGTTCCCACATTTCCTTTTTCATAAATGTGTATCAGTGGTCGGTTTACACCCAAAATAGGAGATCATGCAAGTAAATAAGTATATAAATGTTTATTTCAAAACATGAGAATGGTCATTATGATAAAATTCAATAATATGCTGATACAATTCTTTTTTTTTAATAAGGGATAGATTGAAAAGTATTTGTTTATATATCAAGTACAACAAGCTCTTTCTCTTTGAAGAATAAAATAAAATAGATTTTTTTTTTCCTCAGACACCATGGCATGTGAACACGACCACTTCACACCACAGCGACGTTTGAAAAGTTTAAATGTACACCAGTACCACTTTGAAAGTTCGGTTTCAGTGAGAGCAGTTCAGCTGATTGGTTGGAATCAAAACTCAATCCACAAACTCTCCATAGTCCATAGCCGTGGGAAGCAGGGCTACAGCGCCCTCTGCTGTTCGGCTGAATTGTTGAATAAAAGTCCAATCCAGCCCGCCTCCGCACAGATTCTCTCTTTTCATCTCATCAATGCAGGATTTTCACATCACACACCACACTTACTCCACTTTTTTTGCCCTTAATATGATGCTTTGTGTCAGTGTAAAAGGTCAAACCGTCTATTTAAAAAAAATTATCGACTACAAAAAAAAAAAACTACGTGAACACTCACCAATCTGGGCTCACTCAGATCTGCAGAGATAGTGAATTCTAAACATCCTTACAGTGTCAATCCAGGCAAAGTACAGCCTGGTGCAATATTTGCAAGCAAGCAGACTCATGATACCTTTCCTTAGTGATGAACGTGACAAACTTTCATTCGTAATGAATGACGTGCTGACCACACTCCCAAGAAAAACATGTAACAGTTTAGGAATTTGAGACTAACATAGCAACTTTGATTTGATCTCTTTTTGTTTTACATTTCTTAACACAAACATGACACTCAGACTTTCAAATGGATCTCCTCTTTAAAATGTCATCTAAACCTACACTACAGAACATTGGAGCAGGGGGAAAGCTATTTTAACCACTGACACCCGAATACAAAACGGTGATCCATGCAGCAGTGAATGTTGCACAGATTACACTTGAATCCTAAAAAAAATAGAGTGATGGAGCAGCAACAAAAAGAACCGACCTCGGAAAGTGCAGGGATTTTCCTTAAAGGGCTAGTTTAGGATTGCACAAAGTTACAGGACGCACATGAGATTAATTGGAGGTTGAATCCAAGAAGGGGAGTCAAAACTGAAGTAAAAATAACCTGGAAATATTTCGAAACATGTTGAAGGTTAATCAAACCACCATCGTATGTTCTGACGATTGCTTCTGTCTCTTTACAAGTATATGAAGGTCAGTTGTGTACCACAGATGACACAATGCAACAGCTTTAACAGTCGGAGTGTTTCTCCTTTATAGAACTAGTTTACTTAGTAAAATGGGTGTCATATGCTAAAAATGGAACTCATCCAATCAGAGGAACATCAGTAATTAATAGCTGCTGTTAGGGAATGACTCAGTTTGATGGTAGGAGACTCGGAAGTTTGCAAAAGTTGAATCAATCAATCTTGATTAGTATCGTGTCAATTCATAACAAATGTAATCTCGAGACACTTGGAAAAAAAAAATAATCTGGTAACAGACCTTACTCATTGCTATTTTTCAAAGACCCAACGTTAATCTATCAGCACGGCACTTACCAACATTTACCAAAGTTACAGTGGAAAGAAAAGGGGCAGAAGTCTTGAGTTAAAGCAGGCTCATGAGCCAGGTTTTTAACCGAGAAGTGTTTAGTTGTTAATTTTTATGTCACTTTGGTGAGGACAATAAAAACACACACACACAAAGCTATGAGCGCGATGATGCGTTCTTTCTTTCTCATTTTTTTCAGAGCTTCTTCAGACGTTCTTCTTTTATCTTTCACATTTTTAGGAACTTATTACTTAGAATACTTACAGTGTTACATTTTCTGTAGCTTGCACTCTCTGTTCACACGGAGGATTGATGCATGTGTGTTTGTAATTAGGTGGAAGATTTCCGTCTTTTGACATTTTTGGCTTACTTGGACGTCTCTGTGCTCTGGTGGCGTGCGTCTTTCTGTGCTTGCAGGCCTTCCTCAGACGGCCTAAGATGCCTGACTTTTAAATCAGCTTTCATTGGTCAAACAGCTGTGGGTGGTGCTCCTCATATGAATTACTCCTCTTCTCCGTGATTAAGCATTATTTCCCTGGTTATTTAGAATCTTTCCTGACATTTTTACGATTCCACGGATGGTAGACTTTTACTTGTTCTTTGATTGCAGTTTAAGCTTTTAGTTTAGATTTTGAGAGAGTGTGGAGGGTGAATGTAATGAGGTTGCATTGAGTGGTGGTGTGAGTTAAACTAAACTGGGTTTCTTTAGCAAGCGTGCCCTAAACTCAACCCATTGCGACGAAGCCATCTTCCCACGGCTATGTGAGCACCACCTGTAAATCCAGCACATCAGCGTCCTCTTAAAAGACATTCAAGTTCCACTGCTTACACCTGATTGGTTGGTTATTGTCCTGTCCAAAGTGTTCAGCGTGCTCGACAGGTTAGCCTTCTGTCTGTCCAGGCTAGAAGTGTTCCGTGATTGGACAGTAACATTTCCAGAACCTTGTTGGTTGACTCGACTTCGCTCCAAACTTGTGGATGTACGTGAATGGACAGTCCTCTCTCCTGCCGGAGCGTTAACAGAGCGTAATTGGTTGGCTCTCCCTCTGTCCAAACTGTTAACTGTGTTTAATTGGCTGCTCCTGCCATGCTCCAGAGTCCCAGGGCCGCCTGATTGGTTGGCTCTCCCTGTCTGCTGATTGTTCAGGGTTTGCAGTTGGCTGGTCCTGTCTCTCTCGGGGAGTTTTGACGGAGTGGAGCTGCTTCTGTCCGTGTTAATAGTTTGTATCCTCTGCCTGTCCCTCTCTCTCTCCAGACTGGTGTCCCTGCGCACCAGTCCGCTCCTCTCCCTCTCCAGGCTGCTCTGGATCTCAGCCCTCCTGGCTAGAGCCTCCCTCAGCTGGGTCCTGAACGTCTCGATCTTCCCCTGCAGATCCTGGAGCTCCCCCTCCCACATGCTTGTCTGAGCCGCCCTGTTTCCCAGTGGAGAGAGAACCAAGCCGGAGGACGCCAGCGTAGACACCGGCCCCCCGTTAGCATGAAGGCTAATCTGCGGAGGGGAGGTGAAACTCCCCAGGCCGCCAAGCCCAAACCCTCCAAGACCGAGCCCAGGTCGGCCCACCATGCCGGGCCTGCCGCGCACAGAGGCGGTGTGCGTGCGCAGGCGGTAGCTATGTAAGGTCTCCAGGTCAAAGTGCACACGTTTCTCCTTGGGCTCATGCGATGGGGAGGAGCTGTTGGTGTCTCCGGCTGTGGTGGAAGCGTTGGGGGAGTTTGGAGGAGACCGGGGAGGAGCGTGATGCTGTTTCCTGTGCAGGGTGCAGTTCTCCGAGATACAAGAGGAGGGGCTAGTGAAAGAGAGGAGGATCACAGCAAAAGAGCACATATGCAGTGAGAAATATTTTACAACAGGATACATGAATGTATTTAGCTACAAACAAACTGAAAACACAAATACAAAGTGTATGAAAAGTACATGTTCTGAAATACGTGTTGCTGACTGTTTGAGGGATTTGTAGGCATTGGCCTCCCCTGTCTTTGTTTCTTATGGTGCTTTTCACACCAACACAAAATTCCTGAAATTCTAGAAATGTTCTCATATAGTGGAATTTTTTAAACTCTACTTTACCTGGAATATTTCCTACCAGCCCCCCTAAGTAAAAGGTGAGCTGTTATAAGAATGCAGCAGGAAATATTCAGGAAAATTCACTGGGAGCAGACACAAGGAGGTGTTGACGTTTGTATTTTTTACAACTGGCCCACGACCATAGATCCTGCCCACAGATGGCAAATCAATGAGCATGGATTAGTAAAGCCTTGGTACAGATTTTCTTCTTAGCTGAGCCATGGGGGGCTCAGTCGGTGCATGTGTGAAGAAAGAGTTTAGTTTTCCTGGCGCGCATCTTTAAAAACTGAACTTATTTTGTTCGTAACAGTACTGGAAGTTTTTAAGTCGTAAAAAAGAAAAGGATTTTTTTATTTTTCAATTGCTGTCTGTCTCTGAGTGCGTGTCTTCAAATTGTGTTCCAGACTGGTCGATCATATCTGTTATTAATCTACATTAGAGGGTCACTGCAAAGGCTATGACAAAGAAATGTTTCTCATCGCATTTAAAGAGACACACACACCATGACGGAGCGTTCTGCGGGAGCTGGTTTCTACACGGTCATAAACCTCCTCTGGTGCCTGATTCATGTTATATTTGGACCAAAGCACAGCACAGATGTTTCATTTAGACCACAGAGGGGTGTCTGAAAAAGGTAGAGTAGGGGGATAATATCTCTATCAATACCTCTTTAAAAGAAAACATTCCAGTCCAAAAGGTATTTTTCTGACACCATATGAACGCAGGGGTCAGTATAAAGTGGTCAGCTGCAGGCTGTAGTTTCACATTAATGTTAATCCGGAGCGTGCTCTCTTCTAATCTTTCTTTAAACTTGAGCTTCCCCAATATGTCGTACTAGTCTTTAAAAAAAAAAAAAAGCAAACAAATGGCTTTTTTTTTTGATGAAACAGCATCTTTCTGTACATACATAGTAAGATGTAATTAAAGCAATCACAGAATGCAGATTCCAAAATAAGTTCATAACTTCTTTACTTTTCATCAAGGCCGCTCAGCTCCTTCCCGACGTCCTCATACGTGGTGTGGAGGGCTCTGTGAATTTTCTGAAAGTAAACAAATAAAAACATGAAACTCAAGCCGCTGATTGATAATTTGAATTTTTTACGCAATCATAAGCTTGGAAATAAATCACCAGAAGTGATTTATGAAGTGAAGATTAATTTACAAGAGTGGTTATTTTAGCCAGACGACGTACAAGACTTGTAAGATTCCTCACAAATCCCAATGTGGTGCTGCTTTGAATAATCAAATCGTTCTTTTCTCCTTTAACTACAGAAGAGGTTAAGGTTTCAGTAGCTTTACACTTTTTTTTTTTTTTACATTTAAGAAGCCGGGTCCTTATGTAAGGCTGAAAAGAAATACCTTGAGTTCTAACGTATGACAATGCTTGAAGTTTTCTTGGATCTTTAAACATCTTCAGGTTTCTGAGAGAAAGGGACACTTTCTCTCTTGATGGGGTTTTATCTTCAGTGACTAACTGAGAGCTGGTCATCTCAGAGAAGCTGAGCGGCTTTGTGATGGATGCCGGAGGCTGCTTAGCAGTTGTTACCTTTTTACAAAGGATGTTGCAAACAAATATTCAGAACAATATTAACAATGAAAGTTCCACTTCCTTTTTTAAAATTTAAAAACATCAACAAGGGCGCCTTGTTTGGTAACGACTACAGAGTCATAACAACATAAAAGAGAGTCTACTGTTTTTTTTACTACTTTTTGCAAATGCACATTTAGATATGCACATTTCAGTAAGACATGCTTCCAAATCAGGGGGCTCTGAGAGGAAAAGCCAAAGAAGGCAATTTATTTTACAGTGATAAAGTAGTTCATAAAAGTTTGCCAATATGAATTTTTCATCATTTTTTAAAACAAAGCCGTTGAGGTGCTGTGAAACTGCGCCTATTCAGGAGCAGCAAAAAGTGACTCTTGGGTGCGTCTGGACTGGAGGCAAATTTGAAAAAAAAAAAAAAAAAAATTATGGATGGAGGAGATACCCGCACACCAATTCCACTGTGCTTTAAAGTCACAAAAGAGTCCACAGGCTGAGATAACGGCAAAAAAGATACTCCTTAATGAAGGCACGATAAGTGCTCACAGCTGCAAAAGGCGAACAAAAACAGCAGCAGTTTACTACTAAAGTAGTTTTTAATTCAGATTTGATTAAACAACTCATTTAAAACATGAATATTACAGAGCTTCATTATGTTTTTAGTTTCGCAGCACATAGACTGGAAAACATCAAATTTGAACTGAAACATCAAAATGTCCTTATTTCTGAGGTTTCAATTCAAATCCAATGTTATTATGAGTTTTCAACACTAGAGGGCGCATGTTACCTGCAACTAAGACTTAACTTCAGGGGTAAGGACTTCTCACTAATAAGGGTATGCTGGTGTGTGTGTGTGTGTCTGTTCTCATATGCTTGTGCACATTCATATATGAGTAATGTGAAGGTTAAAGTTGTGCTTTCATCTCTTTACTTTTCGCGTGCATTAGCATGTTCCCTCTCTCCACCACGTGCTGTACATTGTGTTTCCACTCACCTGGCTTGTGTGCAGCCAGTACTGCAGTGTGTGCGTGCGCCGGAGGCGTGGGATGACCAGGTGATAGAAGGTGTGTTCACCTGCCAAGGTCAGCAAGGCTCCACCCACCCCCATACAGAGCAGCACGAACAGGCCGGAGAAATGCTGGATCCCCATCTGTAGAGTCTGAGGGGGCGGCGACAGGGAGGAGAAAAAGAGAGGGGTGGGGTGGTAGTGGTGACACAGATTAGTATAGACTTAATATGACTGAAAAAAAAATGCACAGATTGATGATTTGTTTTGACATAATTACTATTCAGGCCACTGTGTACGAATTGATATTCAGCTTCTGTATGTCGACTTCAGCTACGTAAGCTCACAAGAATAGAATAAAGAAGAGAGGGCAAGAGCGTAAAAGACATGCCTGGAAAGAAAAGTAGAAGCAAAGTAGGAGACATGGAAAGCGTAAAGAGCTGAGAGGGGAAAGAAAACGGAGAGTGATCGCAAGAAAGAGCACTTAGCGATGCTTAATTGAGGAGCAGTTTGTTCCCATTTGGTTTGCCCACATTCTACCGGACACATTGTCTATCTCTTATGAGGTTTTCATGGGCCCGGAGGAAGTGGAAACAGACAGCAGTGAGCTTTTTCCATTGCTACTCTAATCATGTTCCCTTCACCCGGCTCATTTCTGCGCTGCCTCTGATGGCAATTAGCCCCACGCTGACTCTGCACATTCATCAGCGACAACAGTGACCTCCTTTTGCTCCCAATCCAGAGGGCGAGATCGCAGTGGCGCTAACACCCACATTGTCTGAGAGTAGCCCACTCTCTGCTGTTGTTTGGTACGAATGGTAATAACTTCCTAATGCAGGGTGAAGTTAAGGTTCTGTTTCATTCGGAGAACCCCACCACTGTGTAATTGTGTTTGTATAATATGATCCAACTTTGAAGTGGGATTTAAAAAGGCATGGCCAAAGGGAGTTGAATGTCTGGTCTGCTGACAAACAACAGATATAGATAAGCTACACACAGTGTGCTCTATCTCGAGATTCACACTTTTTATTTCTATAAAAAGGAGGGCGAGAACTCAAAGTACTTTACTTTAGCACACACACTAGACAGAAATAAGTATCTTCACTGAGACAGTACGTGCCTCTAACTCCAGTTGAGCTGAGCAAATAGGCCCGAATTTATGTGATTGTACGTCTACGTCTGGGCCTGTGTGTTCATCTGTGTGTGCGCGTGTCTGTCAGGTGTGTGTGTTTAGCTGCCAGGCAATCCTGTCAGCACCCCAAAGGGAGACTCATTTATAGGAGTACAGCTACATAAGGCTTTGCTTTACACACCAAACACGTACACACACACACACACACTACATGAACACACACTCTCCCACAACCGGTGACTTACCTCAGTGACGGCAAAGACTCGTTTCCCACAAGGCACCACCTTATACCATTTGTCATGTAGCATGTCCATGAAGCCATCAGACTTGTAGCGACTGACGAACTCAGACACGTTGCGAGTCAGAGGAGAGCCCTGGGGCAGACCGATGCCGTAGCCTGAAAGATGAGGAGAAAAACACGGATGTACAGGTTGATATAGGCGACAGGATCTGGAAGAAACAACTGTATTTGTTCTACTTCGTTGTCTAGACACTGTAGATTTTTATTATTACTAATGTCTTTCAAACTTTAATGTCAAATGTTGTATGGACTTAAAAGAAACAATAATGAGGTTATTTGTAGTTATTGATATACAGTCATAAAAATGTTACCTCAAAGTGAGTCTTTTTTGGTTCTTGTATTTTCCTGCTGTTTGCATTTTGGTTCAATTAATAGCTACTTTTATTTCCTTTTGCCTTGGATTTTTTTTTCTTTTTACATAATTGTTGAACATTGAAATTAATTGTGTGTGTGTCTCGGTATTGGCTAACGGGGATTCACATAAATGAATAAATAAATGCCAGAAGATGAAATTAGAGGAAATGGTCTTGGTGCTTCAAACCACAGTCAGTCAGCCTATAGTTAGCCAAAGAATAAAGTTGATTTATGGGTTTACTAGAATTCTATCCACTGTCCCGTCTCTTCAACGAAATTGAATGAAATGGAAATGGAAATGAAATGGTATTCATTATGGCCAATAAAAAAGTGGGCGGGGTTTACAGTTCACAGGTGCTTTAAATGTTTTGTTTACGCTGCACGCGCTGCTCGAAACTCTGCAGAAACCATGTTCCGACTTTGCAATAAAATGAACTTGAGATCATTTAGAAAGTACGACGAAGTTAAAATGAAGTTAAAGTTCAGTTAACAAGTGGCTTAATAGTTGCCTACTGCTGAAACACACAAAGCTCAATAAACCTGAAGAAGTCACCTGTCTGTTCCTCAATCATGGACGAAAGCCTACCACAGGAGATATTAAATCAAAAACTAAGCAGGTTATTTGACCTGGCAGATGAACCTTCTTGGAGGTGTCTTAACATTTGTCATGCAGGTCCGGAGGATGTTAAGGATAAAAGTCTCGTTTGCATGACCAGCGCTGTTTTTAACATGGTTTTATTGTGAAGAAAGAAAGTGAGCTGGACTGGATTACAATTAACTCCTCTCCATGTGCTGCAACTCCAAGACACGCTGCCTGCCCCCCTGTGATGGAAGCTGGCAGCATCTAAAGGTAAGATTAATCAATTTGTTTGTGCCCGCCGTGGCCGCTGGATGACAGTCAATAGACCTTTGTCTTTAATAATGAATGTGATGCGTTCACTGACAGTGCGCCCGAGTCGTTACTTTTTCAACTGAGTGGGGCTTGCTTGTTTTACAGCGGCAAATGTTTTGTTTTGCCACATTTTTGTGGACATGTGAGCTCGTGAACTGTTTGTAGTTCGTGAGGTCTGGTTCGTTTACTTTATTGGTTGGGTGAAGCCTATTCCTCAACTGAACCCTCATATACTAGACCATTACATTAGATTAGATGTTGATGCACTGGACTTTTTATTAAAGAAATGACCACAAAAATCTACATGACCAAAAGTTAAGCCACCTACAGCTTTATTTACAATGAAGATAGGCTATATCAGATTCCACTGACACAATGCATGCTAATGTATGTGCCAGCATTTGGCCATATTGGTAGTACTATTACAGTTGATTTAGGTCAGAAACAATTACAGTAGGCTACAAAAAACAAACTTACTTTATCTTTGCATTTAAGATACTCACTTTCCAATGTTTATGATAACTTTTCAGACCAAGATGCATTAGACACATTTTTTCATGACCTGCAAAACGAATATGGAAGAAGAAGCCATGCATTGATTTTACACGGCTGATGGGTATTGAGCCAATATTATTCTTATTGAGGGTGACAGATATTGGACAGAAATAAATAAACCTACATTTAATACAGCTTCTTTGTCAATATAATTATGCCTATGAAAAGTCAGTGACGTCTGCGATCCCATACACATCATATTGCAAGCTGCTAACTTACTTATCTCGAGTGCAAAGGCAATCCTTGGTGCCTGATGTTACCTTAGAAAAATAAAGAGGTGCAGCAAAGGCCGAATTTGGGGGGATTTGATTTGGCATGGTAAAAAAGAGAGAGATGCATTATTGATATGCTTCCAGGATCAATGTCAGCATTGAAGGCATCTGAAGCATAGTAAACTGTGAACACTGTCAATCTGCTTGTCTTTCCGTCAAAGCCTTCAGTGATCTCTCCCGTTCTATCGTCTGATGCAAGCCGGGTGGACCGCCATACTCAGTAAAAGGATTTGAGGTTGGGGTGTGATCAAGTTTGACTCAATACCCCATACTCCATGTATTTTACCTCACTGTGCTTCTTACATGCAGTTATGTTCCCTTGGGTCATGCACTCACTAGCTGTTGCTGCCCTCTGGTGATGTATTGGTGCAATATATATGACTTCAGCGGTAATGGAAACACTGTGTGGGAGGAGATGGTGCAGCACAACCATGTCTTCTGAGAAATGACTTAAAAGTAAAGCAAAAATGTCAGTCACGTATTTTTCATGAAACCTTTATGAAGAACGAGCATCTGGTGGAAATAGTTCCGGATATTACTCTTTCACCCGTACTCTAAATTTGTCCCTTTTCTCTTGTGTGCAGAATTACTTTTGTTAGACTTTTTTGCATTTCCTTTATACAGTATTTTGAGAGGAAGCCCTCCAGCCTGCCTGAGGAAAATTAAGAGGTACATGACACTTCATAGTAATTCAGCCATCAAATCGTAATATGACTTTTATTTTGTTTTTGGTGCAGTTTTATGACATCTTTTGACGGAAAATATTAAAATCTGAATGTGCTAAGGGAGAATACCATCCTTCTCCAGCTTTGAGTTCAGTTTTTGTCATCACACTTCCAGGTCCCCCCCCCCCGCATCAAAAATAAATGGTCCTCTCACCTACTTTGACCTCATCACCACAGCGGCCTCTTAGCTGAAAAACACTTATGGGGGTCTGTGATGCAGATCATCCACTCTATCCATGCTCGCCTCACACCCTTACCCTCTGGTTAGAAGACCTGCTTTGACAAAAAGGCCAAATAAAGGCCACTTTCACTCCATTTGCACTTGAAACTAAATTGCATCCTGACATTTGAGCGCTGATGTGTTTCACTGACAAGTTGTGGCACCTAAATAGAGCCCTGCGTATATGGCATTTTGAAGACGGATATGATGCATGAACATTGACAGATTTCTGATAAAGTTTTTTGTTTCTTGTTTAAAGTTAATAGAAACAGTTCATATTGACCACTCATTTTCGCCGTCGTGACTACGCAAAGGTCCTCGGAAGGCTTCTTCTGTGACCAGTAACATGGAAGACTAAAAAAAAGAAATAGGATCTCATTGAGCTGGAGCGGGTTTTGAGCCTCTTTACGAACTGTTACATCGCACACATCTGTCAATCATGTCAGCTACACACCTATCTATTCACCCCCCTGTAAAGTGTGTGACAGTGATGACATGAACTAATCAGAACTATACTCTCTCTTCACAGATTAAATCAGACTAATACAGGCATTAGGAAAAATGGTATCAAGAGGAAAGCTGTTTTTCTAGGGGTGCACAAGCTGTAACACCAAAAGCAATAACCTGTAACATACATATGAACGCAGCGGCAAAGTAATGATAATAAAACACAGACAGGGTGAGGAACATATTACTCCACTTATCATACTGGTGGTACTTTGACACCATACTGATGATGAAACTGTTTTAGGGTCCTTTGAATGAAGGTCTTTTACATGTTGTAGACCACTACTTAAAGCAAACATTTAAACACAGGAAAGCTAATTTCACCTTCCCAACAGCTTTTTTTTTTAAACATCTTTGAAAGGGAAGTCTTGACCTTTAAAAGATACTAATAGCGTGATACCACACAGACCCCACTCACTGCTGGCTCAGGCTATCCTCGGCTCATTAAAGCTCATTATAGCATCAGTGAGTGCTCTCTTGATCACTCTGCTCCACACACACACTCAGGCACTCACTTGTTCACTCGTTCACTTGCTCACTCACTCACTCACTCACTCACTCACTCTCTCACACACACATACACAAGCATGCTTCTCCTACTCTGTGCACACACTCCTCTGTCCTGCTTCTATTTTGACAGACAGATTGGATGGACACAGTGGGGGAAGATATCATGGATTTTTAATGTTCGACTGGCCACCACTATCTTTTAGTCCTGTTCCTTCTTGTTAACGAAAAACAAAACAGAAAAGTCTTCTTCAAGAAAGTCTTTTTAGCATTTTTCATTTGTTTTTTTAAAGAAATGTATATGATTTAATACTAATATAGACTTACATTAAAAATAGGTTTTCATAGCAGCGCATAATTAAAATTATATACATGTTATACCTGTGAAAGTCTGACATCACTCATTTTTTGAGATACTTATTACAAGTGATATATTTGAATGTGATGACTATACCTTCTGCAGGTATTGAGTGCTTCGTTGGGTGATGGTTAACAGGCAAAACAAACGAGGTGCCAATAAAATATCATGTGCAATTACCAGTTCAAACCCACTGCTGTCACAGATACAGATTTAATAGCCTCAACGATACCATCATTATACAGTCAGTAATGCAAATGATTGTTAGTCCTTCCTATTTCACTGGCTGGCACAATGGACAAATTCCAGAAAATCATTGTAATTAAATATTAAACTGTGCTTGATTTGTAGAGAGTGTTTAATCATCACTTGATTGCATTTGCTTGGGACTTCCTTATTTCCCTCCTAATAAAGGTACAGCAATGGTGTATGGAGTAATGGGACCAGACACAGCCATAAAACACCCACTAGTTACAGCAATAAAATTATATAACTTTAATGTTTTTAATTAAGTTAGTAATTCAAGTGCTCCTTTCTCCCCCTACCACTTGTTCTTTTCTTTAATTTCAAAAGCGGCACACAACTTCAAAGCTGGAGAAGAAATCTGGCTCTGCCCTCCCTTCGCTTTGAAACTGCATCTGTTTAGCATTACAGCTCACACATCTGCAGGTACAAAATGAGAGAAATCTGCCCCTCTGTTTCGAATCAAACACACCCTCTCTCAGATTTATCGTCATACACGGTCTCCTGGGGTTGTTTGTTTCATTTCATCTGTACTGCAGAGAAAGACGCAGTCATGCCAACAGCACTTTTTTTCTATGTGCTTGTGTGTGCGAGATTGAGTCAAACCTGGCAGCTGTTTGTGTGTGTTTATGTGTGTGTGTTGGCTGTCAAGGTGTGTGGGGGTTGCGGACAGAAAAAGAGAATAGCTAAGGTTCACGTTACTGTCACACTCTGCTTCCTACATGACAAAGAGTGTCTAAGCTTTCCTCCCTTTGTTCTTACCCTCTCCTTTACACTCCCCTTTCTCCTCTTTTTTTCTACCCTTTTTTTCCCCGCCGCGTGTTCTCCTTCTCATCCCTCCTTGTTCCCTGTCCGAGGTCATTTCTCTCCCACCATTGCTGCTAGTTTCTGCCTCTGTTAGTCCGCTCCTTATCTCCGTCATCCCTTCAATTCTGTTCAATTTCTGCCTGACTCCATTCTTCTCTTTATCTTCGAGCTCCTCTCCTGAGTCAATCCATCGCTTTGTCTCTGTACGTCTCCCTTCTCATTTTATTTTCCAGCAGACAGACAGTATTTTCCCCCCCCCCCTGTCATCAGCCTATCTCTGTCCACATTTCTTTAAAGCACTCAGTCAAACAGTGAAACACAAGTGGGCAGCCATTTGTCATTTGTTTTTCTTCTTTCCCCGAGGCGACCACATATTCCATCACAAGCTTCAAGCCTCGGCGCTGTCACTCAAACCCCCATCACTCCTACTCAATCACAGACACACTCCAACACATCAAGACTTATTTGAGAACACTTTATGTCGGTTCCTAAAAAAGTTTCTATCTAAATTTGAAAACGCAGGTTGAGACAGACGCTGATTTGCCATCTTATGAGCTTTTATAACTCGTGTTTCTAAACTATTACTTTTGTGTGAGATCTTTTCCCTTGGCCATCGCTTTCTTTTTTGTTTCTGTGCACTAAACAATATTTCATAATCTAACACACTTGCCTTTCATGTCCATTTCTTTGGTCTTCTATGAATTGTAATGTAAAACCCAAATCTCCCAACTGATAGCTCTAAAAATCTCTTTGAAGCTGAATTGTTAAAATAATCTTTAAAAAAAACAAACAATTGAAGTGGTTATAAGTGCATCAGTGGATTATTACCAACATTAATACTTTGTGCTTTCATCTTCGTCCTGTTTAATTAAAGTATGAACAGTTAAAGACACTGAGCTGGAGGCTAATTGGTTGGTTTTGATTTCTTTGAAGTTTTCGTTTACTGTCACCATCAAAAAGCTGTGAATCTTCGAAACGGACATCATAACACGTTGATAAAAAATAGTTATTGTCCTAACAGGAGAAAGAAGCATACCGTATTGTGTTGGATCGTATCATATTTATTGTACAGTGTCACAATAATGGGTCATCCTAGCAGGGCTGTAAGGGGAAGGATTGTATTCTAGATATATGTACACATCACTGAGGGTGAAGTTCTGTGGAGGACTTTAGCGATTGAAATAGTGTCCCGTGGACTGGGATATAGAGTCACAACTCAAGAGCCCAAAACTTGCAGTCAATCTTAATATCTTAGTTTTACTGTGGTTGTCATTTGTTGTTTTGGAAATTAAACATTGAACACACAGCCCCATGGTGTGTTCAATGGTGGCCACTACTTTTCTGAGCTCTTTTAGCCCTTCAGGCCTCTGTGCCTGTCACGTGACTGAGAGCTATGAATTATGGAATACATCAGAAATGCAATGATAGATAAAAAAATACACTTTTAGGGCTGCAAGAATCGAGTAATTAAGGGGTGATGGGTTGGTTTTTGGGTAATTTGGCGAGAGTTCAGGTTATAAACCTATCCGATTGTAGAAGAAACTGAGACAAAAACAGACTTCTGAACCTCCTCTCGACTCTGAGAGGGCATACGCCCTTTGACTGTGTTCTAAAAAATGCTGATACACACAGTAAAAAAAACAAGTCAATATCTGTGGACCTTTTCAGATATGGTGAGGTGATGCTGTGATTGCATCAGCCTCAAGCTGAATTCAGAGGTAGCTGTTATACTTTCACTGCTCAGGTGACATCTTCTTTATTTTTCTTTCTGTTTGGTCAGAGCAACAATACATTTTCTGTAGACAAAAAATTAAACACAAACACACAAACCTAGAACTAAAGTGAACACTTGCAAATACATTTTTAATGAAGGCTTATTTTACTTTGGAATTAAACTCTTATTATTATTCCCACACAGACACACTCAGACAAAAGTGCCCTACGTCACAGTCTAACCCCAGCAACCAAATCTTGTGCCAGCCTCACTTGATCTTCAGATGCGCTGTGTCTTGCTTGACTGAGCTCGTGGAGACCACTTATGCACACAGGGACACACAATAACACACGCATACAAACAAACAGCGAGTGGCTGCATGTTCAGTGGCAATATTATTAATGGGGTGTGTCTAGGCTGTCGTAAACATCTCCCAGCAGCACTCAGAGGAGACCGGCGCACAGCGACATCCCCACGTCTCTCTGCACTTAAGTAGCCTGAAGATTTCAGTAGAGCACCTTGCCTGCAGCGACTCCACAGTCCCAATTCCCTTCGTCTTTCTGTATCTCCGGACCACAAACCGCTCTATAAATCCCGCCGGCATCCTCATATGGACCAAATAACACTTCCTCTCTCTCTCTCTCTTTTCCCCCCTTCTCTCTATCTGTCCTTTCTCCTCCTCCTCCTCCCTCACTCCATCTGCTCGGGTTGAAGGTTTGTCTTGATTAGGGGACTCTGCTGGCTGGCTCTTTTATCACTTGCAGTGCAGAAAGGCGCAAACTGGCAGTGGGCAAATGAAAACCCTCTATCTCCTTCTGGTGCTCGACTCCCCTTGCTGGCCCCTTCCTCACTGGCCCTCCCTTTCTTTACCTTTGTTTTTCTTTCCCTTTCTTACTTTGTCATGTACTCTCCCTGTTTTTTTCCTCTCTGTCTGTGTTTTTAGTCTCTTACGTACATTTCATGTCTGAGCCATTTCCTGCCTTTTCTTTCACTATCATTCAAACTTATTGAGTTATTCACTCCAATCCCATCCCTGCTCATGCAGCCTGTCGGAGTGAATCGCTACGAAAGAGAGCTGTATTCCTCCCTTGCCTTTTCATGTAGACAATAAATCAAGCAGTCATCAAACTGACCCACTCTACATACCAATGAGACTGTTTTCTCATCCACAAGACCCTGAGTAATGCCACAGCGATGCCTCCTGGCTCCTTTTGTCTTATGCAGTGAAGAAAGAAGCAGATAACCTCAAGTGAACGAGAGCTGCACAGTGAGTAGGGAGTGTGGGAGTGGGGTCTTTCCGAGGCTATCCTTTGACTGACAGAGAAATGGTATCAAAGTAAGTGTTTTGTCCCACGAGGCCTTCCAAGTAACTGTTTACTGTCTCTGCATCTTTGTTTGCCTGTCCCAGAGACGGCAGGAGAAAGGAAAAGACTAAACCGAAAACAAATACACATGGAAGTACGCACACATTGGCCATTTTCCTCTGTCGTAGGTTGTGAGGCACATAAATGTAAGAAGTCAATTTCACTGCTTCTCAACCTCAACCTATCAGCAACTGAAAAGACAGAAAGAGAAAGTTTCAGGGTTTCATTTTTAATCACTGATTAGCGTCTGTTAAAACAGCTTATGTTAGTATTAACCATTGCTAACCATTGTTAGCTTGAAAATTTAGTCTTAGCTAATATTGCTTTATCCAGGAGGCCACATTATTTTATGTTTTATCTACCAATTAATTAGCTAGGAACGTAAATATTAGTTTTGTATTGTGATTTTGATATATCATAGCCTACCAGACAGCAACTTAAAGCCATTTCACTGTTTCTCAACTTGTAAGATACTTAAAAGACTAAAAGTTGGGTCTTCTGGCTTAACTAGAGGCTATAACTACACCAGTAGCTAATGTTGCTAACAGCTACTGCTTGCATTCAACTGGATAATTTAAACTAAGAAGTTAAATTTTAGCTAACATTGCATTGGCGAGGAACACATGAAGTTAAAGGGATACTTCACCCATTTGCATGAAGCTTTGTATCATTAGAAACATGGTAGTAGTGTTGAATGGTCGTGAATCCAGCCCTCATTTTGGCCTGAGACAAGAAAAATATGTTTTTCTTTGCCTGGAAGTTTTCTTCATGTGATGCAATATGACGCTTTTTGCATCACATGAAGAAAACGTTCATTATGTTAGCCCTTTAATATTATGCTAGCTAACATAATACTAACACTATCATACAGCTATACAAGCGTTAGCTAACAGTTATTAGTCTGACCATGACTAATGTTCCTCTGAGTAGGCTCTTCTCATTGTCCTTTGGGCTTAACACAAACATAATTGTCACTTCAATTTTTCCTTTGTAGGCCTTATTGTCTTTTGTACATGTTTACTTGCCTTATTTTGTGAATCACTTTGGTAAGTTCACTTTGTTTTAAACATGTGCTATAGAGATATATGGAGTTGCTTTGGCTTGACAAGTTGTTTTCATTAAAAGTATGACTATATTTCCCTCCTGATTTTCAGTGTCCATTGTTTTTTAATTTGCTTTTAAATTAAGAAGCAGTGAGCGCTAATGGACTGTCAGATAGGCCTACCCTAAGCTGATACAACAGACAACATGGAAAACAGCAGACTTAATGCCATCGTTGTAGCTCCCCACACCCTGAGGACGCAACAAAACAAAATGGCGTCAACGATGTGACAGTGGTCTACAGATGTAGCTTACTATGCATATTTTAATTTGTGTCAATGACGGGAACAAGTCCGTGTAAACTACCAGTAAACATATTGTTGCGACTAAGCTAGGTTTGGCTTAAGAGGTTAAATGCTTGATACGTCCAATAAATGTGTTCTGCCAGCGAGAATTTCACTTCAAAGTCACCTTTAGAAGTATGATTATGTGAAATGTGAATAGAACACAGTAAAAGTTGTAGTTATGGCTGGAGCCTCATTTTACTTCAGTGAACGTTAGCACTGGGCTTTTATTGGTGCAAAGAGATAATTAATTTTGACAGGTCGTCAGCTGCCTTTGTTTCTAAAAGTGACATGATTTACTCTTGTTCTGTGAAAATCCCTCTGCTCATGTATATTTATGTTAATTTGGAGCATACACGCATCACTTAAGAACCTATTTTTTAGTACTACTATTACTGCTCAATCTCATCTTCATAATAGGCATCTGTCTTATGGATCTTATGGCGCAGGTTGAGACAGAAGCTGATTTGCCGTCTTATGTGCTTTTATAACTCGTGTTTCTAAATTGTATTACTTTTGTGTGAGATCTTTTCCCTTGGCCATCGCTTAGATGGTAGAAAAAGAAGTGAGGAAAAATTCCTCCCTCTGACTGTCCGGAGATGTTTAACACATCAGATTGGTCCCAAATATCAGTGCTCTCTCACACATGTGCATATAAGCCCACTCATTATTTCAGTATTTTGCCAGAACTTGAATATAATAATCCCCTATGTGGACTATTAGCGGTCTTATTGCGGTGAGTGGCTCTGTCCATACGCCTCCTGCAGTTGGTTTGACCTGTAAGCCTTGAGTTCAAATTGTTCTGACAGGGTTTTGTTGTTAATAATAGATGGCTGAGTACTTTTTACCCTGCAGCATTAAAAGTTCATCCAGTGAATCGCTGTGTTATTCTGTCAGTCATGGAGCGGACTACAGTATTTGATCTCTTTGCTGAATTTGCTTCTTTATAATGTGTGCGTGGGTAGGTATGCATCCTCAAAGGTGTGAGTCTGAGTCTATACAAGAATGTGTGCGAGCCAGGTTTTGGTCTATACGAGGACATTATTTATTTATTTCTTAGGACAATGCACATTAATCAACATCATTGTAAATGTGCCAGTTCTAGCCAAAAGGCTAACAGCTGTTGTTCTACTCATGTGTTACGGGGACAAGTCTGTTCCTACACTCACATTTTGACTACTTAACCGACAGCTAGGGGCAAAAAGTAGGTCCTCACAAGTTCTATATTTATTTTGGGACATAAAACCAGAGCGGTATACCACAAATAATGATCATCATACCCAGGCTCTCTTTGAGTAATCAGGCTCGACGTAGTCTGAAGTTATGGTTAAAGATATGGAGTACCACAAAGCTCTTTGGTTATGAACTTTCTCCGCCATGCAAGATGGCATTAAGTGCATCATTTAATGCTTCCTCCACCACACAAAATTGAATGTTCACGGATTATCTGCTTCAGTCAGACTGGAAAAAGGAGAGGAGATGATGACACCTGTTGTAAACTGTGGACATTGCTACAGTGTGGAAGAAAAGAGGTGCGCGTTCACTCATATCTAGGTTAAAAGGTAGTTTTTCTGGTAAGTAACTTGGACCTGAAACAAAGAGGAAAGAGAATTTGGGGTCGAAGCAAACAAACAAGTGCTACTGTAACTGCCGAAACTCCTTCTGTGGCATCAAAGTTACCTCACAATTAAAAAAGTTTCCATATTCCTTTAGCTAAGGTACTTTAGTGACCACAAAGATTATTTCCAGATAATGATAAAAAATGGCACTTTAAAGCTAAAATTCTAAACATAAAGTGGTCTCCAGCATGTTATGAGTTTAAAGAAAGTTACCATGGTGATCTAGCCAGGTTAAAAAAGAGCCAGTTTAATGACGTGACAAACTCTGACTGAAGGCTCAACAGATGCTGCTTACCCTCTAATCTCCCTTTGTGGTGCACTCACGAGGCTCTTAAGAATCTAAATATTGTCTGACATGTCGGGGTTTTGGTCAAAGGAAAGTAGTGAGAGCGACTTTGACATGATGTTTCAAAAGAGTGTAACGAGGCGCTCTACAAAACAGGAAACAAGAGAAACAAAAGGACACACTCAGCAGTATGTAAAAAGTTGGAACCACATACTGTAATAAAGGGTTTTGAGAGAAAAAAAGCAGACAGATGCAAATAGGAATCTTTTTTTAAAATAGTTTCAAGGGAATGGATGTAAGTCAAATCAGGGTCTTCCCATCTGATAAAATGTGTGTTTCTCGTGTGTTTCCCGTGTGTTTGAGTGTGTTTGTGGACCTTCAATAGCGAACGGCTTCCCCACAGTGAGCAGCTTGCATTCTGCGTCGATGGAGACCTCAAAGTCCAACAGGGCTTTGTCCATGATGAAGGCATCCAGGAGAGGAGGATCTGTCCTTCACCACCGACACACACACACAAACACGCGCACACACACACACACACAATTCACAAGAGAGAGACATGCATTAATTGAAGATGGCGCACTGCAAACTTTTGAAGACCTGCAAATCAGATTAACTTCGCAAACTGACTCACACTCCTCTGACCTGTGCAGGAACTCTGTATTTAGGGCTGTCGTCCCACTCTGTCATTTAAACAGAGGATGAGATTAACTGCATTCTAATACACCGTGTAAACACATGCATCATTACCTAAACTAACAGCCTCTGTAGCGGACTGATAAGGCTTTAAACACACTGATGAAGACTTTCCTGCTTCTGCAGTATCGATCCAATTGACCCTAATTGACCCCTAATTATAGACCGTTCCTCTAAAGCTGACCTCGGCTGGCATGGGATAAGTTACAGGATTCAAGGCAAAACAACCTGCATTTAAATATATCCCTAAACACTGATGCTGGAAAAACAGATACCCAGACAGCTAAATGAAGGCACCATCTTTTCATTACACGAACATATTTGCACCCACACCCCCGGCACACACGCCAATTAAATGGCAGACAGAGCGTAAATTGTGTCATATTGGAAAAAGCATGCATGCACACACGCGCAGCCTGATGGAAAAAGTGGAACAGGCTGATCAAATTACCTGCAACTTGTTATTCAGGATGTTTACTGCTAAACAAACAAAGAGGGCTGACTTTATAAAGTCTTTGCTGTGCTGGCAAAGCAGAAAAGTCTGTTTTTTTTTTTCTGTGCCTAGACCTGTCAAGTAGGAGGCGCAGGGAGAGGAGACGGGAGAGAGACTTCTTTAGGGACTAAAGACGGGCGGAAGTTATCCGATGCCTGGCCTTGGGAATAAAGTAGCGCGCGTGTATGTGAGCATGCATGTGGCATTAAAGTGTGTAAGGGTGGCTGTAAGTTGTAAGCCTGTGTGTATATACATCCCTTAAGTCTATATATTAGTGCTCATGTGCCGCAGCATGTGTAGCCCCGGGCGTTGTGTCTCTCCAGGATCACTTTTCTTTTTCTCCTCTTAAAGATTTGAGTGCAGTATTGGGGTCAGTAGTTCTGCCAACACAGTATTTTACAGCCTCACTCTGTTCCCTTCACAGCCATGACTCCCACTTGTGCTTCTCCCCCGTCCGCAAACAATCGCTGCCTTCATCCTCCCCGCGCTCATCCTCTTTCTCTGAACAAGCGCTTTGTATCTTCGCACTCGCATCACAAAGTCAGCACATACGTTATCTCAGCATCTCTGCTGGAGTTCCACAGAGAAGCTGTGTGTATAAGAACTGATGTGGTTAGAGCTGTGAGTGTGTTTCCTGTGTGCGCCACAGTACGGCTGTGTGTTTGTGCTTGGGTACACCAGAATATATGTTTTTAATTGAAGCAGATCTGGTTTCCAGTTGTGGAGAGAAACTAAAAACCTAAAATTAATTAGATGGAGCCTTTTAAAGTCAAGCCTAGCCAGAGCTCTATTTTTAAAACAAAGCATTTGTAAATGACAATACAAAAACAATCGCAAAAGAAGTTTTTAATAAAATGAATGAACATCATCAAAATAAACTTAAAGTTACCTGATCCTAACATTACTTTATCAGCCTCTATTGTGCTGCCACAACCTTTACTTTTCTATTTTCTTCTGAGCCCACAATCATTCACTTTGGAATGAACTCCCTTTTGTGGCTATTACATTTACCACACTTCTGGAAAGGCTTTCCACAAGATTTCAGGGAGTGTTCGTGCCATATTCGTGTCCATTCAGCCAATAAACCAAGTGTGAGGTCAGCTGTTGGATGTTTGACAAGAAGCCCTGGCTCAAAATCAGGGTTTTTATTTCTCCCAAAGGTGTTCAGGTGTTGAGCTGTTGGCTCTGTGCAGGGCCAGTTCTTCCACACCAAAACTGCCCAACACATCTTTTATTACCTTAAATTACCTTCCTTAAACTGTTTGCTTTAAAATGCACATTAATATAAAATATATTGACTGATATCTTTCTTAGATATACGTCTGATCTGTAGAACTAAATAGATTTAGATATACACATGTTTTGTTTATCCCACAAATGGGAAGACAAGATGGTCAATCAACTGGAAAGTAATATTGTGCATGTACGTGCATCACTGCTTTTCACTCTGGAATGTAATCAGTTTTTAAATTATAAGACGGAGTAGTACTCTGCAGAACTAGCCTTTGTTGACATTTTCCATGGCAAATATTCTTTAAAGAATATGTTTTTATTAGGCTGTTAAAAGATATTGGATGGCCTCTTTAGTGAAAAAACCTTACCTGCACATGTTAAGGTCAAATCAAAACGTGTTGCGTTGACCACAGGAGGAACCAAAAGAGACAACCCACAATGTCCTCACAGGAGCTTTAATACCAGATGATTGTTTCCCCTTGTTCATTTGAAATGACCTCAACCACTTTTCAACACTCTAAACTACTGTAAATTTGATGTTTATAATCTTCTTAAACCGAGCCTCTGTAAATTTATTGTAGTCCTTTGTTGTATTCTTTTTTTAATCAATTATGCAACATAGTTTAAACTGCCTTTGATAATAAAACGTGTTCTATAAAAAACCTTGCCTTGCTTTCCTGCTTTCATCCGAACACAATCCCCATTCGACTCCAAATTCATACATCCATCCTCATTCTTCATTCGTCAATTTGTCCCTGACCCTCATTTATCTCTGCGTTCAGCACTTTTAATGAACAAAAATATTTTCCTCAAACAAAGGGAATTTTTACTTTTATTCTCAGTGTTCACCTCACTTTAACTTTGTTTTGAGCTGTAATAAATCCAGACAAAGACAAAGATAAAGACAAGTGATGAGTATCTGATCATATTTTTGGTCTGATGAAATGGCACACAGAGGATTCACAAAATAAGAAAACAAACAACAGTGGCTTAAACACCAGATCTCTGCAGGTGGATTAAATCAAAGGGGAAATCCCCAATTGAAGCTTATATTGAGCAATTGCCTTGTTTCTGGATAGAAAAGTCGGTTGATAGAAACATTAATAACAGTGTTCCCAAGCTGGATATGAAAACATCCAAGATTTGAATTGATAGCTACCACGGCAATTGATAAATGACTGACTTTATGAGCCTGTGGACATTTTGATTAAGACTTTAGATCCAAATCTAATTTAAGGGTGAACGACTGGGGATTCAGAGAACATGAACACATCCATGCGTAGTGTTTTTTTCTTCTTCTTCCATTCTTCACGTTCTGTGGATGCCCTCCAGATCGTCTCAAGGTGATTTCTTGAACTCTTTGCTGAACATTTTAAAATTCAAAATGAATCTTCGGTATATTAGGGAACAGTACACAGGAATTCTATTTATGGGAGGATTTTCACGAGTATATTTTTGTCTCTGATGTCTGTAAATCCGCTATGTTTGCTCTAGTTGTCACTCGACAGAATTGCTATGCACGGTGCGCTGAATACAGACAAGCACAGATAACAGATGCAAACGTGACTGGATTGTTTAGATGTGGATTCCATTTGCCTCTAAATAAGCTCTTTATACATGCATATTTGTCGCATGTATGTGTGTTTGTGTCTTACTTTAACATATGTACGCCTTCTGGGGTCGTGGGCTGGTTGTAGCGCCTCATGTAGTCGTGCATCTCCGGGAAGCTCTTCTTCATGTAATCTTCAGCGCTACTCTCCCGCACCGTCCCAAAACGGAAGCCCATGGAGGGGTGGTGCAGCTGGGAAAGTGACAGAGGAAGACGCAGGAGGCAAAACGGAGGGGGAGAGAAAGTGGCGGATGTGATAAAAGAAAGAGGGAGAGAAGAGGGATGGGAATCATGGTGGGGTTCATAAACTCCCTACAGGGTTATGGATAGGAGAAAGTGATAATCCTGCACAAATAATTCCGCTCCTTGCTCATTAGCCTGTCCTTGTGTGAGATTAGTTTGTGTGTACACATAGCTTTGGGTCTGTGCGTGTGTGTGTGTGTATGGTGAGCCAACATGTATGCAGTTGCAAGTTTGTGTCCTCGTGCGCAGTCTGACCTTGTCGTCGTGAATTCCTGAGACCTGCTCGAAGGTCTTTTCCCCCACCATGACTGCAGCTAGGTTAGCAGTATAGCTGGACAGCACCAATAAGCAGAAGATGGCCCAAAGGTTCATGAGGAAGCGCCCGGTCCAGCATTTTGGAGTCTGCAGAATGAAAAGATAATTTTTTTTAGATTATTTTCTGGGTTTATTTTGCCTCTGTATACTGCTGTGAATATAAAGGTTTATACAAAGATCAAAGAGAGGGGGAAAAAGCAGATCTGAAAGATAAGGAAAGCTAAAAATACCTAAGCTCAAAAGTGAAAATGTCACAATGTCAAGACAAAAAGGAAACAGACTGACAACATGGAGGAATACAGATAACAAAGTTGATACACAACAAGAGTAAAGGGACAAACGTGTCAGGAAATTTTCTTTCAGGTTTTGACATAAATGCAGAACCCCCCATTATCTCAACCTCCTCATCCTCGTTCTCCCCCCCCATATTCAGTTTTAACCCCTGACTAAAGGTTATCGGATTTATAACAACACAGCAGACAAGAATAGCAAATCTCACAAAGTGTGACTGTATGTGAGACACATCAGGAATATCGTGCCATGAAATTGCCTGCCTTGGGGACAGAATCCACCTGAACACTGTGCTCATTTATTCATCCTGCCAATTAAAATCCACTTAACAGAAGAAAAGAGGTGAATTTCTAGTGTTTCTAAGGCTTGAGATTAATGAGACATTAATTATACAAACAAGGTTGTAACCCATTATTACGAAGGTGTTTGGATTCTCCGCATAATGATTGGGTGAACCAGGAGAAAAGGAGGATGGCATGCACACTTAAGGCACAAATTCTTCACTAATATTGTTTTGGGCAGCTTAGAGATTGCATGTTGAATACATAATGATCAGTTTGCATTGACTGCTTCTATGTAGGTGTTTTCTTCACAAGGTTTTTTTTATTTTTTTTAATTCACATTAATTGAAGTCCTGTCCCTTTCAGTTACTCTTTTTGTCAAGCCTTTCAAGTTCCTCTTTCTATGCAGCGTTAACGATGATAAGAGAGGCATGCTAACAACTTGAATGTGTAAATAATTCCAGAGGATTTGGGTATACTGTATGGTGGTATACAAAAACAGCATTCTAATGTCAAGCATTGCCACATTTTTGCAAGCTGACATGACAACTAACGTGGCAGCTAATTATTAAGCTTGCTGTCAGTGGCAAGCTAACTATTTAGCTAACATTAGAAGAAGAAGAAGATATACTTTATGAATCCCTTTATTCATTCATGCATGGTTTCAAATTAATTTTTATTGAGACATGCTAAACACACATTGTCTGAAATAACCGATGACCCTCTGGTTCCCAATTGCTCGTTTTTATTCAAGCATGGTTGGATTTTATAAAATGATATGATGCCCTTTGTTTTGATTTAATCAAGACCAAGAGTCCATGCTCACTTAGGGTAACAACTGATCTGACTGGCAGTAGGGCAACTTAGGAGGTATTTAACCATCTACTGCAAAATTGAAACACTTAAATTGGCAATGATGGCTCTGATAAAAATATAGGGAGAGCAATGCAAAACCACCCTGTATGTGTGGGCACCAAATGCCTTGTACCATTGGTTTGTATGTGATTAAAAACAATGATTCAATCAGCAGGCTGGGGCAAATCACTATGGTAAGCTGCATGAGCTTACACAAAGCCTCATATCTTTGCCTGTTTTTAGAAAAACAATCTTTTGGTCAGTCTACAAAAGATTTTTAATATAGCAACTACCATCCTTAAGATTCAAAACAAGCTTCAGAATCCAAAGGACGATGTCACTCAGATTATGTCCCTGTGCAGTTGAAGGGGAAAATGTCGTGTACTATAATGTCATTTGAACAAAAACTCTTTCTGACATCTCATCTGACATTCTTTTTTACTTTAAAAGGCTTCTGAGGACTGACAAATATGTTTAGCAAATGTTGTGTTGTTTCGGGTTACTTTAGCTGGGTTAGCAAAAGTGCTTAACCAAATCCAATACAGAGAAGACACAGCTGCTCCATTATCTGCTGCTAGTGTCCAGGGAGAGCTTCCAGAAAGTGGGGAAATACCACACTGTGAATGAAAGAGTCTTGTGTAATGTTTAAACCAAACTTTTAATTGAACAAATTGATGAAGGTATTGTTTGTTAATGGCATTTTAATGTGCATCAAGTAAGTAAGTAATGCTAGATTACAATAAGTCGCGCCAGTGACTTGAAAAACAATAATGAGTGTTGGGATTTCCTTTGGAAAAGATTTCAAGCTTATTTCCGTTTGAGTTATTTTTTTTTTTTTTTCTTTTCAAATAAGTAAAACTAACCAAGACAATCAAGGTGACCTTATGGAAATACTTCTTATTAGCAGTCAAGCAATCCATTGAGTTGCCCACTGTCTTCCCAATGGCCTAAATAATCATGACTGTTTGGCACCGACCCAGAACACAGAGGTTAAAAGAGTTGCTCAAGGGAATTTTAACATGTCGCAACTCTGCTAATGGACAAAACCTTCAATTGACACATTTCCAGTTGCAAGGATCAAACCTGTGACCTTTCAATTATTGGAAGGTCTCTCTAATCAGTTTGCCTATGTTTAATCAACTCATTTGAACCCCGTCCTTTAGGGACTAGGTTTGAGTGTGCATTTAAAAAAGCATAATGACTTGGTGCATGCTCACGAAGCAGGGGAGGACAGATGAGAGTAATTAAAACAAATGATGTTTGAAAAATGTCATAGTACGTGCCTCGCGAAAATTTGAAAAGAAAGCACTAGTTATCATAATGATGGATTCTAGCACAGTATGATGCTGTTTAAAAAAAACCAAGTATGCGGTAAACAGTTGTTTTTCATCTCTGCTGAAATAGAGAATACGCTGTAATGTTACTGCGACATAATCAGTCAAATCTGACATTTAATATGTTAATGTTCTATATTTTTAATGGATACATTTGCCAAAGTCTTTGGATTTGTCTTGATCCCTCTTAAATGAACTCTTGCCTCATCCATTTTTTTCTTTTTCTAACCTTTGTTACCTGGCCCTCCATCTTGCCCACCCACCTGCTCTCTCCCCTTTACATCATCACCCATCTGCCCACCTCCATGTCACCCTCATTGTGTTGCTGTTCTCGTCTCTGCTTGCCCACTTACCCTTTCAACCCTCTCTTACTATCTTTCTGTCAACCCTCGTATTACCTCCTTTTGAGCCCATTTCCCAATTTGCCCTCTAACCTTTCTACCCCCCACTGGCTATCTTACACCTGCCTTCTTGTTTTCAACTTTGGTTCAGCCTACTTTAGGGAGTTAACCTCTACTCACACCCTCTTTTTCCACCTTCATCCATCCCCATCATCCTCACCATAACTCCTTCAATCTCTGTCGGCCCACTTACCCTTTCCCCTCTTCCTCCCTGTATGTGCATTATCCTCCTTGTAGCTCCCTACTTTATCACTGCCTACCTTTTTAACCTCTCCCCTATCTATCTTTCCTCCTCCCGAGCGATTTCTACCTCTTTCTCCATGCCTCTTTCCCTTCTAACCTTCTCTTTTCACTCGCCTTCACTGTTTGAGTAGATTTTCCCATAATGCAAATCCCCTCCTCCCTTTAGCTGCAATTTATTTTCCCTACCTTGCATGATGCCAATTTATCACACAGATGAGAGCTAGTTTACCTTGGTTGCGACAGTGCGTCCAAACAGTATGGCATAGCAGAGATTGAGGGCGGAGGAATAAGAGAAGACTCGCAGCCTGTTCCTGCCATGGGGTGTCATGCCGAAGGGGCTGTTCCACTCGTACAAGGTAAGGAAGAGCGCGGTGAGATGGAGCGTGACAAAAATACCCACCCACATGGACCAGTGGAGAGGCCACATAAAGGCTCCAATTGGGGCAGCAGTGTCTCTGCTACGAACCTGTTGGTGAGAAACAAAAACATTTGAAAGAAGCTGGCTTGATGCAAGCCTCAAGTTTGAAGGATCTTGTCTGTAAACTTTGTTGAGACCCTCCTGGGCATAACAAGAAAAAAATGCATAAAATGTTTTTATTATGTACTATCCATCATTTTAGAAGGGCAAGCAATCTTGATTTTCAAATAATGGAGTACTCATTTTCAAATGGAACCGAATTGTCAGATCATATTATGCACTGCAGTTTGTCAGGCACAGAGGGACATGTTAAGAAATCAAAGAATAACGGCAGCATGTTTGAGAACTCTGTGAAGACGGCTTCTCAAAATGCTTGTTAAACTCTTAAACTGCCGTTAAATTTGAACTTTCATAATTAAGGTGCACCGAAGATGTAGCAAACTAATTATTCACTGCTAATGATCTCCTATTCCTCACAAGTAGATTGGTTGAGCAGGGCAACAGGGTGAAATGAAGTGTTTGCAGACCATATCATCATACTGAAATAAAGTCAGCCAAACAGACAGAGAGAGAGAGAGAGAGAGAGAGAGAGAGACTGACATATCAAAGAAACACTGATGATTGTAATGTTGTCACAATGCAGTATATCTTCGGGACATGCCCCACGTCTTCTACCATCATTAAAATACAAACTCAGATCTCCAACAAACTAATGATGACTTGAAGCAATAGTACCAGAATGCCGAGGCTGGTGGAGTAGAATGGTGAGGTAAAATCAATGACTCTGCTCCTGGCAGAGTTGATGGAGAAAGAAGTGACGGCCATGTCGGCTGTTCCACTCAGCAGGTCCCCGACCAGCCCCGTCCAACGTCCAGTCCCACTTAATGCTCCGTACTTTCCGTCCCCCACAATGTAAAGGTCAAAGGTAAATCCCATGTCTTCAGCAAGTTTCTCCAACAAATCGATACAGTACCCATAGCAGCACCTCCTCAGGTCCTCTGGCAGGTCTGACAGGAAAGAGGAGATTATGACGTGAAATGTATCCATTCTGTCATTCATACTCAAGAGTTTTAAATAATGGGGTTTCTACAATGGGATTTAGTTCACAAATATTGACTATGGATCATTGGAAAAATTCTCATCCATCCATTTGGGAAACTTGTGTACGAGTGTTTTAAATGATCCCTGCACCAAGGCTAGGAAAATATTTTGTCAAATTAAAGTGTAACAGATTCTTGAACAGTAAGGCAAGAAAAAAGAAGTTGGCAAGATGGACACCCTATGATATAAATTCTTAAACTTTCTGCCACTTTGATTTTCCTGGCAAACCTTGTTTTGCAAACGCAGTCAATACAGATTAAGGAATATGCCAATCGCTCTTAAAACTTGGCACAAGTCTGCACTCTTTCTGCCAAGATAGAACGTGGAATGTTGAGATCAGATATTTTTTATTTACTGTATATTGAAAAGAGGTATGACTTCCTTGTTTTTTTCCAATTACATCTATACTTCTTGAAACCCTAGACACTAAATAATACATGTAGATACTTTCCTCAATGCAGATGTGTACTTCAATTCGCTGTCTTCCATTTTCCATCCTCAAACTCAATTCAAAGAAACTTTGGACGCCTTGTACTTCTCAGCTGTACAGCAGGCTTCGTGTATGATGTCCTTTGTGAGATATGTGTGTTTTTTCTTTTTCTTGTAGTTCTATTGATTTAACACCTTCAGTGCTCATCACTCATTAAACAGAGATTTGGCTTTAGACCAAAGCCCTCGACAATGAGCTGGGAATACTTCAAAACTGGACTGGCCAGCCTTGATCCCTTATTGATTTTTGCTTATAAAACCCACTTCAATCTTGAGGAGAAGCAACTGAAATGTGGCCAGTGACATAGCAATAAGGTCTAAGACTAATGACATGGGTATCTTTTAATTTTTCATCGATCTGTACTCATGAATGTCCCATGAGTTCCTGTAATAGTTCTTTACCACGATGGCCAAATAAAGTTGATCATTATACTTCAAGGACCCACTGAAGCTTTTTGAGCACTTATAGCCTTTCATTCTCCATGAACCTTGGTAGTTGGTGAAGTTAAGATAGAAAACTGTACTCTAATTCTAACAATGCTTTGTTACTCTGAGGCGCACTCACCATGGACCAACACCACATCAGCAATATCTTGTTGTAACAATAATTTAAAAGCAAAACTCACCAATGCCCTCCCATTCTGCAGCAGTAGCGTTTGGGTTATGCAGCTGGTTGAAGAGGGCATGGATTATGTCAGACCTGTTGGTTCTTGGGTCTAAGCAGAGTTGACCCGCTGGACACAATCCATCCTCATCCACCTCTCGTGTAAAGACAAATGGGTGTTCCACCAGTGTAACCACTCTCAGGCGTTGTCCCTCAACGGAAAATCCTGGCCTCCAGCGTCCTCCAATGTGACCTTCCCCCTGGCCGTCCCCTCCCCTCACCCCTGCTCCAAGACCTTGTCCCTGACTGCTTCTGAAGCCTCCCACCAGTCCCAGGATGCCTCCTTCTAACTCCAGCCTGCCTCTGGTCCACTGGCCTACGGTCACCCAGGCTGGCTGGCCAAGAGCCCCCCTCTTCAGGCTCCATACATGGAACAGCTGGGAGGAGGAGACTCGAGATAGGCCAGCCTCCACCTGGATCAGTCCTGTGGCCCCGGTGAAGGAAGTGTTGGAGAGAAACCTCAAGGGAAGAAAGAGAAATGAGACAATAAGCCTGAGAAAATAACATTTGGAATAACTGCGAGATCCATGCTGGGTTATAGCAGTTTAGAAATGTTGCCTGCAATCGCATACAACACTTAATGGGCCAAACAGAAAACCCAAAGAGAAAGCAAGGAATAGTTTAACATGATGGTGCAATGACATGGCTGGGTTGTGAAGCTTTTTTTCAGTCTAGATTCAGATGGGTAATTTCATCTCCAAGTTGTAATTAAAAGTTAATTCAGAGCAATGAGGGTCCCGTTCTATCAGCTGATCCATACAATCATTGCTATTCGTCTCACTCACCTGGTGACACCGTATTGGTCTTTACGGAGGAATGCATTAGGAAGAGCAATCCCCGTTCACACATAAATCTGCCCTGGCCTATTGAACCGTGCAGGGAATGTTGGCTCATGTCTTAGCATTTGATCATACGGACATAGTTAGGTGCTGTCTGTATGTGAAGCCATACAAGTGCTGTTTGATCATGTCTTGATTAGTCAGGAATTGTCAAGAGGTCATTGGAAATGCTATGGGGCAGGTGTTTAAATGTTAAAGTATGCAGGGATCACTGCATTCAGTATGGGTGCTGAACCGTGCAGAGACTGTTGATTATGTCTGGGTCAAGGCTAGAAATGGCAAGTTTTCCTTCCAGTTAATGGAAAAGGTTTGTAAAGCCCGAGCTTTTTTCTCAGTGGAGTAAAATCGCTTTTCTGTCTTGCCCTTGTAATATACTTTCTTTCTATCTTATTTGTCTCGTCAAGTAAAAAGCTGAATTAATGAGCACAGAAAGGAACCTGCTGCTGAAGCACTTCCTCAAAATATGGAGTATGCAATGTAACGTGAAAGCTAAATTGATCATGTGGTTCATTAACCACGTCTGAGGCTTGCCTGGACTAAACCCCTATCTTCACCAAAGAAAAAAAGACTTTATGTTTTGTGTGCTGTGCTTGTGTTTTTATTCATAATCGTCCTTTTGATTTCGTTGAACAGCATAATATAAATTCATAAACAAATTCCTCGCTCTACAGTACTTCTTCTGATTTGAGAGTCATACCCATCCAATTCTGCGTTAACTTATGTTTCCTCATCAGCAGCTCCCTCTGTCTCTGTGACCATAAAGCGGAAGTGCTATCCTTGCCTTGAGCTAAAATCACTCATGGTAATAGCTTGGCTGAATCATCATATCCCATAGACAGCAGATTCATCAAGCCAACCCACTCCAGACTCATATACTCTCCTGTGGTTGCTGCGGCTGGCCACAAAAAAATATTCACTTAGTCTTCACTTCACGTCTCTTATCTGAATAAAACTGTTGGGAGACCTTTTTGCAGTTTGTGTCATCTTTGGAATCATGTCCAGAAATAGGAACATAAGATATAAGTGGGTGATTATCCTGAGAGAAGAGCAAGGTTGTTAAAGCATGCCACACTTTAAACCAGCTTCATGTTTTAGTTCCGCGTTGTGTGCTATGTTCGGCTGCATTGGGCCAGAGGCTGCAGCTTTTAAAGAATGACTGTATGTCAAAGCAGGTTTATAAGTCAGCCCGTGGTGTCAGAGAGCGATGGCGTCCCCTCACTGACACCTGGCCTCGCTTTACTCACTCAGAGAGTAGATGTCAGCCGAGTGGCCCTTAAATGATGACTCCATAAGAGAGTCCCGGGCATGTTTCTCACTCTGTTATCTCTCCATCCCCTTTAGTTTGGAGGAAAGTTTACTCCCTCTCACTTTGTATCTCTGGGATGATACGAGGTCTGCTTGTTTCAATGCTTTTAATCTCTTCAGGGGAGATCAAATCAGCCTGGCAGCTGTGCCAAGTGAGATGGCACTGACTGACAGATCTCACTCTGATAACAACAACCCTCTATCAATTTCCCTCCCTTCTCTCCTTTTTCTCCTGCTTCACATCCTTTCCCCACACAAGATTCTTTCTTTCCGCTAGCCATTTCCTACTTCCCCTCTTTCATCTATGTATTTGTCTTTGACCACTGTCTTCTTTCTCTCTAATGTATTTGGGGGAATAAGCACCCCAGGACTTTTTTGATTCTGGACATTCAGAAGAAATACATCAAAGTGGCCAGTTTCTCATATCTTTACTCTGGCTCCCTCATACCTTCCTTACTTGCTTATATCTCGAGACATCCTCTCTCCTCCCATGCCTTCCTCGCTCTGTCCCTTGGGCATTGAACTGTTAATTGCCTTTTCCATGTGGAAGTCTCTCACTTCCTGGAGCTTTGTAAAGGCTCTCTGGAGCATTGGCATGTCTGGCTGTTGCAGGGGAGGGATAAGAATCAGAGAGCACACTGGAGGGCATGGTGTCTAACTGGACCGGTTTGAATGGTGCGATAGAGCAACCGCTTTTATCAGTCTCTCACAGGCCAGGAACAAAGGTCACTAGCACTATATTAGGGAGGACTTTATCATGAATAGTCATTTCTGATAGCATAGACTTTGTCCTAATTGAACCTCCACAGAGATTGTGACTTTCTCTGTTGTTCTGCTGAAGTTTCCCTCAGTTTGAACACATTACTCATTATTTTTTGATAAAGCTTTAGGCTCCAACTGAAACATGAATCAGAGTGTACAGTTAAAGGCTCTTTTTTGCCCCATTATGATTTTTTTTAATTCAACGTTTAATTAACCAAGAGAAAAACCCATTGACATAAAAATCTTTTTTTTTCAAGACAGTCCTGACCAAGACAGGCACGATTCTCACATTGATCATATTACTGTGTGATATTCCGCGAATTTCCAAGAAAACCTCTTTATAGGCAGTGTCAGAAGCCAATATCAATGCTGGTATCTAAAACTATAACTTTTTAAATACATGCAACATTTTATTGGCCAAGATTCAAAAGCTGTCCATGCATTTCAACCCAATCAATGTCAACATTGTCCTTATAGGACAAAAAAAGACAGAACATTGCAAGACAGTAGGCTTCATTATCTTGGGAACACTACAACATAAAAAATAAATCCATCCAACTGATGAATTATTCAGCCTGGTCCAAAGTTCTGGACTGACTGAAAGCCGGACATTGCTTTTAAGTAAGCCAAGCTTCTAGTGAAGATGAAAATGAACAATTTAATCACTTTAAATCTAATAAACTTCTTTTCAGCCTGATAATAAATGTCCATTGATATTGCTTTGTAGCTCAACTCCCACTCCACTTGATTCCGCCTCTGGCTGTCCATGCTAAATAGTTTTGGCATCCCAAGGCTTTACTTAGCTCCACTAAGAGAGAGAACACTGTGAGAATCCAACTTGTGATTATGTGGGTGGTGTTGATGATCACTCTCAGCTGGCAGGAACTTGTGTGTGTTCAATATTTGTTTTGGGCCCCACTCAAACCACAAATCCTTTTCTCACTAGTACTACACGGCAGTAAAAGTTGAAACCATACTGTTAAACCGTTGCACTGTTTAAAAAATATCCATGTCAACTTGCAAAGCGTAGATATTTGCTCTAACGTGAGTTTATGGTCTTTTCTGATGTTAATGGTGCTTCAGTGCATCTCTCAGTACCAGACACATTTGGCATTAAAGGGATTGTTATTTATGATAGAATGAAGGTTTTTTTTTTTTTTTGCTTTACAAACATGAGGATTTATTTTTTCAGCCTTAAGTGAGAGCATTTGTATTTCACTGCTTATATAGCATGCATGTACGTGTTATCATAAACAGCACCTTGACAGAGCCAGGGAAAGCTGTCAGGGGTCCTTATAAAAGCTGCAGGGATTGAAGCGGCAGCGGCAGAAGCAGCAAAGAGAAACAGGCAACACTCTGTGGTGTCAGTCTGTGAATCTGTATGCCATAAAGACCTCCTCCCACCCCCCTGTATGACAGCGCCACTCAGAAGGAAACACCCCCATGGTGCAGAGGACAGACAAGGGCAACAAACCAAAGCATACAGCGCCACAAGTAAAGCAAGCAACTTAAGAAAATATGCCAACCTGTCTATCAGAAAGCTAACAAGCTCATAGACATTTAAAGTTGTGAACAGAGAATTAAACAAGTGTTTGTCAGTGTCTTCCATAAATTACTTGGTGATTTAAATGTCTGCTCTTTCGGTAACTTTGCTGGGCATTTGTAAGTGGCTTGCAGGTTTCAGGGTTCTCATCTATTTGAGATCCATACCTGACCAAACCACTACTAATCCTATGTAGCCTAAAGCACTACACGTCTTACATTTCTGCCACTGCATACAGAAGGTGAAGGTGCTGGTCAGGGTCTGGCCTGAATCTTTTTAATTCTTTTTAAAAACTTTATTAAATTCTACATTTTTTTAACATTAATTGTTTCACCTTTAGCATGGAGTCATGGAAGAAATACTGCTCTGTGTTAATTTGTCTTTCAGGGTTTGGTTGACCCAAATTATACAAACCAATTTAAAAGTTAAGTTTCATCTAAGAGATAGTCCAATACCGTTTTCTCCTTATCCATACCAATTAGGATATCTTGACTAAAGTATTCATTTAAGTAAAACCAGCATTGGATTAGTGAATGGAAAACTCTGAGGGAGATAAACATTTGCCTACCTACATTTTGCTAGCTTTGACTGACCAGACATTTTGCTAACATTAGGGAGTGTGGTGCTAGCCTACTGTTCTTCTTGGCTGCTAAAAGGCAGTAGCTGTACAGGACAGCCATAGACAATACAAGTGCTATTTAGTGTACAGTTTGAAGAAGAAAAAAGTCAATTTTTGGGGGGCTGATATATAAAAACATCCAATAAAAATTACGTTTGATTGTTTTATTTCCTTTTTTACAGCTTTTTTTTTTAATGTGTTGGCCTATATGAGCCCTGCTGATAAATGTTTTCCTATCTGAAAATAATGTGGCATGCACTCATGTCAGCAGCCAATGTTTGTTTTGTTTGACATGCTAATACCTACACTAACGGCTTACGTAGTCAAGAGTTTTTGATTGTGCAGATTATGTCACCTACTGGAAAGGCTCTGAATTGTTTCCATGATGAAAATATCGGCAGTGTTGGAGACTTACACCGTCGATGAGATAGATCAGCGACTTGAGTTTTGGTTTAATAAAAACAACACTAACAATTACAAAGAGGAAGTGAAATAAACATCAGTATCGCAATCTGCTAAATTTTAATTTGTATCTTTATCTGCTCTGATTTTCACAATCCGATCTAGACCAATTTTCATTACTCATATATATGAACAGTGTGTGCATCTACCTGGCCAGATATTGTCCTGAAGAGGGCAGCTCATGCCTGTTCGGTTTGTCGTAACAGTTCACCATGTTCTGAACCAGTGCCAAGTCTGGCCTGACCATGGTCGCCGCAGTGACCGCACGACCAATCAACTGCAAAGCATCCCTTATGTAGAAGCTGATTGGCTTACGCCCGACCTCCCCGTAGGCCAACAGTCCAAGGGGCCCTCCGAGAGTGTGGAGCGAATCTGGAGACAAGGGATATCCCATAATCCACTGCAGTGCTGGTAGCGATGGAGCGAGGCGCTGAGCGGCCCGCAGGACAGAAGAGAGACACTCTGGGTCAGATCCCAGGAGGAGAACGGAAGAGATAGGAGAGGGGGAGCGCAGAAAACTGGTGGAGAGGATCTTCAAAGCCTCCTCTTCCCTCTGATCCTCCCTCCGCTCCTCACTGGCATCCCCTCTTCTTTCTCCGCCCCCAGAGATATGGGTCAAGTTGATGATATCCCATAAATGCCACGACGACCCACTGTGCATCTGCAGGTGAGACAGCAATCCATCACCTCCTTCCTCCCACCCAGGGCAAATCACAGCTGCTCCTCCCCAGCTGTCCTCCCCCCGGCTTCCTCTGTCCCTGTCCCCGTCTTTCCCCTGCAGGACAGCCAGTAGCAGAGTGCCCAGGGTTGATGGAGGCACACGGGCCGACATCTGCAGATGGAATTGGTTCTATGAAAGAGGACAGGAAGGAGAAGGAAGAGGTGAAAGAGAGAAAACAAAAAGTTAGACGGAACAGCAGCATAATGATTGAGGACGGGGTACAAGAGAGAGAGAGAGAGAGAGACAGAGAGAGAGAGAGAGAGAGAGAGAGAGGAGGAGGAGGAGAAACAGAAAACAAGATCAAAACAGAGATTAATAGATAAAGCCATACCCCAACACCTCGGGGCTGAATAACATACAATCACATTAAATGCAGCTTTTATGGGCGCCGGAGTGCTGCAAAACAATCCCTGTTGCTGCAATAATTCAGCACTACGATGATCACAAGCAATCCGTCACATTTGTTCATTATCTCTCCCCCTGAATAAGAAGAGTGGCGCTGATACAAACAAGGAGTCAATGATTCGCATCTAATCTGCAACATCACAGTTGGCTTGGCAAGACAACAGTAGCATCCACAGTTCATCCAGAAGCCCAGCATTTCCAAACCCCGCTGAAAACACTGGCTTGTTTCATACTGTTCCAAAGTGGATAACACTGTTGTCCTTGAATGCAGCTCACAGATGGACCTTCCTCCTCCTTCCTTTGGGGCTTCTATCCATTTTTCATCCTATCAGTGCTCCAGGCAAGGTTGAGGAGGGGGGTTGGGAGGGTTGCTTTCATATAGTGAGCCCAAAGTTAAGCTTAACGTGACTCAAGTTAAGATTCTCACAAGCTCGCCGACCTAACATGAAACATGAACTCAGTATGGCTATGAACACCCTCTGGCAAAAATGTATATGCATTTTTCATCTCCATAACATGTAGAAAAACATGTGCTTATAGTAGTTATAAAAATCGATGCCTTAAATCCATGCAGTAACATTCAGTATGCAAAGAGAAACTTGTGGAATGCACCCCTCAACACATGCTCAGGTGTCTCTGAAGACATCTAAACCAAACTTCAACAGACAAGTTAATTCAAATGGAAATATCCCACCCGGGAGTACAAAGTAAACAGAGCGACCCTCCGCCGAAAGTCCTTGAATCCCACAAGAGAATAGGAAAAAAAATATTTGAGTGAAGTCTGCAAAGACATGGATGAATTAATGCAGCATTGTCTCTTGGGAGAGGCTTGAAGGGAGAGTGGTGTGTGTGTGGGGAAAAGTAAAAATAGGCGTCTGTGTTTGAACTCAATAGGGGGCTGGAAAGATGGCGGAGGTGGAGGTGGTGGCAGGGGGTGGCACAGAAGAACAGAGATAGGAAGTAGATGCCTGCTACAGGTGTGGGTATTTTTCAGCATTTTAATGCCATGTTTTGAGGCAAACATCATGCTTATTTTGTCAAAGGACTGAGAGTTTAAAAAGTGACAAAAAAAAAAGATGAAAAGCAGAGCCCCGAGGCAGCTGCAGGAAGGAGTGTTTATAACTGCTTTCATTCTACTGGGGAAGATCAATCCAGGACATATATCGTTTAAATATTAATGGATGGCTAAATGTTAATGTATGCATCTCTCATGTTAATAACATCCACATGAAAAGGACCACAAGCTACCACATTAGACTAGTCTAAGCTGTAAATTATACTTTGAGTGGAAACAGATGGCTTGAAATCCAAAAAAAGGAATCTTGCTAAATATATCATCGTCAAATTAATCATGATCAAAATCATCAGGGATGCATATCACAGCTGTGTCAGCTTTTTTAGAGCTGGATTATTTGATTATTTCCCTTCCACAGACAATTATGTCTGGCTTTTCATTTCCTTGACTTTGAGAGAGATTCTTTTACAATTCCATTTACATTTGCGGCGTTTAGCCAGCGCTCTTATCCACAGCGACTCACAACAGTAGAATTACTTCAAGAGTGAAGACGTGAGAATAATAACAAGTGCTCCCTGTGCCATTATAGTAGTGGTATTTGTAGTCGCTGCTGTTAGGAGAGAAAGCGAATTAGAGTGAATGGAGGAGGCAGATGTGGGAGTCGTGATGTGATTCTGAAGAGATAAGGAGATTTGAGCTCTTTTCCTTAAGACATGAGTTCCAGCCCATAAGTCGGGGAAGCACTCTGCTGTTTTCTCTGTTTTGGAAAAGGACTTATTCAAAAAGTCTGTGGGCAATCGAATGTGACAAGCACCAAAGTGGACCCAATGAAAGTTAGAAAAAACACATCGCAGGAGTTATTGCCTATTACAACTGCAGTCGCTTCTTGCCATGCATTTCAGTGTTTTGGCACAATTAATTCCAGTGATATATTAGGGCAATAACTCCCAAGAGAGCATTTTCTCCTGTGCTTAAAGGTACAAGTGCAATTCAGTGAACTTTAAAAAAGTTTTTTTTTTTTCAGGAAATGTGCATTAATAACCACACAAAAAAGATAACTTAAAAGTAGTAAACAGAATCTTACAGCTCTGTTGATTGGAAAAACACTGAGTATGTGAAGCATGGGATGAAAAATGCAACGACTTCGTTCATTTTAAATGTGCTAATCTGACACAGTGCAGCAAGATCTGGCAAAACAGTGCAGAGTTGTCTGTTAAAAAAAGTGAAATAAAAAAGGGAACATGACAGTTTCCATATTTAACACCAGAACTGCTGTTGAAGATAAAATGACTGCTGCTGGCATCATTTTCCAGAGGGGTATAACTCATTCTCTTTGTCTTGCTAACAGCTTCTTTGCATGGAGGCATCTGATTAGCCCTTTTAACACTTAATCCGCTGTTAAAACGAGTCCGACACGGGTGGAAAAGTGGCTGATCGCTCACCCCTTGTACAGAAGCTGCGGTTTGGGTCAGACCTGTGGCTCCTCTCCAACATGTTATACCTATCTTTCTCTCCCTGAGACCAACTCTGTCCAATATCTATTATATCTCATAAAGGCATAAAAAGCCAAAAAAGTAATAAATAAAACAACTGCACTTCTTGGTCCAAGGTCATTTCACTCGCATGTGAGGATGAGGACAGAAATCTAGTAGTCATTGATACTGCTATAGACTAGTGTGTATCCTGTGACACAATGTTATATCAAGAGTCGTGTCACATCCTTTAAATCATATTACAGGTGCACAAAAAAACATTGATTGCCTAAAAAAGTTTAAGAATAAAACTGAATAAGAAGCCTGAATCGCAACCATGCTGAAAATGCTGTCCAAAACGTACTGTTGGTAGCTAAGTAACTGCCAAAGAGGTGGGTTTTAGGCGCCTCTTAAGCCTCCTGACAAACGGCTTTAATGTGCCACTAGCAAACACATCAGTCACAGACCTTATTATGTATGACTATTATTCTTCAATAGATCAAACCGGATGAATTATATAACACCCCCTTTTGCCATAAGGACATTAACTATTCAGACCAAAACTGTATTTTGTACCAGGCTGTATTAATCCTGTCGAAGCCTGCCTCAAGTAGACACTCGAGGAACTGTGTTTTTTTTTTTACACATTCGCACTGGCTTCATTTTTCAACACCAGAGGCACAAGACCGTGTGAATTCCCCCGACCTATTAAATATGTATAGATATTTATCTGCAGGGTTCATGCCACTTGACTATCACTAAGGACTCAGATGATCAAGGAGTCTCACTGTAATAATAACATCATTATCAATAAAAATTAATGATCCGCACCCCGACTTACAAGTAACTTAGGAAGTGTTAAAAATGACAAACCTTAGTGTAATGGAGCATGGGAAATCGGTCCTCTCTCATTAAACCTGAACATTTCTTGATATGTTCTTCTGCTTAAAACATAATACAAGTGGAATTGTTTACACCCTGCTGTTCCTATAGCCCTCTTACAGTGAGTGAGACGGGCAATAAAAAGTTAAAATGCGTTGTGTCACAGATGTGTACAAAATGTGCATATTGTGATATCATTTTTCCAGATCAAGGCATATAATGAAAACAAAACGGGACCAAGAATGCTTCCTTGTGTTATTCTTTCTTGAAATCACAAGATGCTGACACAAAACCAAGGCTGACAAAAATATTGGTTATGTAAGAGGGAGACCCAATTAGACCCACCTTTTACTTCAGTTTGCCAACAACAAGTTTCAAAAGACAATGTAAGGTGAGATAGCTCTAGGGTTGTCATTTTCAGCTGCCATTCGTATCTATTCTTATCTACCCTCTGTTCCTTTCCCATTTGTCACCAGCATTGCATTTAACGCACACTTGTTAAAGGAAAAGCTTCTTTTTGGACTTTAATAGAGCCGTTTGTCACTCATTTTCAAAACGGGCCAAACGCTCTTCAATCACACAATGACAAAATCCTACATGTAGCATCCTGAAGCATTATCAAGAACAATGAAAATCCATGTCAGTCATCACTCTAGCTTAATCCAGCCTGTCTGAAACACAAGCTGGCAACATCGCTGTTTATCCCTGTGACACACCAAAAAGAATGTATATGTGTTCATGTCTGCATCCAAGCGAGAAAGCTTCCGACAGATATTTAAGTACACTGTGGCTGCCTGAATGCGTTTGTGCTTGTTCCTGACAGCCTGTGCTGTTGCTTTGGGTCCAGGCCAACTTTGTAGTTGTCTTTATCAGACATTTGAATTTAAAATGCCATTTTTTTAACAGACCTCAGGGAACCTGAGAGGAGTTTTGATCTCTAGAGGAATGCAGCTGGTAATTTTCTTATGATGTCGCTGTCTAGACAAGATATAAAAAGGTGGCTGTTCTGTCTTGAGCTGGAAAGTTAGCAGACTATTGGCAGTTTTTAGAAACACATAGTGTGTGCGTGTGCGCGTGTGAGCAGGGAGCTGCTACAGGCTTGATCCTGTCATCCATGCTGCTATCGAAGTCCAGCTCTGCTGCTCCAGTCAGTCCTGACCCCTGCTGATGTGCGTTTTTTTTTGTTTTTTTTAAAGTACACAGATCTTTTTCAGGCCTGGTTAGGTTTTTTTCTATGATCTGCGACACATTTTCAAACTGTTAAGACCTCCAGTGAGCGTGTTTGTGTGTTTTTTTTGTTTGCACACTCTTATCTCCTTTTTCTATTCTCAGGTAAAAGCTTCATCTGCAAGCGCAAGGATATAAAGACTCTGAACTAAGGATGCAAGACAAGCACAGCTAAAAGGAATGTCAGCATTATTCAGATATGAAGTACAAAATCCATCCCCCTGTGCACACATCTGCAAATGAGGAGCTTTGAACTGAACCTCTTCTGAACAAATCCAGGGTTCCGTTTGAAGCGCCGGCCCTAAGAGTTTCATGTCCTCAAATACGTTGCATGTGCACAAATACACACAACAAAACCATCACACACAGACAGCAAACATACACACATACAACCCGCGCAAACAAACTGACACACACTCAAAGGCACCAGGGCAAGAACACACAGATCCAGTACAAACACGGCGCAGTGTGAATACTCGAGCGTAAACCCAGAGGGATCTTTGGGCAATGTGGAGTAAGCAAACCGACAGGAGTGCGTTGAATCAGAACAGGAGGTAGCAGCTCCCTGTTACTAAGCTCATTCCTTATTTAGGCCTCCATAAGTAAAGCATCGACACTTGGAAGGTTTGCAACCAAGTGCACAATGCCAAAAACAAAAAAAGGCTTCTCTGTGTAGAAAGGGGAGAACAGAGGAAACGGCAGCACCTGCAGTTTGAGAGCTTATTAAAAGCAAGTTTAAGGCGAAAAAGCAACAATCTGGAGTTCAGTGTGTGTGTGTGTGTGTGTGTGTGTGTAGGTGTGTGTGTGTAGGTGTGTGTGTGTGTGTGTGTGTGTGTTTTGGAGCATTCTGGCTGTAGAAAGAGGCTAAAGAGGCCTAAGATGTAAGCTGAATCTCTGCAAAAAGTATCTCCTCACATCCTTCCTCTACAGCTCCAGGCTCTAGATCTCTTTAACTCGCTGCAAGCTTGAAATACTGCGAGAGCACTCTGCAGCCTCACTCGGGCTCAACACTGCACTCATGAATCGTTTGCATCCAGCACAGCGCATCTGCTTCACCCAACCTCTGCCTGAGCCTGTGAATGGCTGCTTAGCTTCCCCATTCAGTCCAGAAAACAAAGCTCATGGTCGGGGCAGGATTCCAAACAGCAACACTTCACTGCACACATTCATAATTCCTCGAGGCTGTCACCAGGTGAGCCTGCATGAAGAGTGTGGGGACGATGCAGCGAAAGATAGGGGGAGAGACTGTGAATATATGTTTGGGAGGAAAGATGAAGGAGAAAGTGATAGGTGGTTTAATATCCGTATTTGTGAACGGAGGCAAAAGGTGAGGGTTTGCATGAGAATGTGCGCGTAGCAGTAAGGAGCGAGGAAGAAAAAGGAACGATTTTCTCAGCAGGGTGTTCACCTTCTATTTCACACATCTGAAAACGAAGCGTATTGTACCCTGAATGCGAGACCGAAATGTCAAAGCACATGTAGGCGATGCATCAAAAAACATGAACCCAACATAAGCAATTTAATTTAACTTGCAGCGCATAAAGGGTTTCTTATTTTAAGGAGCATCACACCCTTTTTCTAGCACACACATACTGTACAGTGGGGAATAAAGAAACAGATAAATGTGTGTAATTTTTTCGGTGACTTTTTTTGTCCAAATAAACAGGCGTGATTGAATCAGGCCAGCAGAGTTGTTTGCATAGTTAATGAAGCACGGCTCTTTAGTCCACCAGACGTTTGCTAACCGAGCTGTTTGTCGTGCTGTTGTGTAATTGTATGCAAATAGCATTGTTTAATTTTCTCCTAATTTCCTCACGTCTCCTGGCAGTAAGTGTTATATGGGTGACTTTAATCTTACTCTGCCATGCTGCTGGCTACTGCAGGCTAAGCTTTGTGTGGGAAAGAGGTTGCCACTGTTGGACACAAGTGCATGTGCAAATTCACACACACACACACACACACACACACACACACACACACACAGACGCCGAACTGCAGTAAACATACACAGGGACACACTGCAAATTACATTTTCGTGCTTACATATGCATGAAAGTATGCCACACACACTCGCACAGAAACACAACTGTGAAGCAATCAGCCACTTAACACAGCAAATGACTGTGGTTATCTAAGCATAACAGCCTGTTGGCTCACAGAACCACAGTGATAAGCAGTAAGATACACACTATTAGGCTCCACCACAGGAACGGCCACTGATAGAAAATGGGTCTAAATCTTGTTTCACAGTTAACAGCTGATGGAGATGGAGCCATTTCTCTATGACTGTCATCACTATATTAGGTATGTAAATAGTAGTCCATCCAATCCCATCCACTGCCTCCTATACAGTGATAGGGAGGAAAAGTGTGAGGGAGATTGAGGCCCATCAGGGGGGCGATGAAACAGCAGGGGCGATGTGTAAAGCACGCTTAGAATTAAGTTTGATTACAGACAAATGTCTGCTCGTAGCTGCGACAATTCGGTGACTGCAGCTGGTATATGAATATGTGAGTCCATTAAACATAAGGATCTTGTTAGTTTCCTCTGTGGTCTAGCAGCTTGGTAGAGGAGGGGGTTATACAGTAACATCGTAAAAACACAATTGTGGTCCTGAGCGATTGTGGGAAAAGCCATAAAAAGTCTTGACGGGCCATGTCTCCTCTTTCCCTCCAGGGTTTGAGTTTATGGCGATCATTTCGCGAAGGAGAGAAAATAGGATCATTTTGTACACCGCTGTCAAACCAACTGTAGCGAGCTGTGTTTGTGTTGTTGTGTTAGTATAAAGGTGCATGGTGTGGCAAAGGCAGACACACTTTTCACTGATGCAGAAAACAGATTCTGGAGTTGAATTAAAGACAGATAAAAGGAAGACACACTAATTTAATGTTCACTGATTTGAAAGTGTGAGGGCAACTCCTAAACATGTAGTTACAGTATAGAACGAAAGAGAACTGTTCTTCTTGATGGAAACCTGCTTGATTTGGGATGTCTTGCTGCTCTGAATATGCTTAATTTTATATTTTTTATATCCATGTCTCTACGATTTCTTCCTTTTCGACAGACATTTCATTCACTAGGCCTTTCTTCTTGGATTCATTCTCTGTTTGTTTTGTCTTGCCTGTCTTGCCAAGCCTTAAAGGTAGTTTATATGATAAATTCTGCCACCAGGGGTCTGTCAATCAGACAAACAAACAATGACATCAAAAGTGGCGGGGAATCACGGGAGTGATTTTGTCTGCTACCACCCCACCTCCGGATGAACACTCTCTGGGTTTACTGTATTGAAGACGAACAGGCTGAAACAGATCTGAGTAAGAGAATATGTTTAGCAGCGATGGATCCAAATATAGTTCACTTGACTTTTTCACTTTATCACTGCAGCACATACAGCAACAGTATGGCAGCTTTCAGTGGCAGCTCCCTCTTCTTTATTTAACGGTCTTTGTCCTAACATTCTCTGTTTCCATGGCAACAATAAACATGTCATGAATGAGTGTGACATGAGAAGAAGTTAGTTGGCCAAGAAAATTCAAGATTAAAGGAGTAGGAAGGAAGGGCATTTGTCATGAATTGCACTTGGTATTTGTCAAATATTTTTTCAAAGAAATCAATACCCAAGAAAAGTACAGATTCAAAAACTCAAACTTTACTTTAGTAAAATGAGACAGTAGTGGTACTTAATTTCTTTCAAACTCTCTGTGTATACATAAGTAGTTTCCCCAGAGTATAAGAGAGTCTATAAAAGCACTAGTGAGCGATGTGTGTGCGTGTGTGTGTGTGTGAGTATGTCCGTCTGAATGCCAGTGATTTACAAAGGATTTAATGGAATATTGTTCTCAGCATGGCTTCAAATTAATTTAAATGATCAAGACACAGAACACATCAACGTTTGTTTCCCCTGGAGCTCTTAAAGCAACTGAAGAATTGAAAAAAAAAAAACCTGCCGACTGCTTCTCCTGAAAACACACACACACACACACACACACACACGGACAAACACGCATACACATATTAATCGCAGTTTCCCAGACAGACTGATCACATACTCAAACCAGCCGAGTGCTTTCGGGCTTTGTACGCATGAAGAAGTTTCTGCTACACGATTTCAAGTCGCACAGCTCAATCAAGTGACATCCAGAGGGAGTTAAAACATGCAAGTGCATATCAAAGTATGCTAATGCTTCCATGCTAGGCTGTAAATGTTTGGTAAATGGAGTAATCTGGTGCACAGTGTTCACTTTCACGATCAGTTGACTTGTGATTTAATGAGCCTCTGCGGGCTCGGCGAATGTCCTGATGTCATCACTAATAATCAGACAGAGGAAACAGCAGGGGGACTGAATGTGCAGTTCTGGCCTGGTTACGCAGGTCTCCAGTCAGCCAATGTTAGTGCTGAGTGCACTGCTAGCATGGGTGAAGGCTGTCATCTCAGCACGCTGCGTCTGCGCCTCTTTTGTCAGGAGCTCCTTTGATCCCCTCAGTTTGCAGAGATACAAGCCCACAGCAGAAATATGCTGAATGGATTCATGTATCATCCTCCCGCCCTACAAACAGCCTCTGGCCCCCGCTCGCTATTTATGATCATAATAGCTGCCGTTATTTATTAAAGAGAGCTATTGTTGTCCTCGCTCTATAGACAATGTTCTTTCCTCAGCTGGGGAGAATAATATTTGTCCTTTTGCTGCGATATGAGCTGGCATACTGGATGTGATGGTGATTGATTCCAGTGTTGAACAGCGCAGAGAGGTAACAGCGGAAGGCTAATCTGAGTTATGATTGCCACTGTAATCGCATTTTCTCCCCTGACTCATCCATCTGCTCTACAGTAGCGTGTATTCTGATTACGCCGCACATCTGTCAATAACCCAAAACCGCTGCATAAAGCGGCGTCATGTTCCCGTTCCTTCTCCATCACCTTCCGCCGGTTTTCCATCACCGTGATTTTCTATAACATAACTGCTTCCCTCCTTTCCTGCGGCGCAGTTTTATCTTCCTGAGCTCGCTGGAGGTGGCGTCATGCATTTGCAGTAATCACGCCATCATGTTGGGGGTAAAATGAGCTGTATCGGGAGTTCAGGGCCCCAGCGCGGAGGCTGTCAGGGCAGCAAATAGCCTCTTGGTGGGTTGTAATTCGACCAGCAGGCAGCTGGACCAAGGCGACTGCAGCATTATTTAGTTACCGGGAGAATGATACCAACAGTTCCCCAAGTGCAGATGCAGAGTGGCGTGATGTCATTAACAGTCGGCCCACGGGAAGCGGGGCGCTGAAACTTCAGGGGGGACACATTTATTCACAACACCCCAGCGGTGCAAGCATGCCACGCCAGTAATGAGGTGTCTAGAGCTTTGGGTGCAGGGTGCGTGTCTGAATGTGTGTGATATTTAGTCTTAGGGTGTTTGTTTTCGTGTGTGTGTGTGTGTGTGTGTGTGTGTGTGTGTGTGTGTATGCGTGCTTAGAAATGTGTGACCAAACAACTCCCTAATGGAAAAGATCCCTTCGCTTCGGTCGTGTTGAATACTGAAACTCCAAAGCAGACTTCCCAGGAGTGAAATAATACACCCAGAGAGAGAGAAGTCATTTCGGAGGAGTGTGTTTGTGCGAGAGTGTGCGTCAAGCCAAGTGTGTGTGCGTGAAACTCGGGATGTGTGTGGGTTGCAGGATGGATGGGCTCGCGGTGAGTAAATGACCTGCCTTGATTCAGCCTATCAGCTGAGCTCTCCACCCAGACTCCCTGACATCCCCTTTCATCCATCTCTATAAGCGAGAGATGACGGCGAGATGAAGAGACGGAGCAGATGAATATGTGCCGTACAGTGTGAACGATTTCAAGTGCAAGAAGCGAGCATAAAGGGCTAATTAGAGATGAGGGAGGAATTTGGGAGAAAGAGTGGCGGAGACAGAAGGAGTGAACAAAAAGACGATTAGGCTTCAATCTGAATGTTGGGTAATATGTATGAAAAACTGCTGCCTGCTCACACCACAAGTGCCTCTCTAATGTGACTAAGTTCCAGTCGATTGAAGGGCCATTTGGGGTGAGTTGATTCGGGGGGGGGGGGGCACAGATGCACACTCTGTTTGGCCCCAGCCCTCTTCTGGTGCTGTGCTATAATATACAACGCAGAACCTGCAGAAGATGAGCAGTAAATGTTGGGGAAAAAGCATCAACTTCTTAAAAACAGATGACGCTTACAGTGAAAATGATTCCAGGCATGAAACTGCGGCCCATTTTAGAGCATTATCATCACAAAAATGAGTCATTTGCATACGTATTTCATAGAAAGTCATTTAACTTTTGCATGAATTTGAATTTTTTCAGTGACTTAAATCCATCAGCATGTCCATGTTGCATGCTGTTACAACCCCTGTAAAACACCCCCTCTCAGAGGGGATGGTTTTGGTATTTCTGATTTGTTCCTAGCCTCAACTTTTATCTTTTCTTCCCTTTGAAAGTCTGAAATAAATGTGCTCATAGAAAGTAATTTCAAAGGACATGAGCACTGTATTCAAAGACAAGGACATGCAGATAGAAACAAATGCAAGGGGTATGGCTACAATGAAACCCCTGCTCCTAAACCCCCCCCCCCCCCAAAAAAAACCTGCGGTGTAGTCTAGAAAGTGCTATACAAGCTTTCCATTAACAATGACAACCTATTCTTGCATTTCCAGTTCCATATGATGCATTTTGCCAGATCATAGCTCCTGACTTTCTGATTACAATCCTGTAATAATAAATCTGAGATACAGCTCAGGTTTGCCTTTTAGCAATGCTGAGTTTTTCATCCAGACACTCGGGCAAACATAAGGCACCCACCCACATAAATCTTGTGCAGCTGGGTCTGTCATTAGCTCAGTCTGCCAATAAACTGTGAATACAGTGCGCTAATGTTGTTCTAATGAATAACTTTCAAGAGAGGATTACTTGCAGAGGCTGCTGCATCGATACCTCAAGATAGATGTCGACATTTTCTGCAACAGCTACTTTTGTAATATCTATATTTAAACCTTTATTCAACCTGGAGGAGGATTTGCTGAACATGCTGAGCATGCATGTTCTTTTTGCAGAAATGCACTTGTTGATATTAGCTGCAAAGCCCAGGTAGATCACTCTCACCTTGACAGGAGAAAAAAGTGCCTTGCTCAAGGACAGGAAGTGGACATTTTCTACAGTCAGGACAGTGCGTTCACTAACAGCGGAATATTGTGGGATTCAAACCAGTGACCTTGGCTGCCAGCTGTTTGCCATGTAAGCTGCTACATTATGATTATGCATCCCTAGCACTATGTTTTTCATCAGAGCCAAAGCCACAAAACATAAACAAAAGCACCGCAGCTGTCAACTGCAGATTTCAAACTGCAGTAAAATGTCTCTCAGGAGGAAACAATTTTGTCCTGCTTCCCTTGCTTGGATAAACAGTCATATTTTTTGCAGGTTGCCTGATTATTCATTCAAAGAGAGGGAGGAGTACAGTTCACTCACGGCTTATGTTGATCAGGGTCAAACCTCTGTGGGATAAGGTTCACCGACGTGCAGAATGCTATTATAAAGCTTGTGATGTTGGTAAAGAAAGAAGCATTATACTTTCTGTTGCTGTGATAAGAAAATTGGCTCAATGCCCCAGTGGTTACTGATACTATCAAATGCCCAAAAATAAGAAAACAACTTTTTTTCATAGCTTCTCATTCTAAAGCCTCTCTAACCAAAGGACAAACCTGACACGACCGCTAATCACTGTCCCTGCCTTTTTTATTGCCGTCTGTACCGCACACTATGATCAGAAACTCTGACAGCAGAGTATATACAGTACATCCCAAAAAAGAACCACTGTTTTTTTTTGCTACACAGTTGTGTGCTCTGATCACCACATGGAAGGAGAAAGAGTGAAAGAGAAAAAGAGAGCTTCCAAATCAAGAAACTGGATGATGCTCGTTTGTATAGTCTCTCTGTGATTGGCTAGTTGTGTGCAAACTAACCCTTATTGGTTGTTTAATTCAGACTGGAACTTTTTTTTTTCTTTTTTTTAATAAATATAAAGATACAGGTGCCCACATACAGGTAGGCTGATACAAGATAAGACACCATTTCAGTTCAATATTGCTAGTGCAATGATTACCATTTAATTAACCAGACTGTATTTTAACCAGGGGAGAGTAGCTTTAAATCCAGACTTATCCAGATTTACTGATGTGTTGAACGGGATAGAGCATTGTCGCTCTCACTTACTCACTTACTTAAGGAACCCATTAAATAAACAATGTTTTTTTTTTCCCCAGGCCTAAAGTGGTGTACTTAACATGCTCTGGGGAGGATGGTAGAGATGAACGAAAAAATTCAGAAGTAACATTAAAAGAGGGTTGCTCTTTACATAGCCCCTGAGCCTCTTTTTCCTTACAGATATGCCATTAGTCACTTTGATGACTCATCCTCCATGCAGAGGTCTCATTGTTCAGCAGCAACCTTTCCCTTCAGATGTAACCTTTAAGCAGAATTAAAGGGGAGCGTATTTGGGTTTATTGACAAAAAAACACATTCAGTGTGTCATTGATATTTGTAACACCAGATTAAAAGGCATATAAAAAGAAAGCAGTTTGAGGAACTGTAATATTTCAGGTCTGTCTCATCAAATTTGACATGTTGACACATTCAGCCGGGTTTTATTGGCACTTCGGTAACTGATGTAAACATCATAGAGAGAGCCAATTAACCCACGAGGAGCCCTGTGGGCATGTTTTTGATCAACAGCTGAACAACATGTGGCAGAGAGACAAGAAAATTCACAGCATCAGTTGCAACAGCCAATGCTCCCAAAACTAAATATGTTTATGTTCCAGTGACAAGAGCTCTGGTGGCTGCAGAGGCCAGAGGTCAGGATGGTTGAATGCGTTAACAAAAAAAACCCATCAGACTGTCACACAAGGTCACAGAAGCTTGAAGTTTCTTTTAAGCCTTTATATGTGGTTTGCATTTTAGCAAAAAAAGTTGTTTATATTGTAATGAGCCCTTTAACGCAAAAAAGTTGCACTAATTCCCTCTCTTGTAAAGTAATCGACAAAGCAGATCATTTAAAGTTATTCATTATTGTCTTTTTTGTTTGTTTTTTGTTTAAATATATCACTCATCAAGCATCTTTTCTGTGGAAAATGTCTTTCTGCATCATGCAGCTCAACACTTTGACAGCTACCCCCCAAAACAACATGTCACTCTGCTCTTCATCTCCTTACACTGGCTCCCAGTTTCTGCTCGCATCAGATTTAAAACTCTGCTGCTCACTAACAAAACAGCAAAGAAAAGTGCTCCTCCGGACCTCAACTCTCTCAGTCATGGCTGCACATCCTCCGACCAACTACCGTCTCTAGCGAGACTCTTCTCCTCTGTCGCCCCCCACTGGTGGAAGAACTACAAAACTCCATTCAATCTGCTGAGTCTCTTTGCACCTTTTAAGGGAAAGCTAAAGACCCAGCTCTTTCCTGAATAGCTAAAAACGTAATGATATCAATTAATGATGATATTGTTTTGAGGCTGATTATAACTTTCAGAAACAGCTGTCCCTCTGGTTGATGATGATGTATGAACTTTAAAAAAAGGACTCTGTCTCTGTCCGATCGGACTTACAGCTGTAAGTTTGCACTTACTGGTGTTTCCTCCTCCATCCTTGCTCGTGTTTTACTTACTCAACGGTATTCCTCACTTTGGATGAAAGCCAAATGAATGCAGCAATTGTAAAAAAAAAAAAACCCAACCCAAGAACAGTTTTCAGACATTAAAAGTTACGATATAAAATAATAAATCTTGTGACTGATGTTCTCTTTTGCTTTGGTGGACCATAAGGAGGCATCAGTATACATTTCAGACTGTTTCATGACCAGCTCAAACTCCTCAAAGTAGCTTCATAATGTTTTCTTAAACCTTGCCAAAAAATAGTTGGCTAAGTTTGTTTCAGAGTTTTGGGAGCGCACTGACAAATGGTCTACTGTGGCAGAATACAAAAAGAAACAAGCTTCATTTTATTTTAGAATTTGCCCCGAGCCCATGCAAACTAAACTCCAGACACTAATAAAATAATGATTTGTAATTAATGTTTTTTTTTTGTTTTCTTTACCCCAGATGGCACATCTTCACAATGGATTTTGAAGTGGTTTTTTTCTTGTGCAGTTTGTTTGTTGAGATACTGATCCAAAAGTTGAGATAGATGCAGAACAGGTAATATTTTGGCCAAATGACTCAAAGCCAATGGGACTTGAAAACTGCAATTTGTGAAGAAGAGTAATCACTAAACCATTGGGCATTTGGCCTTTTCTTTTTTGCTCTGCAGAAAAAAATGAGTCATTAATCTGGCTCTCAGTTACCTCAGTTTCAGTATTAATTGCTGCATCAAATAAATGGGGCAGATCTCTGCGCTAGGTCCTAATCACTTATCTGCCATTAGTGCTTCTAGCCAGGGGGTTTAATTGGAGCGGCTCATAGTTGTGGAAAATAACTCGGTGTTATCTTCGACAAAGCACGAGGGTGGCCCATTTAGAGGGAAGCAACTATTGTCAGTTCAGAATAAAACAGAGATCAGGCGGTGCCTTGGTGTACATGCTTTAATGAAGAAAACAGTAGTTTATCGTTGTTTGCGTGAGTTTCTGTTCCTCTCTATTGGTGTGCATGCTTAAGGCAGCAGAGCCATATCCAGACACAATGTCAGCTCATGATAAGAGTCAGACTCGCCTCAGAGCCCAAGACCTCGTCCCTCTCCTGACAAAAACCAGCGATAACCACAGCTGTGCTCCTCAAAGATGAAGAGCTGCGAAAGAAATGGGGGGGAGAAGAGAGAAAGCAATAATCTCCTTGTAACTGCCAGCTCAGAGTTTAACACTCTGCAAAGTCACCTCCAATTTAGATTCATAAAGAAGATTGCATGCGTCAGATCTTCCTAAGTACTGGGACTTTTAGTAGCCAAGCTTAATTTCCTTAGTTGGCAAACACCTTCGCGACGTGTGATCTTTCAATTAGAGGGAGCAGCTGTGAGTCGCTGTGATTTATGTGTGTATGGAAGTGCGTTGTGCACAGGTCAGCGTTATAACAGTGGTCCACAGTACAATAATATTTGACCCTCTTATGTTCTAAATGAATGGAGAGTGATATTCAGTGATCTGTGGCTGTCCCCCCTCCTCTCTGCAGCTCCATTTTTCAGTCTCAATTAATATGAAGGGCTGCGTTCCGAGTGTTGATTGATGTTGATTGAAACATGTAAAGGGCATCGGAGAGCAATGAGATCCGGCTTAAAGGTCCACACACACACACATGCTAACACACACACACACACACACACACACACACACACACACACACACACATACTAACACACTAGGGCAACACAGATTGTCTCCACTGTGTGTGTGTGTTTTTTTTGTGTAGACCTCAGACTGTGTGCAGACCCGAGTGTGCATCCCTTTTCCACTCAGTATGCCGTAGGAGCAACACATCATTTACAGAATATCAGAGATAATCGTGTCGAGATTAACGATCGCATTTTGATTAATGTATAATGTTTAATTAACTCAACTTTAGGTCTACGGCTTCGTCAGAGGTTCCCCTGCATAGCAAACAGGCTTCTTGCTCGGTGTCAGGTTCACGGAGAGAGCGCGGAGAGAGGAAGTGCGGCAGATAAATTTCATATTAATCTCCGGGGATGATATTTGTGATCTGCCACCAGTCTCTATGAATAATTAATTCTATCCATACAAAATGAAGGATAACAGTCATGAATAGCACAAAGCAGAATGTGTTTGTTTGTACGCTTAATAGGTTTTAAGGGGTTTGTTTGATGGTGCCAGATGTGCATGTTTCTCTAAAGCCTCTAAAGTTTCTTTTGAAACAATGAAAATGCAAATGTGATAACAAATTGAAGTCTAATGAGGCATCCACAAAAATATTAAGACAAGCTCATTGGGAAATATTAGAACGCTTAGTTCCAAAGCAACTCTTTTGTAGTTTGGATCACGTCTCAAAATGTGGTGTTTATGATCCATGACATTTGACTGACGTCTCCCTAGTTTACAGAGGAACACTGTATGTGACAGTCTGCGTTGTGTTGCTTAACTATTTGAGACTGCTGAGTCAGCCTCAGAGAAATAATGGAAGGACCGCTATCTGTAAAAGATTCAATTCAGTTGGTCGCTGCATGGTGAGTAACAACATGCTGTGCTAGCCCCATCACAGCTAGCATACACGTGCAGCGGTTGAGATGCTACTCGTTTTTCAAAAAGCTAGAAATTCAAGGCTAAGTTGCCGCTTTGTTGCGTTGGCTAGCGCTGTTTTTTTTTTGTTTTTGTTTTATTGAAATCTTTTCAGATTTGAGGCTTCCTCAGCCTTTAGATGCACACGATGTCTCTTCGACACATTTGCATGCGCTGTGAAAAACTGATATTCTGCGTCTGCTATGATGTACAGTAAAACTGTGAGCACTTCCGAGTGAGCGTCCACATGCCAAAGCAGAGGAGATTATGCCAACGCTGTGCATAGTATGCATGAGCATGTTTGAGCGCATATTATGTCGGCGATTATACGCTCCTCTTTCTATCTAAGACATTTCTTTGAAGCTTAGGTTGGTGTACAAGACAAAGTAAGCGTGAAATTGACACCCAATCCTGTTGGCCGAACCACATCCACATCCAAATGAACCACTTAAACAGTCCTGGGTACGAATGTAAGCCTTTCTAGTAATAATTCATCAATATTAAACCTCGTCTTTTCAAAATGTATTACATTCTGTGGTCAGAATATGAAAGGCTACAGTGTCTTGAACGTTTTTCCTTTTGCCTCCTGTCTCCCAGCCTTTCCTCCTCCTCTTCGTGCTGCTTCCCTCTCCCAGCTGGCATGCTCTGTGCGAGTCTGATAACGTGATTTCACGCAAAAGTGAAATCCTTCACGTCTGATGTATGCATCTTTCTCTAATTCCCCCGTCAAACCCCCCAACCTTCCTCTTGCTCCCACTCCCCCCTAAACAGCCCCACCTGACATTGGTCGGGTGGCTGCTTGGAGGGAAAAGGTGCTTTTGTGGCATTGGCAGGTCAGAGATTGTGACGGAGAAATACGGTGGGGAAGAAATCAATGTCTTTGGCAGGTGTTCCTGAAAGAAAGACTGAGGGCAAGAAAAAGGTAGAGGGGGAGGCAGTGTCATTGGTAGGTACGATGTGTGTCTCTGCGGTAAATGCGAGCTCTGAAGGGTAGTGTAGCATTTGGGAGTACATTTAATATCAGATTAAGCGTCTGACAGATGAGGGAGACAGTAAGAAAGTGTGTGTATGTGTGTGCTAAACTGCACCCTTAAGAGAGATAGAAGGAGAATGAGTTTTTGAAAGATAGCCAAGAGATAAAATGACATTTACGCATCAGAACTTCACACGTCTCCCATTCCTGAACATCAGGCAGCCTGTCCTTTCCCTGGGAACGATCCGTCACCTCAGCTGGGCCCCTGAGCTCAGGAAAAAAAAAACACATGCAGATGGAGATAATGTGCCCTGAAGGGGAGAAAAAAAAGGTTCTACAGAGGAATATCTTTTCAAACTAACATGAATGAATCACTTTGTCCCCACATCGTGCCGTTTTCTGAAAGTTTCCTTTTTTGCTGTAATTTTTCACTCCACACTCAGATTTCATTCCTCCTACATCCTCCACCACTTTGCCTAAAAACCATCTTATACTGTACTCTCCTCACATTCTCCAAGCCACAACCATCCAATGCGACCACGCTCCTCTTTCCTCAAGGCTACTACAACCTCTCCTTTACGGTAGCGTGAGCAAATCGATGCATATAGGAGTTTTATGGGACCGGGGCCACTATATGATCCTTTCAGAGAGTGTGAAATGTTTTGAATGAAATATGAGGACTGTGGAGTCGGAACCACTGGTTCATTTTCTCTTTGGGTACAAAACACGAAGATACAGGAGAGCGACACAGAGTGTAATCCACCTTTTTCTGCCTGAGAAACGGGGTGACCAACCTGCTTGTTAAACATACAAACTGTGTGCATGGCATGACGGATTGGTTCGAGAAGCAAACGTATGAAAGATAAACGCGCCCATGCTCAACTCGCTGATCTGCAGCTATGTTTAACACATTTCAGATGATTCAAGACTGGGTCATAACATTTATATAATCTTAGTATGACTTTTATACGCACACAAAATACATGGTCCAATATACACCAGCTTATAAAGACGGATGTCTGATTTCTAAATCTGCCATCTTTACTCATCTTTGCTCGATCTTCAGCTCTCTCTCTCTCTCTCTCACTCTCCCTAGTTATTTAATGCACTGCCGCCGCAATATGTGTCTGAGCTATTGACTATCCATGCTCCTGCCAGAGCGATGCGATCATCTAACCGGATGCTGTTGGATGTTCCAAGGTGTCGGCAAAAAACCCAAGGTGACAGAGCCTTTGCTGTGGCTGCTCCCACTCTTTGGAACGCCCTACATGTTAATATAAGAAGTGCTGCAACCATTGAAAACTTTAAATCACTGCTTAAAACCCACCTCTTTGCTCTGGCCTTTAATACAAGCGGAGCTTGACATCTTGACATCTTTTTTTTTTTATTTTCATGCTATTTATTGTATTTTTATTGTTTTACTGTTTCCTATAGTCTTTGATCGATTGAAGGATTTCATGCATAACCCATTACCGGGCCAGGAGATAAACGTCAGTGATCATAAATACACCTGGGCGGCATGTCCAGGTGTCGTCTTCGTGTGGGAATCACTGAAGGTCAACTTTCACCATTTAACATTTCAACCCCAATCTGCTGGATTCTCTTCATTGTCAGAGACGCAGCTTGTCAACAGGCAAGGCAGGCAACTGCTTAGGGCCCTAGACCAGTAGGGGGCCCCTAAGGGCATGAGCATAAGCCGCAGCAGTGACCCAAAATGTGCACATTTTGCAACAATACAAAACCCTCCCATCTGACCAGCTCTCACTCTCTTTGCCTGCATCATTGCTGTGAAAACCAAAGTTTGTCAATTAAAGTCAACAAAGAAAAAAAGAGGGGGAATTATCAATCAGTTGGAGAGAAAACAATAAACATGAAATCAAGAAGAAGAGGAGTAATTGTCAAGACACGGCCAGGCATGATGATGATGAACGTTGGTTGGTTGGAGGGCCCCCAATGGATTTTTGCCTGGGGCCCCTTCAGACTCTCGAATCACTACTGTTAATTGTATGTGATTTCAACCCCACATCAAAATAATAAGCAAGAGGCCAGCCTTCTGAAATGATGGTAGTTGAGAACGTCCATATTTAATTATCTCATGATTGAAAGTTTGCTGGTTCGTGTGGTTAAAAGGTCTCAAAACCCAGAAGAGTGAACGATAAACTTGTTGTGCCAATCAACCAAAATAAGAGCAAAGGCACAGCAATGCTTTGATCAAAATGCTTACAACATCACGCTCACAATGAGAGTGCCAACATGGAAGTGTTTAATCTCTGTCTCAGTTTAACGTGTCAGTCTTTTACATTTGCTAATCAAGCAAGTATATGTGAGGCTAATGCAGTTTTCATAAGCTCTGCAGGTAACTGGCGCCAAACCAAAACTTCTGGGCACATTCAAAATTTTGACTTAATTATAAGAAACACATCCCAAGGGGGGCGGTAATGTTTGTACCGAATTTCTTGGCATCAGTTGAATAGATGTGAGGCTGTTGCACTTAAAAACACGAATGTCAACTTTAAAGTCTGCTTTGATTTAACCACGTTGAGTCCTTCTCAAAGTAAAAACATGACAGAGGGAGAGACAAATAGGTGGGTTTTTTTTCGCTTTTCCTGCCAAAACCCAACAGCAGATCACAATATCATTCATCAAGTCTGAAATCAAGATAGAGAATTTCTGCCTAAGTGAACGTCTGGCAGTCTGCTTTTACAAGCCAGTGAGAAGGTGGCAGGCCACTAAAAATAGCCCTGCAGCAGGGCCTCATAAATGGGCTGGATGAACAGCAAAGGGGAAAGAAAAGAAAAACACACACACACAGCCAAGTGGTGATTTCATTTCCCTACCTGTCATAGCCCAGCTAAATAACTCCGGTCAGGGTATTACAAGCTCTGGGCCTCGATGACTACCAACAGCAATCCCATACAGGTAGGAAATGAGGAGGATGAAAGGGAAGGGGGGGGAGTTAAGCGATAAGAGGGTGAGAGAGGTTAAAAAAAAAACAAATGGAGAGTAGGAGAGACAAAGAGGGAGAGGTGAAGAGGGTAGAAGAAGGCGTAAGGAAATTGAGGGGAACAGGAGAGATGGAGATACAGAGAGCGGAAAGGACAAGCCTTAATGAGAAAAAGAAGGATGGAAATGGGACAAGGAATAAGAAAAGGTGGAAGACACGGGAGGCAGCAGTCACAGTAAACACCAACACACACACACAAAGCCTCACATAGCGCGTCCCAGTGAGATTGCCTCTGACAGATGGAATTACACACTCCTATAACTCTGTAACTGTCCTGCTGGAACACACACAAAGGTGACAGTTGACTTTCTGAAGCCAGCGTTCTCTGGGCAAGGTTACATCCTCAGCAAGTTTACACTCTGTCTTTATCTCTTTCTCGCTCGCCCTCACACACACTTTTAAAAAAACACACACACACACACACACAGAAAGAGAGAGATAGGTTTATAGAAACAGGGAGAAAATAGAAATACTTTTAGTGATTCCAATCTGTGCCATATTGCACAGTGTGTGACAAACTGCAGTAGTGTCCTGCCAAGGGAAAAATAGAGAGAGAGGTGGAGGTGGAGAAATAAAAAAGGGGTGGGTGGGGTAACAAGAGAGAGAGAGAGAGAGAGAGAGATTGAAAGAGACTGCACAAAGAGAGACAATGACCAAGAGGAAGGGAAAAAAAGTAGTTTTTTGTATTTGTGCCAAGGTGGAGCAGGGACAGGACACTGTTTCATAATAAATGACAGCATTAGAGTGACCACCATTAAAATCTGTGCACACAATGGCCAAAGCAGGTATTTTACTGAAAGGAACCCCAGCCTTCCAGCCGAGGACACGAGTGCACGATCTCGCTAGAGTTAAGCTTCAAGGACACTTGATGGAAGTCGTAAAAATGAAAGATGACTCGTTGGAACGGAGTCACTGCGGAATCTCTCCCTCAACTTCTCCTCCCTCCCACTCCTGCCTCCATCTCCCCCCCCCCCTGTCTCTCTTTCTCTCTCGCTCTCCTCTGCGGACGCTTCATCCTGCCAAAACAGTGCCTCTCGCCCCGAACCCTCAGAGGAAGAGGCAGGGATAATTGAAAAAGTTCTCACACAGGGAGTTAAGTAAAGCAGATAAGGGGGGGTGGGGGGTGGGGGGTGTGGGGGGGGGTCGGTTGGAAATTTGTTTACCGCCTCGGAAGAATGTGTCTGACCTGAGGAAGAGAGGAGGAATCTGTCCTGAGAGGGAGAGAAGGCAGTAAACAGAGTGTGTGTGTGTGTGTGGTAAACAGGGAAGGGGAGGGATGAAAGCTTTATCTTATCTTCTTTAGCCATCGCTACTGTCCACTGGCTCAGAGTATAATACCCACTTATGCAAATACATCCACATCTCTGCTCCCCTGATACCGTAGAAGCTCTGACAATACAGTAACAAAGTGTGTTTGAGTGCAGGCGTGTGTGCAAATGTTGCGTCCTGTTTGTGCGCGGCTCACCAGCCCCCTTGGGTTTGTGTGTAGTTGTGTTGATGTTGTGCACTTGTGCAGGAAAATGCCAAGAAACACCCTCTCTCTTTCCGTCCCCGCAGCCATCCATCCATCCACGCCTTGCTCCCCTTCATCCCTCATTCCTCCGTGCTGCCTCCCTGCTGACATCCCTCTCCAAGTCCCACCTTCTTTTTCCCTTCCATCTTTCCTCCTTTCCTCCCTCCTTCTCTCTCTCTCTCTCTCTCTCTCCCCCCCAACCCCTTCTGTCGCTTTTGTCTTTTCACGGCCACCTCAAATGGCTCCAGATCAATCAGAGGCACTCAGCGGAGTTTGTTAGCGAGCCACCGTTGTGGGAGAATGAAGCCATGCACCCAAGGGTCTCCCGCTCCTCATAATTAAATAGCTGGAGGACTGAACGCTTTCCTCCCGAGGACCTCCTGCACTCTCCGCCGACAAACTACCTTTAGGCAATTTGTGCGGCCACCAAAAACTAATCACTTAGGCTTGTGCAATCTCAGGAATGCTCTTGAGAGAAAAAACAGCATTAATATTAGCTTTTGGAAAATATCCACTGTTAATAACTTCAGTTGGAGAAGCGGAAAATGCTGATTTTGAAAGAGTTAACCCCGTAGTTTCCTGGAGAATGGAGACAGGGATGCAGATGAAATATACAGTCAGTGGGATGGGCAGCTCGGAGTCCATGGTCTGTCAATCACAAGGTGATTTACTTGAAGCAGGAGAAGAAGTTGTGTGTGCAGCGATCAATATCTCATCCTATAAGTGCCAGGAAAGAATTACAACCGACCAGCAAGCCTTTTGCTGTGTGACCCACATATACAGTACACACATAAGAACATGCATGCTGTTTGTTTACGCACACCTGGCAGGGCTCCAACAACATTTAAACAAAACTTCCTTCCGAGCTGGATCATTTAATGTGAATTTTATTACACTCCTTACTAAAGTCAATTAGGATTTGGCTTTCAACAATTTTAACCAATTATCCTAAGTGTTACTATAGATAGAAATAACTGAAATTGGTCCAATAAAACTGATTTCATACAGTACTGTACCATCAGACTGTAATATTCCTCAGCAGGCCTTTAAGTCTGGTTTTGGTTTCACCAAGAAATGTGAAAATATTTGGCATGTTTGGGAGGAAAACTCTGATAACCTAATTGTGCGCTGCACATTTCTGTAGCTAGCTTGGAACTTCGTATGATGTCCATCGGATAAATAAAACATCAGGAGGACTGAATTGTGAACTTTTATTAGTCGAGTAGCCCAAACGCATGACTTCTGGTGTACAAGGCTACAAAATGGTGCTGTTCCTACAAGATGCTATCCATTCACTGTTCTAATTTGTGTTCCGGTAGTTTTTGTGGAAAGCAGGCCCATTAACCAGAGTGTCAGCCCAGCTGTAGCTACAGCCTCCTTGGCTAGTTGTGAGGCTGCTTTACAGTTTGTGCACAACTTGTGAATGATGCCGGAGCTACCATACAAATATTAACCATTTGTTTTACTGACAAGTGAATCTGGTGCAGAGTAGCGAGGTTGATGACTTTTAATCATTTAGGAGACTAAACTTGCATATCCCATATCCTATTGTCTTGTGTCACTTGTACGTTTGTCTTTTATTGGTAATGTGTCTTTCTCTGTTACCTACCGAGGGACAACAGATGGAGACTAGCCCTTCTGTTGTAGTCTGGCATCTTTCACAGCTGTTTATTAATATGCACTGTCCCTAACAAATAAATAAATAAATAGAAACCAGGGTGAAATAAGATAAGAAGAAGAGTAAGAATTCCAACAAATACAATTTAAAATTGAAGAAGAAAAAAAAAACAACAACAAAAAACTTGTTGTTGTTCATATACAATCACAGTTTTTCACAAACTTTTGATTATTTCAAACCGGCCATTTTACATAACAAGTCAAAGACTGGGCTGGCATACCAAAAAACCAAACGCTTCAAGACAAACAAACAAATCACAATAAACAATTTTCACGTCCAGCATTGTGACAAAAGACACACATGCACACAAACAGTCACACTGGCAGAGCAGCAGCACTGCTGGGAGAGTGTTGGCAGTCGAACCTGTGGCTGCCGTTGCCCCCGTCATGATGGGCTGATGGAGACTGACACATGAATGGACAGACCGGGAACCTCCTGCTCTATCAGGCGTCCTTTAAACACAGCACACAAGGCTGCCAATGAATGCTGCCACTGTAATACAGTTCCATTTTGAAAATTAGCACTGTTAAACAAAGTCTGGGAATGACTGCCTCTGGAAGGTCCCAAACAATGATTGCTCTGGTGAGTCATAAGCTGTGCAGAGTTTCTGCCAACAAAACAAACAAAAGTCACACCATAACTGGATAACCACAAGTGACCAGATGAGAAGCGTTGCAGCTTTCCCTTCAGGATTCACATGTGAAAACCCAACAATTTATTTAGTTGGAACACAAAACTGAACAGCATTTCAAAGCACTCAGTTTTAATTTTTATATTCCCTCTCTCGGGGAAATTTTACTTTTTCACTGCTAACAGGAGGTTTGTGCGATGAATATTCAACATTTAAGCTAACTAGTTGTGGAGTACTACATCATTATCAAGCACTATTGTGCCAGGTTTACAATCACATTTCTGCAACAGCAGTCCTTGAATTATGTTCATATAAAACCAACCAATGTTTTGTGACCATCGTGATTAGATTGCCATTTTGGAAATTAGAGATGCTTTCAGTTTTCAGAGGCATTATTTGAAGCCTGAAAAACTTGTACACCATCTTCATTAAATTCAGCATTGAAATGGGGAAAGATATGTTCTGATATTTTTAGCCGCAGAGTGTAAAAGGGAAAATGATTCTCTCAACAGACGCCAAAAAGTGAGCACTTCTTCTGTCCGTTACGTAAAGTGAAAAGGACAGGTTCTCACCCTCTCTACTGTGACAAACCATCCAAAATTGAGATGTACTCCACTTTTATACTCTATAAATCTCTCTCGGTGTTCTTCAAAAGTGAGCGGCCCTGAAGAAGATATCTCTGTCCGACCATTTCGCCCTGCTGCCCTGCCTGAAAAGGAGCGTTAGACCAACCCATTCCGGCTGAATGCCTCGCAGCCAGCTCACTCTGAAAGCGTGACACGAGAAAAAAGGAAATAAACAACCAACTCCTGGAAAAACTCAATGTGACATGTCCAGATGTTAGTCCACTCTACTGCTCATAAATATAAAAACACAGATGTTTTCCCCTAAAAAAAACAGCTACCCTTGTCCCTTCTCTTTTTCTTTAATTAAAGTATCCTCAGTGCTATGTTTTCCTCGCCTGAGGTGGAGCAGAATTATTGATTCTGCTCAGTTTTTACAGTTTCCAACCTCAACAGCAGAAACACAATATTTGTGTTCTCGTACTTTATTCCATCAACATCTTCAAACCCAAAGAATGAGCACTCAGCCTTGACTGGTTTTCATTCATCCATTGCACTTCATGCTGTTTGTCATTTTCAAACAGAAGAAATCTCAACTTTTTAATAGTCCAGATCTCAGTTGCAGAATAAATCTCTGCAATCTTGCTGTGTTCTTCAAATATCCTTTTATATGAAAGAGTCAAAGTAAATTGGGGATAGATGCAAGATTATAAATGTGACTGACCTGAATTAGAGTGAAATATTGCTCCGCTCTCTTGCGTGACTTGGCATGAGATAAGTGCGACGGGGAAGATGCTTTAGCGCTATCTGGAGGACGCTCTGTCCTCTGTTTGAAGGGCAATAAGGAAGAAAAATTGATCACATCCCGTTTTTTCCCTGTCGTGATCACACTTTTTCTTTCCTTCACTCTACGTCTCCATTTCTCTCTTGACGCGTCTTTCACTCTTCAGCTCTCGTTTTTCGTCTCCTTGTCTCATTCAACCATCCGTTACGTTCAACCCTCTCAATTTGGAATCTCTTTCTCCCTGCCACCCTCTTTCTCACAGTTGTACCATGTCTCCTTGCAGCCAATAAATAGTGTTTATGTGTTGGATGTTGTGCATATGAATATCAGATGGTCGTGATGTTTTCCTGCACTGGCAGACAGCCTGTGTTATCACTCAGGATTTATCTGTCGTTCCGCTCCGCTCTGCTTTATGGAGGCAGCTCCAACACAGAGGTCAATACAGAGAGAGAGAGAGAGAACAGAAGCAAGACTTCCCAACAAATGACAACTGCTTGTGTGTATGATGGATGCTTGCAGATACAATCTGACTGAGCGTGGGTATCCAAGCATGTGTGGGGTAGAGCTGTGAGTGTCATGTGGGAGTGTGCATGTGTGTATTTCCCTCTGTTTTGCATAAAGCTACAAAAGTGCGTGCATGATTACATCTTCAGCGATACGTCTGGGTAGTATGTGGCAGTTAGAGGAGATTACAGGTTGTGTGATAGAGGCAGTTTGTGTGCGCTGAAAATGTGTCTTCGTGGCAGAGTCTGTGAAGTGTTTTAGTCGAGACAGAAAGAAGGCGTTTGTCCTGTTTTGTGGGGTTGTCATCCACTTTACATAAGCAGTTTCAATGTCTTACCCTGTTCATACTCAGAGCCCCCATGTTCAGGAGATGAAAACTATTTGAGCTGAATGGAAAGAAGTCAAACTGAAACTAAATACAGTTTTGCAGCTGATACAGAAGTTATGTTCCCTTGTTTCAGCTTGTGTAAAAGGTACGAAGCATTAGTCTATCTATGCCAAGTAAAAGGCAGTTAAGGTACTTCAAGGTACTTAAACCCTCTATGGCCAGATTGGTGCAAGTGTTGCCATCTTCTTTTGCCTTCTCTGAGTCATAGCTCAGTTACTTTCGGCATGGTCCACTGTGCACTTTAAAAAAATAAAAAAAAATCAACTTGGAACAATTTTCAAACATGTCACAGTTATGTTTGTCAAAGAATAAAGGACGGAGACCGCACACTTGCTCCACACTTGACCGCACACTTGACCGCACACTTGTGCATTTATTATGAGCACATCCCATAATGAGTGAGTGACGTTTCTTCAGACTCACAGTTATGTTTGTCCACATTAGTATATAGAATTTGAACGGCTCATCACCGTTCAAACGTGAACTTTCCCCCAGGTTGAAATGAATGATCGAATTGTGAATAAAAAATGGCAGCTCTGTTGCGCACACACAGACATAAATCAATGTAGAAATCATGTCAAAAAGCAAATAGAAGCTCATTATAGCTCCATGATCAGCCTGATAGGTCACATCATCAGTCAATCTTAATCCCGATGCTCATTATATATGCCGTGGTTGTTTGATACTTTCTGCTTTCTTGTTTCACAGTATTAAAAGTGCGGATCAAACACAGCGCATGATTATCTTCCACTTTGATAATAGAAAGAATGACAACAAAAATCAATTTAAACGGTTTTGTGTTGCGTATCAATTTATTTTCTCATTAGCTGACGGAGGGTTTTGGTGCTGGGCATCAGTCGTCTCAATTATATTTAGTGAGGAAGGGACAGAAATTAAATTCCTAATGGTTTAAATCCAACCACATAGTTGTGGTTATTTGTTTTATATACAGTGGGGGTTAGTTGCTAACCTTGGTGGAAACTAGACCAGACTTACTTCGGGTTGATACTCTCTTCTTTACAAGGTGATCCGATATGAATCTTGATTCCCAGGCAATGATCTAATTAATTGAAAATGTATTCATTAATTTGTTTCCATTTGATTTGGTACATAACAATTAAATGCAATGCAAGTTGCTTATAGGACCCATTGTTATATTTTTACTTTATGAAATTGCGGAAAGAAGCGGGGAAACAATTCAGACAAAAAAGTATCACTTCTGATTAAACGTCTTTGAGAGTTTTACTTGTACAAGAGACAAATGGAGAGGCCTCAAACACAAACAAGATGAGAACTTTATACATAGGACAATATGTATAAAAACCAGCAACGCCTCAGTATACCAGATAACAATGTTAAAATCAGGCCAAATGTCAAAGTGTCTGTTACATGTTTACCTAAACAGGACTAAACAGACAAAAGCATTTAAATATTTAACCTTAAGCCTGGTTACTGATGTGGATTGGTCCATCTTGTTCTCAGCCTCTATTATATTTCTGCAGAGATTTTTTTTTAACTTTATAAATAAACAAGACACAGTGGAGACGTGTTCATCTTCTGCACTTTACTCTTCAAGAACTCAAAAAGAAGATTTACGTTCAAAATCTCCCCCTCTGAAATAGGAAAGTGAGCACCCTCGCTCGTCAGTTAAAATAATGATCAATATTTTTGTCGGCCCTCGATGCTGATCAAAGGTTGTGCTCAAACTGTAACACAGCCACCTGCCTCTAGTTGGCGCTGTGTGCAATAGACGAGCTGTAGTTTCAACAACAAAAGCCCGAACTTGAAGCTTAAAGCAAAGACAACTTCAGATAAAAGTATCAAACATGGTTTCATCCTCTTTTTAAAGAATGGAAAAGTGCAGTAGCTAAAGTGGGTCTTGAGTCATAGTTAATGCGTCTTTGCACGAAAAGTGCAGAGTTTTACTTCAAACAAAGTGTTGATATTTAATATTTGAAGTCTCTGATCCACAGACATCACCAGACACCTGGTGTCTCTCTCAGTAAAGCTCTAAAATTTGGACTGAGTCCAAGAGACTGACTCCACCTGAGTGTTTCACTTTCTGGCTTTAAAAGACTCCTTGGTGTCCTGGTTTGTAAGTTTAGCATCATTGCCCCAGTAAATTGCCCATAAAGCCAGAATTCTAACAGGATGGTGTTTATTTAATTCCAGATCCATTGAACTGGAGTGGAGCCACATGAGCGATATAGCTGCATCTCTACACATGTAACTGATGTAAACGATGTAACGGAGCGTGTTTGTGTGTGTACGTGAGGGGCCACCAGTGCACCGCTGTGCGTCTCCTCACAGACTGCTTTCCCCACTGTGGGCAGGTGGCTTTGAAAGCCATCCAGATGGGCTCTAAATCATCCGTGTTTTCTTGCCAACTCCCAACATAAATATCCCGGAAGTAACACAGAAGTTACCTTGGGGTCTACCATCTTTCAATCGGCTGTCTACGCCTCTCCCGCCTCTCAAATAACTCCATCTCTGACATCTTTTCTCTCTGTCACGTTCTCCCTGTCACCTCCTGCTCCCCTTTTTCGTTCTTTTATCTCTCTTTGCTTGCTCACTTTACTTTGCAGTCCTGTCCTTGGTGTTGTAATCTTTCTTTTTTGTGGTTCTTAACTTCCCTCTTTTACTTGTCTGACTGTCTAAGCTGCTGTATCACTCTGTTTCTCTTACTAACTTTTTATCCTTTACTTTTGTCTTCCCCCTTTCTGGACACTTTCCCCACCTTCTCTTCGTCACCCCTGGGTTCTTTTGATAACCTGTCGCTTTGGCACTCGCTCAGCCGTGTCCCACAGCCATCTGTTTAATCTCACATCAGCACATGTCTCTCTCACCTGTCTAGCCTTCTGCCTGCCTCTCCCGTCTGCTTGTCTTTCACCTGTGACCTATGGGACTTTCCATAGGCCCTTATGTGTGTGTTGTCTCCGAGCCTGGCCTTATCACTGAAGACCACATGGCCTAGATTTGTGGTTTTCTGGCTTTTTCTCCAATTACTACAACACACAAACACACAGTCTCGTGAGTGCACACGTCAACAACCGCTGCAGAGTCAACAGCATCAAAGAAAAGTGGAACTAACTTCGGAAGGATCCAGAAAGTTGCAAACAACATGTCAACATGTGTCTTTTCATCTTTTTGCATTTTGAATAATTTTGCATGAGAATAATCTGATCAGACAGTGTGTGTGTGTGTGTGTGTGTGTGTGTGTGTGTGTGTGTGTGTGTGTGTGTGTGTGTGTGTGTGTGTGTGTGTGTGTGTGTGTGTGTGTGTGTGTGTGTGTGTGTGTGTGTGTGTGTGTGTGTGTGTGTGTGTGTGTGTGTGTGTGTGTGTGTGTGTGTGAGAGTGTGTGCATTCACTTATCTGTACGAGTGTGCACATGCCGGTATGTGAAGGTGTTTTTTTTTTTTTTTTTCAATCACAGATAGCTCGAAGTTATCACTCACTAATCCTCTAATGAACCGGCACAGTTTAGATAAAACTGCCTCCATCAAACTCCTCCATGGAAGAGAAAGCATCAGGCTCTGGCCTTCTGTCATCCTTCCCTGCATTCCTTCAATACTCTCGTTCCCCTCCATTCCTCAACCAACCCTCCTTCCATTCCTTCAACCCCCTGATCAATCCCTCCCTTCACTGATCCTTTTTTTAATTGTGATTGGTAAATTTTTAACTCTTTCCCCGTCCCTCCTTCTCGTCTTGTTTCGTTGGATTTACCCATTTTTTTCTTTGCACCATTCTTATCTCGCCTGAGTCCTTTGTTTCTTTACTTTTTAACCTCTTTCCCCATCTAAACGTTCCTTTATTGGATGAACCTTTCCCTGTAGTGAAGTACTGAATCCTTCATGTGCTCTGTGATCTATGCTGCTCTGAACTCGTTCCTTTATATCTTTAACATCCTTCTTCACTTCCTGTTTGCCCCCTGGTTATTCCCTTTTTACTTGATCACTTCTTCCTTTTTTCCTCATCTGATATCTCCTCTCTCTCCTCTCCCTTTTGATTTTTCAACTTCCCCAAAATGTCTCTCTGTATCCATCTGTATCTGGCATAATTTCTCCTTCTTCCAGTCCATACATATAAATACCTTTCTTACTTCCTGTTCCCTCATCCAGATCTGATCAAAATCAGGTTTACCGAGTATTTGATTTATGTGCATGAAATTGGTCTTGATATCTGGTTTCACAGCTATAAACACAAGTGAAAAAAATAAGAATGATGAAGGAGCAAGGACAACAGGTCAAGAAGCCTCAAGAGATTTGAAAGTTAAAGAAATTGTAGCATTGTATTAACAGAAAATGTGCATATGATGAAGATAGTCCAATAGATGGGTGGAGACATTGAGGGCAGAAATGTTGTGATGACTCAAACTGTTTTATGTCCCGGCTGGAAGGGATCGGCCACAATCTTTCAAGCACGCCTCAAGGTCCAGGAGGGTTCCAGTCCTGAAGGGGTGGCAAATTGTAGCAAATCACCTTCTTGGTGGAGCAATTGATACGCTTCTTTGCTTCCATCCGAGTTCTTCATTTCTTACTTAATCCATCCTTCCCTTGACTAATTCATTTGTTCTTTATAACCCCTCCTCTTGTCATTAAATACATTCTCCCTTTTTTTTGCCTGCCGTGGTTTAGCCGTCATTCCATGTTCCTCAAATGATCCTGTTTTCTGATCGATACTCCCGCTAGTTTCCTTTGATTATTGGCAATAAAACCCAACGCAAAAGTCTGAAATAAATGTTTGTATATCAAGCAACAGCATCTGTACATTTTAACGATTGGATTGAGGTTTGGTTCGAATGGTCATGCTTTTTCATTGATGCTAGCTATCAGCCACTCTCGAATTAATTGTTGCCTGTTTAGGAGTGAGAAATAAACTGCTTATTGTTTTGAAATGAGATGAAGTAGAATTATGTTGCAAAGAGGCATGGTGAGTGTAAAACGTGAAAAAACAGGGCTTACACACAAAACCCATGAGTTCATGCTCATGTGCACTCCTTCAATTTTGTTTTATTATCCCACATCGCTGTTATCGCAATATTGAACATTGTCATGGCACATCACATATTTTTCTCAGTTCCTGCAGACCGAATGTACCATTTGATCTCACCGCCTGAGTTCTTCATTATTAACTTGATTATTCTTTCAATGCCAAATCTGATGGCAGTGATTGTCTCCATTGATTTCTTTATTTCCTGATTTCTTCTTTACAAACCTACTTCACTGATTTCCGATTTTCTCTATCTTGTTTTCCTTTTCTCCCCTGATCTCCCTTTTCCTTGAACCACTGACTCACTCATTCCTTTCTTCACTTGTATCTTAATTCCTTAATCTCTTCCTTGATTCTTTCTTCCTCAAACATGGCCACCCAATTCCTCTAATTTTATTGCTTTCTTCTCGTAGCATGTTCTACTATTTGAACTCTTCTGTATCCCCCCCTTCTGTACGCTGCTCCCTTTTTTCCTCCTTTCCTTCCTGACCCATCCTCCAATCATTACATCCAATGATTTATAACCCTCCCTTTCTTTCTTCGTCTCTTACTTAACCATCATGAAACTGATTTCCTTCCTCTTTTTCCTTGACACCTCAATCCCTGCTACCAGAGCCTAACCATTTTTCATGATCTTGCTTCCCTCATTCCCAAACACCCTATTCCCCTTTTTACCTCCTTGACCCCCCCCCCCCCGCCTTCTGCTTTCCCTTCCAACTTCTCTTTTTCTTCCTCAAACCCTTCTGTCTGAACTCACATCATTCTTTCCCAAACCTTTACTACCTATGGTTCTTTTCTTTGGGTTCCTTTATTTTTTCCCCCTTTCTTACACTCATCATATTATTCCCTTTCTTTTTCAAATCCTTCTTCCTTTGTTTCCTATCCCCTAAATCCTCAAAGTCTACCTTAATTCCCTCCTTGTGGTCGGACCAATTCCTCTTGCTTCCAACATGTCCAAATACTGGATTCCCAGGTTTCTATATCAATAGTTTTTTACTCTGTGATTTATCATTTTTTTCTCTTATCCTCGTCTGTCTTTTCTCTCCCATTCTCTAATTTATTTTTGCCATTCCCTCCTTAAAACCTCATTCCCAGCTTCTGGATTCCTTCTTTTTCCTGATTTCACCATCCCTTTTCCTTATTATTCTGTTCCCATATTCCTCTATCTATTCTTCCAAGTTATCCCACCAACTGGTTCCTTCTTCCCTAAGTGATCCCTCACTCCGTTATCCCTGTATACCTTCCTCAATCCCTCCATTAACTCTCTGTAATGGCAACCCATCTCTCTCTCTCTCTCTCTCTCTCTCTCTCTCTCTCTCTCTCTCTCTCTCTCTCTCTCTCTCTCTCTCTCTCTCTCTCTCTCCCTGACACATGCAGACATTCCTTTCAATTCTGCCTCATTCATGCATGACTTGTCTGCTTCGTTTACTTATTTTCTTCAGCTCTGTGGAGAAATATAAGGCGGGTTTGGAAACATTTGTTTCACCAGAGGGCTAAAACACAAACCAAACATTGGAATGCTAACTCAAACGCCACACTGAGCAGCTCAAACAGCCCCACAGTCCTTCTGGTTGATACGTCCTCCGCTCTGCTCCGTTTCTGCACTGCTCAATTAATCTGGCTCAGTCAAGACCGCACTGAACTGTCATCATAACACTAATAAAGAAAAAAGCTTTGAGCTGTTTGCATTAAGTGGCCTGCTTGTCTCAAACTGTCAGTTTGCCTGCGGCTCTGGCTCGGCACAAGTTTTTGTCCCCTCTCTTTGCACTCGTTTATTCCTCTGTGGGCTGGGCGCAAATCCCCTCATCATCCAAGAGAAAAAAAAAACCAAAGGCAGCGCGGCCTCGTAAAGTCTCATTACGCTTAATAACCTTTAGTGAGCGCTGAACAGACACTGCATATGTGTGCGTGGATGACATACATGCAGGTACAGATTTGCATGGACTTTGTGCATGTGCTTCTCTGCCTGTGTGTTTGATTGTGTGTGTTTGAATGTGTGTGTCCTCTGAGAGTAGGGCTAGCTCCGAGCCACAATGCGTCTTATTCAGCAGGGTCCCTGGATTAAAATGTAATTTCATTCAAAGTCGCAAATTGGGTTTTTTACTGTACTAATCTTCATTTTACTAAGCAGAATGAGGTATGTCATTATACAAAAAAAAGAAGCGACTTAATGAAAGAATGCAGGATGGATAGATTGCAGAGGGGAAAAGTAGTTCCCCAGCAAGACAATAAGGGTTATTTTAAATCATAAACAGTCTAAGCTTTATGAATTGTACACTACAGGACTGTATTGGAGGCTGCACTGTAGGCAAGGGATAATAAAATTAACATCAACTAATGCCGGGATTCAAAAGGAAAACAAAAAACAACAGTATGGTAACAAGTGCAAGAGGTTAAAGCAACAGGATCCAAGCAAATCAGCCTTTATACTCAGGATGTGCATACATAAGAGCAAGGTGTTGCTTAAAAAACAAGGCAGGTAGACTGTGCAATAATGACCTCATGCTCTTCATTGTAATATAACATGAAATGTGGAAATAATTGAAATACAAAGAGGAAAAAAAGAATACGAGTTTGTGGAATCGTGCTTTACGGCAGAGTGTATCTTAATATTAGCTGCAGCTGGGGCAAAAAGTGACAGTAAGTGAGCTGCATAGCTTCACTGTGAAGTGTGTCCAATAATGAATTCACACCCTACCAACTCCTCTCACCTAATCACACTCAGGAATCAGCAAAACCATTTCCCTTCTGCTCTCCCTGCTAATACATTTCCGGAATAGAAATCATGATCCACGAAATAATTTCGGTGATGTTATCACTGAATCTGGAATTGTTTGGTGAGGCCGAGCTTTGAGAAATGCTGGCTGCATTAAGGAGGACTGAGATTGCGAAAGATGTTCTTTTTCAATTAAATCCGTTGGCAGCCACGCATCAGAATTATTTTACTCCATGATGACAAATGCTGCTATTACCAACACACCCGGACACACTTCAATTCTAATATCCAGCTCATTCGATTTTTTGGGTTAATTAAGGTCATTTTGGGATTCTTTTACTAATACATCAAATAGTCCCAATTTCAGTTTTTACCCTCATTCTGCAAAAAGCCGCTGATGAACAAATCACCTTCCCAAATGTCCATTATGGCCCTGATGGGAATTAGGAGCCCATTTCCTTTTCCGTCTCCCTCCTCCCTCGTGCCTCTGTCCCTTCTTCCTCCCCTCACCTCCCCATAGCTTCTTGCCATCGATGGACGGCAGAGATTTACAGTTAGGGGTCACACAGTGGTTCTAATTAGCTTAAGTAGGTTGGGAGGAATAAGCACTTCCTCGCTGAGACGCATCACAGTGTCCCACAGCTCAGTCTGACGAAGCAGAGAGAGAGAGGCGGACGCAGACGGATATCCGACCTCTGTCGCTGTCTGACTAACTGTCCTCATGTGTGTCTGCGTCCTTTTGGTCTCCCCGTCTGAGATTTTCTAAGTATTGAAACACAGCGAGATCTTAGCAATAGATACTAAGGAGAACTTGTGTGATCTATTTATTTGGAGTTCCATTACTCTCTATCCAGGGTCCAGTCTTAGACTGCAGAAAACGATGGATGAGATGATAGCTCCCGCAAATGTGCAGCCGAAACATTTAGAGCTCCCACTACTGACAGATTACAGCATAGGTCATAAGTCGTGCTTCCTCCATGTTTACAGATGAGACAAGGGGTAAACTATGCATCAAAAAACATACCAAATACATTTTTTTTCTTGAACATCATTTCTAACCTCATGTTTAGTTCTCATCATGATGATTTATGTCTGTGTTTACTGTTCTGAGAAGTTAAGTCTTAATTAGTTATTTCATGCTTTAACAAGGCATTACATGCCATGATTGACAGTTGTGTTTTTTAAATGCAGCTCCCAGGGCGTTCTTCATCGATTAGCACGGCACTGGAGAAGCGGCGCGATGAAACATAAACACTAACAGAAAATTCACTGATTTTTTTCATCATAGCCATGAGTATCTGCTTCTAACAGATATAAGAATCAGCTCTGCTGAGCACTGTGCAAACTGTGGAAGGGATGAGACGTCAACACTGTGGCTTGAGCAGCAGAGCCCTATACTGCACAGATCCAGATCCTAATAGATATGTTAACACCTTTGACCGGATTGTTTTGGGTTCAGTGTTTTAGGGACGGCTGTTGCTCAGTTGGTAGTCATCTCTCAACAGGAAGGTTAGGGGTTCAATCCCCAGCAGCAACATGTCTGATGTGTCCTTTGGAAAGACACTAAACCCTGAATTGCTCCCACTGCTTCGTCTGTCCGTATGAATGTGTATGAATGGGGTTAGTTAGCTCTGGTCACTTTACATAGAAACCTCTGCCATCAGGGTGTGAACGGGTCGGTGGGACATGCGGTGTAAAAATGCTTTAAATAGTCTGAATACTAGAAAAGCACTCCACATTTATCTTTTTCTGCAGTGGGAGGATACATCATCCGTCTTTATGTACAGTCAATGGGTCAACACAAGGAAACATTACATCACAATTTGCAGCGGTTATGTAATTAAATCTAGAAGTCGGTCCAAGGTGATCGTTTTGTGAAATGTTACTGCATTTTAAGAGCAATTACCTCTTCACTGTGGTTTTAGCAGCAAGTCTGGTAAATGTGAGTCATCAACAAATTTGGCCAATTTAGTTTTTATTTAACCTTTATTTATCTGGGTTAGTCTCATTTACTGTAGAGCAGAGATCTCTTTGTCCAGGGAGACCTGGCCAAGAACAGCAGCAACACACAGCAACACAACTCATTCAGTACACATTTCAGAAAGTTTGGATTCAAGACTTCTCACTAAGAGTTTTAATGTCACAGTTTTTGGATTTTCACACATTTACCAATCCTTTGACCTGGAGTCCTAAAGTCTGATGCCTGTGCAGATACAGATACCTGAAAGGATATTCTATCATTTGAACAGGTAACAAAAACCACCAGTAAGATGTTCTCTTCAGATGATGTGGTTCACAAGGACTTCCCCACCAAATAAATAGTTTGAGGTTAATTACTCTGAAGCACTAGACGCTATGCTGCTAACAGAAAGTGTTATGCCTGTCAAAGCTAGCTGATATCAGAGATGTGATGGAACATCTTTGACATAAAGCCAACGATGTTGGCTGCAGATGAATTTAAAATTCAACAAGTACATAACACCGCCGCCCTGCTTCAAAATTGTTGGAACATTTTGTATTAATTTATTTAAAACCGTATTACAACTCTTATTTATGTTCAGTTCGAGCGTGACACAATGACTGTTGGACATTTTAGGAGGTTGAAATCATACGCAAGACACTTTAGTACAATGCTCACATCATGGCTCGGCAGAGTTTGTCTTCAAATCAAACACAAAGATATAAAATGAGCTGATGGTTAAAGGACATTATTGCCTTGCAAGTTTGAATTATTTCCTTGAAAGCTCCCCCCCCCCCCCCCCCTTTGATGTTCTTTGACCTTGAGGAAGTCTTTTTACCCTCTTACGGAAACTCAATCAGAATCCTATGTGCTATACGTCTTTTTTTAAATTGGTGTCAAATTGTCTTGACAGTATGAAGGAAGCATAGCAATTGTGTCCTCCTGCACACACAAGTGTGTCTGTGACTGTGAATATGTGTGTCTCTGATGTCCAGGGAGGGAATCTGCTCTAAAGAAAAAGAAACAAGGGTTTTATTCCCAACCCCCCGCAGGGAAAAAATTCTCCATGATTTCAAAAACTCTTGAGAGAAGACTGGCCTTCCAAAAACAAAAAAACCTTCCTTTTTCTGGATCAATCTGTGACGGATTTGGCAATTTCTTTGGCAGAAACATTTGTTTTGTTTCTGCATTTCTCCATCCTTCCTTCCTCTCCTCCTCTTCCTCTCAGAAGCACTCCTCCTCCCTCCTGATGCTCGAATGTAAATAGAATTTTTAATTAGAATTATATCTTCTGTTTGTGTAATTTGCTATCAGCAGAGAAGCCGGTGTACGATTCCCATGTTTGCACAGGGTAACAATTTGCCTCCCTGTTGACCCGACCCACTCGTCGCTGCCCTCTCTCTGTGTGTCGGAGGACCTGTCCCGCCTCCTGCCTGCATCCTTTTATTCCAGTTCCATTGTGAGGAGGTGCTGCTTGCTAGACAGTTAAACTGTTTACAGCTGCAGCAAACAACTTTGAAGAAAAAAAAACAAAACGGTGGATTTGATTTTTTTTAATGATAAATTGATCGGTTGCTTCTTGCGTAAAATGTCTGAAAACTGTGAAAAATAACTGAGAGGTGAAATAGGTATATTTGCAATGATAAAATGAGGAGAAAAAGGCTGTATAATCACATTTTTAGGAGATGGAATCAATCATTTTATTAATGGATCTCTTGTTGCAATAACTTACTGTTTGTATACGCAGGAACTTATGTAAGCTCCTTATTCACATCGTTTTTCGCTCGTTTCTGCTGCTGACTGATTTTTCCTCTCATGACTCCTCCGCAAGCTCGCACTGAACTCAGCACTTTGAAATCTTGAACCATGGATCGCTGGAGGTTAATTCTGCTTACCTTTTCCTCATCTTGTACACTGTCTGTTAACTTTTACCCCTCGTAGCAGCTCACCTGTTTTGTTTAGTTTTTTTCTTCTACTGCTCCCTGCGAACAAGCAGATGTTGCAGCTGCCAGATACCTTGAACACAACACCTTCTGGGAACCAAGAGCCCGACTCTGAGAGGGGAGGGGAAGCTCTCGTAAATTCAATCTACAGCTGAATTATTTTTGTGTATCACAGACATAAAAGATGAAGAAAAACAAGTTTCTGTTTCTATACGAAATGCTGTTTGACATTATTTCTATAAATGCAGAAAAGCGGATAGACAGAGAGAGAGAGAGAGACATGGCGGTTTCTGTGCCTGCTTGGCACTCTTCTGTAGCACTGAAAGGCCTCCCACAGCTCAAAAAAAAAAAAAAAAAACACTCCTCCTTCCCCAGCTCACCCTTCCCTCTCGTTCTCCCCCTCATCTCTCTCTTCCTCTCCGTCTGCTTATCTCCACACACTGCCGACACATTCGTCAAGTGGTGTGACTTCTCATTCATGCAATCCTTATTGAAATCGAAGAAGCAATCCATTGTTGACAAAGAGACGCGCCGGGACAAAGATTTTAGACTTAAACGATAGATCACTCCACCCTCTCTGTCTGTCTCTCCTGCCTGTCCCTCTAACGCTGCCTCTTAGTTCAGACTGTGTGTGTGTGTGTGTGTGTGTGTGTGTGTGTGTGTGTGTGTGTGTTTGTTTATGTGTTTGTGTGTTCTCCGGTGAACCTGTGTGAAAGTCCTGTTTACGTGCACTTTCTGTGTGTTTAAGAATGTGTGTAACAGAGATGCAGTCGGCTGCTTGGTCGGATAGAGGCGGATATGACTGGAGCTGGATTGACTGACTGGCAAGCAGCTCGACTGCTGCTGGGAATACTAACATGGCACAGGCACACACACACACACACACACACACACACACACACACATTTACTTTGCCTACAAACTCATAAACACACATAAATATAAATTGAAACACACGAACGGCACCAAACCTCTCTGTAACATCTATCAGTGTCTCAACACTTTGAATGATTCACACTGAAAGGTGCCAAAGCACAGACTTCTTCAATCAAAGATGCACCCATTCAGACAGACACACACACACACACACACACACACGCACACGCACACACACACGCACACACACACAGCAGGGGAACTTAAAGACAGAAGAAAAGAAGGAATTCACTATAAAGCACTGTAGCTGGAGGGTTCAGTCTAATGCCGAGGCAGGGCTAGACATTAAACATGCATGTGAAGGGGCCTATAGGTTCACCAGGGAAGCTCAGCTGAGATCAATGTGAACACCAGACTTCACTGGAGGACAGTTAGAGTGCAACTTAAAAATCAGACACACTTAAGAGTTTTCTGCTCGACCAATTATCCTTTCTTTTCTTTGTCTTTTCCACTTTTTATGTTCCCTATGTTCTTATTTGAGCCTGTCTACAGACAAGACTGAAGAGTAATTGCTCAAATTACCCTGGCTAAATGCACCTGTGCTTACAGGGTTTCTTTGCCTTTAGCTAGACTTAAATTCTGCCAGTTGAGATGACTTTTGTAGCAGCTCAGACGCCAAAATCCTCGCCACAGGCCAAAGGGTCAGCCAGTGGTTCATCTGCAAGAGTCAACTCTGTGATAAAGGCCCAAATGAGAAAATGTTGCACCGCAGGCTGCTGCTCATTGAAGTGCAAAGTGTGAAAAACACGAAAACAATCAAACACAGCCTTCAGTGTTTCATGTTTTCTTCCAACACTGTGCTGCTACAGGTGCATGGAGAAACCACAGTGAATCCTCACATACCTTAGTCACCAGAGGCTCTGTGTCCTCCAGGATGGAGATGAAGGGGATTTCTAGAAAAGACGAGATGAACTCCACTTGGATCAGCTCTTCCCTTGAGCGCGGGAAGGCGAGCACCGCGGACACCCCTCTGACCACCAGGTCCTGGCAGGCGCTCCGGGACAGCGACTCGGGGTCTCCTCCCGAGGGCGATCGCGCCACCATCTCCAGGGTCAGGTTGTAGGGCAGCAGAGGAGGTGTCTGGGAGGACGAGGTGGTGGTTGATGAGTCGGCTCCTCCGCTCTGGTGCCGGAGGCTAGCCAGGGCGCGGTTGAGCGCGTTTTGTATCCGTGCCGGCTGTCGGGTCGGCAAGAGTGCGCCGAGACGCACGGTGTGTCCGATCCGGGCGAGGATGTGGCAGGACTGCGGGTGCGGGAAGCAGGACTCCGGGGAGGAGGAGAAGACGGTTGCTATAAGAAGCAGCAGGATCGGTCTGGCTGAGAGGAAGAGGAGATGAGGTCTCCCCGGGGCGAGGCAGTAGGTCCAGAGTCCGGGGAGAGACACCATGCTGCAGCTCCGACACACAACAGAGGAGGACTGGGCTCTGCTCGGCGGGAGATGGCATAGCTCCCTCTTTTCTCCCGGCTCCACCGCTTTTCCTCGGACTTGATGGTTCTTTTTTTTTTTTTTTTTGCCCTGTTGTTTTTCGCTGTCGACGGTGATTTGTTGGCGTTTTGACGTCTTGCCTTTCACCTCTTCAAAGTTTCTATGTCAACAGAGAAAGACGCGCTGGTGGAAGCAGAGGAGAGATGAGCGCGCAAAGCTTAGAGCGGTCGCCCCGCTTCTGTCAGTCTCTGCTGGAGGAAGGCACACACCAGCTGTGAAGTGTGTGAGGGAGTGTGTGTGTGTGTGTGTCTTGGCGCGCGTGTGTGTATGGGTCCATGCGCCTGCCGGCCAATAATCTAACCTCTCACGGAACCTGCCTCTTGTTGAATCTTAATGAAAATTCGTGGGTAACATTTCCTTCCGCTTCTTCTCGTCCCAGACAGAATTTGCACTTCATGTTTTCACTCAGAATAAAAAACGTCGAAATATTACAGATGTTTCTTTGTAATTATTGTACAAATCTTACACAAAGGGAATCAGTCACAATAAGAAATGACTTTCATTCGATTATCTGCCTTTTAATCGAGTAAAACCTCTCAAACATTTCCACTTAAAACGTCTTAGAAATCTTTCCCCAAACACTCACATTAGGAGCATAAGAAGTATTAAAGAGCTTTAACTTTCAAGATTGATTCCCATTCAAAAAGAGGGGGAAAAATAGGATGCTTTTTCCAGATTAAACCCTGTTATAAATGGTGGCCATTTGTTTTGTGAGGTAATTGGGGAACTTTTTAAGCACCTCTGCAGCTTTGCTTGCCATGTCCCCGCCAGGTTGGCCAACACACAGCTAATAGCTTGCTGAAATCTCAATTCCCCCCCACCCCCCCAAGATTTATTCCCCACTTTCTCCCTGCCGTCCAAGTCGAACATTATCCGTTGTGTAACCACATCTTTTCAGCACCACGGACAGCGCCAGTGCCATAAAAGAGATCTACTGTGCATGCTAATTTGGCTTCATGCGAGGGACAGCACTCAGTCTGGCCTTCATTCATTCTACACTCAGTTTTTCCTCTGCCTTCTCTGATCTAATTTGCTATCGATAGAGCAGAACATCCAGTAAATCATTCTTTTCAGCCAAGTGAAATCCTGTTCTCAGGGTCCCCACACTCACTTTTTCTGATAATTCCTTGTTTGTCAGACATTTGTGAAGCTTCAAACGTCTATCTTTCCCTCTGTTTTTCTGCCTTTGCGTTTCCTTTTTTTTTTTCTGACACTCTACGGCTTTGGCGTGAGGTGATGCTCGAGGGCCATTTCAGCGTGCGGTCTGACATGAAAAGGTTGCTTTGACGTACCTGCAGATAGACTTTTCACTGCCCCACACACACACTAACATTCGCCGGCATCAACAAGTCATTTCACAGCCTGCTGGGTGACCCGGTGTGATACCAGTGCAGTTTACTGACAAATCTGATACCATGGGGCAAAAAAAAAGTGTTTTCTTACCCGGCCTCCTTTTCCTCTCCTCATGCTCCACTTGCTCCAATAGAGAAAAGATGAAAACCAACACTGTGGGCTTTGTTCTGCTGCAGAATCCAGCAGCATTAAAGTTGCATGGATTTTCACAAACACCCTCCCTCTGGTACCTGTTGAAACTGGGCACTACTTTCCAAACATATCGCTCTATGTGTTGGATACAGAATAAGCTCATTATTGGGTCAAGTCAAGTTGGTTTCTTAATCAATGTGTAGGTATCCTGCCGACAGATGGTGCAATATTCTACCAGCAACATGTCAATATTTTGTACACAAATATCTTACAAACTGTTTTTACTCTCACCATTTGATCTTATAACTCCATCGTTCTCGTGTTCCCCAACCCAGGTTTTGATTTCCCCATGCTCGTTTAGATTGCTGTGTTTTGTTATTCTAGTTTTTGAGCATTTTCTCAGATTGGTTTATTTCTAGTTTTAGGGGAGATGCTGAGAGTGATGATCCATTGCATTATTCGACCGGCACCTTCCCATCTTTTATAGTTTTGCCTACCTTCTCCTGTTCCTTTGCTTTCTTAAGTTAATTATTTGATAAAGCTTTGCATCTAAACATTTCAATTTGTGTGACTGCCCTATATATTTTGGTGTCCATGTTTTGAGCCTTAATTTATGTAGTTTGTTCTTAAGGTCGATTCTGGGATCTTTTACAGAAAAATACAATGTTAGACATAAAAAGACACAATTAACCAATTTAAACTACAAACAATTGCCAAGATCAAACACAACCACATCATTGAGAACATCTATACAGTCAGATATACAGTCCACAGTCTGCTTCCAAATCATCCAGTGAGACCAGCTCATTCAGTTTCAGCTCTTTTTGTGATGAGTTCCAAGTAAAGGAAGCAGCAAACTTAAACACCTTTTCCTCCGGTTTAGTTCTCACTTTTGGAACAGACGGAAAGAAAAGGTCCTGGGAGAAAAGAATATATATCCTTCTAACTCTTCTGACTGATGAAGATCAGGAGGTGTGAAGGAAGTAGAGCTCAGATAACACTTGAAGATGAGAATACGTCAGTGTTTAAGTCCGCTTTCTATGTGGTCAAAGTGCTCCATCCCACACTCGTCAAAAAAAGTTATACGACAGCAGTGGCATAGCAAAGTTGTACAAACCATATTTACACACTACACAGTGGAAAGAAAAAAGAATAGTCAGAAGTTAACGTGGGTAAATGTGCCATCAAAATGAAACTGAACTTTTGCTGATCATTGAAGCTAATCTGCTACCAACATGCTAACCTATTATTTGCAAGTTACTTATTTCTGTTTTTAGAATTACCCAAGCAGACTTTAAAGTAACCCAATCAGGTTACTTTTACTGCAACAGTAATTTTACAAATACAGAAACATACTCTAAGATAACTTTAGTTATAATAAGTAAGTAAGATTGCTTGACAGAAACAATTCATTATATTGGAGAAAAAAACCAGTTAATTAACAATCCTATGGTAGATTTATAAATGTGAAAAGGGCACGCTGCAGCCATCTGAAGCTTCAAAAAGGCCAAATCAACAAACTAACCGCAAAAAAAGTCCAACAGTTGGCTCACACTCAAGTCAACATTTCCCTGGAACAGAACATTTCTACTGGAGCCCAAAGGGAAGACGACAACAGCCAACCAGCTAACGCATTCTGTGCATGCCGGAGAGGACATAACTCTCCACACGAGCAGGTGGCATCGCCTGAATTTATCATTCAGTAAAATAAACTAGATATCCTTGGAACGCTCAAATGATGTAGGAGCTGTTACCAGTTTTACGTTGCTTAGCTTTCAGATAGGTGATACTGAGAATAGAGAATATGGTTGATAAAATGCACCGCATCTTAATAACACTGGGATGTTCAGAGGTTGGCGTTTTGCTCGTAGAAGAGGAAAAGAATCGGTGTTAGCACTCTTTCCTCATTATTCATCCTTTGTTCCTTTGCTTAGTCATCGAGCCAAACAGACTGATCTCTCTCGCTGTCACATTTTCACTCGGATTTAATTTGCTCAGAGAGACAAAAGCTGTGAACAGGGCATCACACAGGTCAAAGGTGTTAGACAGCCCAAAAACATAATACGACCCTGTCCCAGAGATTCATCTTGATTCTAAGTCCTTTTTTCCTCCCTAACGTTTGACTCATTTTTTACAAGTAGAATACATAGAAAAAATGTGTATCATGATCCGTTATTCAATAGCATGAGTCATACAGTATTTTAACAAAAAGAAGTGTGGCAAGCGTGCATACTTTGAGAAAATCCTTGATACTGAACATTGACCTCTAAAATATATGAGTAAAGAAAACAACTCAATTTATTTAAACCTGTTTTTAAAGGAACCACCTGTAAAGCTCGCTTTAATTTCCCTGCGAATTTTCATGCAAACAGAGCTGGCCAATTAGAGAAGAGTGGGCACGTAGGGAGGGGGGCCTTAAAGAGACAGCTGCTGAAATAACCTGTTTTAGACGGCAGCTGGTATGAGGGTTTCTACTGATGCCATTATAACATAAATGAGTGTTTTTGAGCTATACTTCTCACAAAGCTACTCAACATAATTCATGAAAGTCATTATACAAGATCTCCCTTAAATATGAAATTAGTGACAAAAGTTATTTTTGTTTTGTTTGAGGACAAGCCCCTGAACATCATGAATGAAGCCCATTAGATTAACTCTCTCTTATCATCTGTTTAGCTTGGTGTTCATGAGAAATCAATAAAAACAAAGCTCCTGATTAGAAAGAATTAATTATGTCAATTAGATCATCTGTAGACGTCTTGGGTGACAATACTCCCAGGGGCTCGACGCTGCTTTACAGAGTTTTGATTTTGATTTCTTATAATGATACAGTGCTTCTATCAATATCTTCTCTCACTGCCACCATGGAAATGTACATACCGTCTTGAAAATATCAATTCAAACGTGACAAGTTAGCAAGTCATAAGGTGCACAGTAGAAAGAAAGCTGTACAAATCTCATCCAGAATGAGGGTGAAAGTGTAAAATAAAGAATATGCATTGTTAAGTATAGACACACCTCGGGAGGCTGGTAAGTGGCTGCATGACAAACTGAAGCGTTGGGAGCTCTGGGAATACATTTTCTCTGCAGTAAGCAGAAACAGAACAGAAGAAAAGGTACATCCGGATGTAATTTTATTTTTGGGCAAGGTGACATGCTCTCACTTGTTGCCTACTTCTCCTGCATGGATATGGAGCCTGTGCTCAAGAATAGAATGATTGTAAAATTACATTTCAGGAGCACGATGTATTCCAGGAGGACGATGCTTATTAAGGCTCTCAAGAGTGTTTGCAAACTCCCCTTGGCATCCAATCACTGCACAGAGAAAGGGATGCTTGGGACACGTCCTTAGTTTGTCCCCACAGGTTGCATTCAGGTGTCCCAGATGCACACTTTATTTGTTTTTCTGTTGCCTATAAAAGGCTTCGCCCCCACGGGTGCATTTGTGTTGATTATGTACATTGTGAGGGATTAATATGGGAAACAGGATTAAGAAGACATCAGAAACCCAATTAAAGTAGCCCTTCATCTCTGCTGGCGGGGTGTGTGTCTGTCTTTCACAGTGGGAGATCCCTCCTCCTGTCCACTCATCAGCTCCTGCCCTCTGTTTCTATTTTTATACACAGGCAGAGAAATGGAGGTTAAGCGCTCAGCTCAGTGTTTGATTAGGATATTATATGATAAGGCAGCTTTTCTGTAATTACAAACAATGATACGTGTACAGTATTAACACTTACTTTGACATCGAATGGGGTTGCATAGTTTTGGGCACCTCTTCCTTTTTCGTACTCATTTTCTGTATAGTTCACATAAACAAGGCTCACGCTATCAGTAGAGAACAAAAAAAATGTGATCAAAAAAAGACAAATGTTTTTTTCACCTCTTTCCATCTTCATATCCATATATACGGACTCTGGTTCCTAAAGAGAAGAAAACACAAAGGTGCTTCAAACCTGCATTCTTTTAAAGCACCAGCAGGGGGCAACTCTAGTTGTAAATGATCCAATTGTATCAAAAAAGATAGAAAGGACTTTTCGGTAAATAAATTAATTTAATAAACATTTTTCTATGACTTTCGGTGTCACTCGCTAGTTTAGTCTTCTTTAATAAAATTGTGAGATTTTTTTTTTCGGTTCATGTTCAGATTTAAAGATGACATTGATAAGACAGCTTTTCATCATGGTCACCCGTCAAACTGTCAACAAGGACAGAGCCAGAACAAAAAGTATCCACGAACATGTCAAGACTTACGTTAATGGAGAAAAGTTAAAATGCTAAAATGTCCAACTTTAGGTTTCTAAAGATGACATGCCATCACAGTGGCTATGTCCTTCTTCTAATCAGAATGGTATTATGGGCACATGAAGTGTAAAATACACGATAAAGTAGGGTATGGTTTGGGGCTTGACTTTCCTTTGATTGACAAGTTGCTACGTATATCCAAGAATTCCTCAATAATATGCTCCCTTCTGTTTGCAAAAAGACATAATGGTGACCGGCTTCAATCTGAAAAAAAAAAAAAAAAAACCCAGCGGGTTCACAAACCAAAATATTCTCCTTTGATCGGTTTCCTCTTCGTCTCGTTCATCTCCTCGGCTCCTCCCATTTTGCCCTGCATTAACTTTCCTCCTTTTATTTCCTCTGATCTCTTCCCCCTCTCTCCAGCTCCCTTTTTTTTATTTTGTGTCTCTTTGAGGTAGACAGCAAATTTGCTATTTGCCCCCAAACATGGAACCCACACCATTAAACCACATCAATGAGTCATTCGCACTGAACCAAAACTGTAATTACACTGGTAAAAAGACTGCCGGAGAACACTGCGGTTTAGCTGAAGGGTGAGCCAACAACAACTGCCAATTTGAGTAAGGGCGAGTGCGCTTCTGTGACGGGGAACAGTCTGTCTTTGCATGTGTGCGTCTCATTGTGTGTGCGTGTGTTTGTGTGTGTGTGGATGTAATCCTAAATAATCTGGCAGTACAACCTGTGAGGTAGAACAGAGGCTGTTGAAATGCCAGCGAGCTGTGAGTTAGTATTCCTGGCAGTGCGCTAAAGGCACTAATATCACCTTTTAGCACCATGCTTGCTAACAAGGAGAAAGACACAGAGACGGAATAGGAAGAAAGGAAAGGATGAAGGGAGACAAATAATCAAGTGTAGCAGAGCTGGGAAGGTAAACAAGTGAGGAGAAGTAGGAATGTCGAGGGAAGATTTGGTGCTCCTGCGCTTCTTCTCTAGAGTTGAAGCAAATTAATGACATGACTTCATTCCTCTCAGTTCTTTTCACCCTCTGCTACCCCTGATGTACAAAGACACTGGTCTGTGGAGGGAGACTTATCTGGAAACACCAGCAGCAGCACCCTGCATGTTTATGTGTGTCTCAATGTGCCAGAATGTGTGTGTCTCTGTGTTTCAAGTGGGTTTGTGTGAACTGCATGTGGGTCTGTGAGTGAACATGTGTGCTTTGAACGTTAGCATTATCTACATGTGTGTCGCTCACATTGTGAGGCCTTTCATGTGTGGACGTGTTCAAAAGTTGCTCATGTAGCACTTAGCAGTCTTATAACATGGTTAAAGCATTATTTTCCAGTTCTTTATTTTGAGTGCAGTGGAAGAAATTATGGATTAATTTAGTTTTTATTGTTTTCACGTACTGCAACCCCAACTGTCAGTCTGATGCTTTGGCTTCTCACACCTTTGTAAAATCAGACATCTCTCGACAACTAAGGGATTTTGCTCAAACACTCATTATTCCCAGAGGCTGAAGCCTGCTACTCTTTTTATCTCTTCAGCGCCAGCAACACATCAACGTTTTTTTCATTGTTCAATGAAATAGCTCAACTTGTGCACACATGCTCCACCAACAAGCATGGTTGGTGGAACATTTGTGGCTGTGGCTCAGTTGGTAGAGTCGGTCATCTCCTAACTGGAAGGTCAGGACTTCGCTCGCCAGCTCCTGCAGTTAAATATCCGATGTGTCCTTGGGCAAGACACTTAACCCCAAGTTGCTCCTGCTGCTTCGTCAGCAGCTTTCAGATGTGCATAAATGTGATTAGTTAATACTGAATACTTTATATAGACACTTTACATTCAGTGAGTGAATGTGTAGGTGTGACCTGCGGGTGTAAAAGTGCTTTGAGTTGTCAGTCTAGTCTAGAAGAGCGCTACACAAGCTCAATACCATTTATCAGAGGCTACTGCATGGGGCCCCATACCAGGAGGGGCCCCCCAATGGCTGACAAACTTTAAACCAAAGGTTTGTGCAAATTTTGCAACAACAATCAGAGTCCTGCCTAATCGGGCCCCATCCGACAGCACTCACTCTTAATGCCCTGCTGAGTGTTGCAGCATTATTCCTGTGAAAAACAGAATGTATCAGTGAAGCAAAATGAAGAGGAGTTTTTGTAAAGGGCCCCCAAATAGACCCGAGAATCTCTGCTGCCCCAATTTACATGTCATTGTTCACAAATGATGAATCGCTTACAGTTTGGTACCGTTGCTCCAAAGCCGACACAAGAAGAACATTTCTGAATATTTTGAGTGAACTGGTCCTCACAGTCCTTTCAGACATATTTGTCACTTGTCACTATGACACTGTGCAAACACAATCTCTCCCCCGGTGACTGTGATGATGCATCAATCATAGATTTTCAATTTTTTTATTTATTATTTTTTATGCCGCTGATGTTTTCATTGTTTGAGATCTAAAAATGACGCCGATAAAGAAGAGCACCAGGTGGCTCAGTGTTTGCGACACATATCATGTAAGTGCCTCGTCCACAGTTCAATTGAGTCTGCTTTTTTTTTCTTCGCTCCATTGGTACTGAAGCACAGTTTTGCACCACAGGATGCAACAAAGAAAGGCTCTTAGGTAGTGAATTATTTCGCATCAAAACTTTTAACTATTTAATACACAAAAAAACATGAAAAATGAAGTGCAGAGTTGTGTTTAAGAGTTTTTATTGATGTATTTTTTAAAATGTAATGTAAATATTTCAAACGTCACTGAAGAATTACTGAACACTTATCTTTGCTCAGTTAATCTTGATGTGACCAGTGGGCTTCTTAATGAGTCCTCTGTTCTGTTTCAGTGTACCGCAAAGAGCTGTGGCTGATCAGCAAATCAAGTTAAGCCTGTGTCCTTTAAAAGTCCTTGGCCCTCAGGAACAAAACAAAGACTTGTACAAAGCTGCATACAAAGTGCTGCTGCACATAGGAGACCCACTGTGCAAATGAACAAACAATACAAAACAAAACAAAAAAATATTCAGAATGTTGTTTCTTGTCTGTTAAACAGATTATTCTCACTATTGCCAACCAGATATCAACGTCTCCCGGAGCCAGCTCGGTGTATGTTAAACAAATCATTTGGAATAAGAGCATCACGAACAACATGTCTCATTAGCATCTTGCCTGTAGGAGAGAAAATCATTCCAAGCAGCCTACATAAGGGGTCCTGGTGACATGATTGAATCCCCACAGCCCATTAAAACCCCCAAACTTACAAGGTAAGTTTTGGGAGCAGTACATTGCAGTTGATGCGTGAATGAAGACAAGATGGAGAGCTGACTAATGATAGGGCGGTAGCACATTCAGTCAAGGACCATCTGTGTTGGAGAGCAGCATTGATTAGCCCAAATTGTCTCCAAACATGCTGTAGGCAACACTATAGCATCCAGGAAAATATGCATGTGTGTTTCCGATGTCTCTGAGCTGGTTTGATGGGACTTGTGTGTGTGTGTGTGTGTGTGTGTGTGTGTGTGTGTGTTGTTGTAATGCGGTAAAGCACAGTTACACACATCCAAACTGAGTGTCTCTGTTTGGAAGAGAGCGGAGAAAGATGAGAAGCCAGTGTGTTATTGTTGTGTGAGCGTTTTGCATACAAATGTGTGCGCAAGCATGTGCTCGTTTTTGTGTGTGTCCGCTCAATCACCTCCCTTTGAGGCATTGCGGGTTTGTGCAGGTGACTGAGGTGAAGTGTTAATCAGGACCTCAGGCAGTGGTTTTACAGAATATGAGTTTAAATATGGAATATACAGCTAATACCCAAGTGAGAATGTATTTGCGTATTTGCATGATTGGACAGGACTGATTGATATGTGCATAATCTACTGCACTGTACATAACAATATCAGAGATTGTGTGTGTGCCAGTACACACTTGTTTTTTTTTTGTGTCTGAACTGTAGATTACACTGATTTTGTTGAGTAAGAAACAACAGCCTCCGTCCTGAGCATTAGAGAGGCCTCATTTGCCTCCAGTTTTGTTTCCTCTAAGGGTTTTCATTGACATTCAGAGAGGGAGGGTCTGGGCCCTAATTAGGTTGGCTCACACATTCCAAGATTCAACCAATCAATGGGCTGCTAATGGGCTGTCAGTCAAATGACAAGGCCTGGGACGGGTCAGGGTCGCCAGAGGAATGCCTTAATTTCTCAGCAGAATGGGACAAAATGGGCCAGATAGGAGTCCAGCCAATGAGGGCAATTATAGAAAATGATTTGGTCCGTTAGTGGGACACGGTGCATAATGAGCATGCAGGAAGGTGGAGGGGGTTACACTGCGAGCTTCTGAATCTTTTAAACTTCCCCAAGGTGGAAGTTTGGGCTTGCCTGCAGCTGTATTTTTTATTTTTTTTAACTGTGCTTCATCTTTTCTTCTTATATTTTCCCTTCTTGTCATTTGATTATCAAGATTTGTTTAGACGACACACACATACAAGCCTGTACCAATCATAAGAGCTACAATGAAAAGACGCGCATGTAGCGCCTGACATCTGCAAATGTCTTTTATCTCTCTTGATGCTCGACGGAGACACCTGTTGCTGTGCACGTAAGACTGCAAACAAACAGATGCTGCGTGTGGTGGTTCCGTGTTCCTGAACAGCTTGCTGTGCTTTGTTCTGTAATTTTCAAAACAAGAAACAAATATGGTGGCAAGGCAAAACGAGACAGAACTGCAGATTAACTTTTAAGCCCTGGATAAAAGAATTGGTCAAAATACGGGTTTAATCTGCAGAGGCGATATGTCATTTTGCTTAACAATAAGCTTCTTGTCAGGCAAAGATGAGTTTTGTGTCATCAGTAATATGACACAGAGGTTGTTCGGGTACAAACCTAACATCCGGGCTGATGACATTTATTGTATTCCTCGCTACTTTTGTCACAAACTCGATTTTATTGGACACTTAAAATCCCCATGGAGACTCCAGTCTTTGACAATTACACACCGCTGCATTATGAAAAGACAAGCTCAGTTGGAATTAAATGTTTCATTCAGTCGTGACATTGCTGGTGGGGATTGCATGACAGCCACTGAAGTATTTACTTGCAAACAAATGCACCGTTTACGAGACAAATACAGCTGTCTCAACAGTAACTTCTCATGTTTTGTTCATGTGATCAAAGAAGGCAATTAGGGTTTTTTTCGTCCCTCAACAAAAGATCGTAAGCATGTGTGATATGAAAGGAGGTGTCTATTGTGTCAAACTGAATGTTATCACTTCACTCTGCTTCCCCTCAGCTCCACGAAATGATTCAGTCTCACTGCTCCCATCTACCTCAAAGACAAAAAAAAATCCTCTTAAATTGACTGTGTTACTTGCCAAAAACAAAACTGTAGCTGGCATCTAACCAGTAGCTGTTTGTGTTGATCGTTGGGCGGGTGATGGTTTTTGTATTCATCCTTTACCGTCACAGCTCAGTGCTTTCAGTCATACAACAAACTGCAGACGGAGCACTTTCAAAATCATGCTAGTTTTTAAAAATTACCAACCCTGCCTTTAATGTTTGAAAGGCTAATTATGTTGAATGAGTGAGCATATGGATTTGTACATGAATCAAGATAAGTGAGATCGGATCAGGCATGTTTAATGGAGATCTGGAGACACATGATTCGACTTAGTGTTTGCATGTGTGTGTGGTGAATTAGTTAATGAATTTATGTAGAATTATTGCCTGGGGCTTTCCGAATAGTAATTTTTTATCGAAATGCACATCCCTGGGAGTAACAGAGCAACAGCATGGACAAAACACATATAGTAGGCAATAACCTGGAGCCTGGTGCCCCAAGGGACCTCAAGGTTTAGGTGTTACATGGTGGCCCAGGGCACTCTCCAAGGGGACGGTGGCATCGACCGAACAGCATCGACCAAATCTCCCTGCAATTTCTTTTTGAAGTCTTGACTTGAAACCCTGGATCTTCTCTCTGGTGAGATCATATGGGATCGTATGCATATATTCCTGTTGTCAGTTATTCCCCACCAATTTTTCATCATAAAATTGTTGCATGCTTGAGATTAAAGTGAAAAATATCTCTAAAGTTGTTCCATACTTATGAAATCGGAAACTTTTTCATATCAGTAAAGGTTTTTAAACTCCTGTGGCGTTAGCTTTGCCTGGTAAAAGACTTAAACGCAGCTGTAAGACAAGATAATTGAGAGCCTGGACTCTATAATATCGAAATGCGGAGCATGTGATTATAAGAATGTCATTTGGTGAGACTGGCAGGAAACTTTTACATCATTTTACAGCACATAACTGGAGGAAGCTGAAGCTTAATTAAAGCCTTCAGACTTCCATGAGATGGCAGATGGCAGAATGAATGAAAAGCTTAAGAATCACTTCCAACGTATTTATCCTCTTAAGTAAAACATTAAAAAACATGTACAGAGCAATGCTAAGAAGGAGGAGGAGTGACAAGATGCAACACTGCTTTGCTCTGCTGCTATAAGTAATGTGATCTTAATTTGGAGAAGCAGAAGCAGCAGAGGAACAGCGTGAGACGGAGTCCACAGCAATCCTGTCAGCTGCGGTTTCATTTGTGTGGGGGATAATTACACTGTTCTAAAATATTTTCAATATGATGCTCAGTGTTTGCATATTTGTTGCTCAATTTCTCACGCAGCAGCTGCAAATAATCCAGGATCCAGTCGACCAATGTGTAACGTGTGTCACTCCAATCACTTCCCCTGCGTTTTTCAAAGTTTGTATTTAGTTAGAGTCCGCTTGGACTGAAATGATCAAGTTCAGTCTTACAGAAAAGTTAGAGTTCTTGCCTTATATTTCTCAAGAAGCTTAATTTCCTGATTTCATCACCATCTTCTTCATTTCATCACCGCATTCAGGCCTTTGATCCACAATATTCTCCCATACAATCTTTGTAGATTGATTAAGCTTGTTAAGCTTTAGGACTTTTTTTTTTGTATCTTTAATATCGAAACAAATAAAGAGAAAATTGCCTTCGATCAAACTGATATCTATATACAAAATGTGTATCTGTGTTTTTTTCTCATTTCATGCCTGAGGGCTGTGTGGGATAATTACATTTTTCTGCTAATTGACTGAGTAAAAAGATTAGTTGTACCTTGCAACTGTTTCTCAGCTGCAGTTGCTGCAGAGACAGAAATATACCCGATACAGTACCTTCCCTCTGAGACAGAAGCTAAGAGCGGCAGCAAGAGGTGCAGCCTACATTAAAAACATCATGCTGTCATGGTGAGGAAGATGTACATGTTGACTTCCACAGGTTAATGTCCCTGGCTAACAGTGAGTGGTGATAATATGTAAGAGCCGTGCCCATCACTCCCATTGTCGTGGGGGAGGCTGCACTGTGCTGAGCAGGCAGTGCGAGGTGCAGGGGATTACATTAATATAGGCCACTGTGCCTCTCTCGGAGCGTTCACTGCACTTTGCAATGAGTCGAGTGAAAATGAGGACGAGGAGGAGGTAGGGAGACGGAGCTCACCTCAGAGAAGGCGCACAGGCCAGCTGGGTAATAATGAGAGGTCCTGTATGAGGCTAATATGAGCTAATCTGTGTCTTCTATGATCTATTCCAATCTAATCAGCCTCTCTTCTTGCGCAGGCCGTTTGTCATTGCATTAACAGGGGACCTGCTAATGAAGTTGACGACACACAGGCTGACTTCCTGCCCGGGACTAGTCCGATGTAATTACGCCTTCACTGAAGCAAGCCGGCGCCGTCCACCTCTTGCTACCCTCCCTCTAAATCTTCAACACCCAAACACTCCTTCTGCCTCTTTAGCATATATAAGCCATACATTTTTCTTCCCACATTCACACTACTGACTTCTCACAGACATCTTTATGTCAGGGTCAGGCAAAGGCTGTGATATTAGCCAGTAATAGTAGTCATGAACATGGCTGGATGTAGTAAATAACAGTGAATATTCTGTTGCACATTATCAGGAGTGACTGACATGCTGACTTGCAAATTTCCAGGATGCTCCGGCAATATTAAAATATTTTAGAATTTACTGTACGCTACTTTATTATGCTCTCATGTGAGTTTAAAAACATTAAAGCTAAAAGAAATAAAAACTGCTGATAAAATACAATGATTCATTCACAATCTTTTCAAACTGCAGAGACACGTTGAATGAAAGTCTTATGGAAATTGCAAATGATATTTTCATGCTGTTCTTATGTTTAAATCTAGTTGATTTGTTGTAATTGTATTGTAATGGTGCTTACTGAGCCCAAACTAAGTGTCACGGTGTTCCTCTTGTGGGACAATGAAACAGGTTTCTCTCTGTGTTGTAAAAACTGAATGTAAACACTCAAGTAGGGGAAACTCAGGATATGACACGATATGATGTAAGGCGATGGGATGTGATACGAACGGATGTGATGTGATGCAAAGTGGTGCGATATCATACCATACTGTACCATACGAAACACAGCGCACAATAACAGTAACATCCCCCAAAAAGTTACGATATCCCAGCAGAGCAATTGTGTAATAATTAATATATTTTGAGATGATCAGAAAAAATACATCTAAATAAACCCCTTCAGAAGATGAAGTACAGGGTTGATGTTTTCACTGCAGTTTGGTGTCACTTTCACCTCTTATAATTTTGCAACCTTGACATTCTGTCTGCATCTTTTATCATTCTGCCAACTTTGTGTTTAGCCAAATAACTTCCTCTCAGGTGACCTCTCATTCCAACAAAATAATCACTGTGAAGAGTCATGAAGGGGTGAAACGATGAGTCAGATTTCCAGAGAGTTCTGTTTAGAGTGCCATACTAATATTATATTAATATTAGTATGCCATATGTCTTTTTGCATATTAATAATGTAATATATAATTAATAATTGTGTCAGACCAGTCAGAATGACGATATACTGACGTATATTTTCTCCAAAGCCAAGTTACTATTCTTCGGCTGTTTGACATATTCAAAATTCTTTGAAATTCTTCTTTGTCTCGCAGCCATATTCATCTTTAATATCCCCTTTGCTGCAGTGATGTATAGCTGCTCTCCAAGGAGCAAAGACATAACTTTTCAGATGAAACAAGCTTGAAACATACAGAAAAAAAAGATAAGAGGGAAACACTGTTTTTCGGCAGCAGCATTTATTGATTCTGAACAACTTTGGGGCAACAATAAAAGGCTGTAAACCACTGACTGTGGAAGAAGAGAACATAGCCTGTGGTTTCATGAAGCCATTAAGAAAGAGCCTAAAACCTGCGAATTTTTAATGGCCATAAGGGGAGGGGAGTGGAGGGGGGGGGACAGTACTGGTCGCAGGCATTAGTCACATTTATGCAACCAGATGGGAATATAAGGCCCTTCTCTGTTGGTTCATTAAGTTAGTAAAGATTGTTCTTCTAGTTTCTTCTAATCAGCAAGTTTAAGTCTTCTTTAACCCAGTAATGCGATTTTGTAAACACATTTTAGTGAAATTTTAACAAAGCAGTGTACACATGGGGCCATGGTTTTCAGGACCCAGTCCCACCTCTTTATACACATCACGGACCGATATTTATGCAAATTCTCGAAAGGCTCAATTAATTGAATGTAAGAAAATAAATGTAAAAAAAATCACAGTATTTGAAACTCCAAAACCCCAAATTGTGCACCACAAAGACCAGCAATTTGTTCTTGTTATTTCACCAGAGGTCCTGTCCTCTGTCTGTATTTGGATGACTTGGATTCTTTTGGTTGACACAGGACGTTTCAGAGCGGGGAGCTGGTGTGTTTTCCCACAGCCAAAGACACCATGTAGGAGAGTTTAGGAGTGGATACAATTCAACAATTGGATGCAAAAACTAGGGAAAGACAGTCTTGGCTGTAGCTGCAAAGAAGAGAGAATATAAACAGAGTGAGGTGAAATGCTGAGCAGATGAAGCTTGTTCCAAAATGAGGGTGAACCTTTGGTTTGCTATTACCCGCGGATGGAGTTGTCCTGCGATTTGTTGGACAGGCAGGTGACAAAAACTGTGTCGAATCCAGAATGATGACAATCGCAGAGAAAAAGCTCTAGTTTGATTACAAGCTGCAAAGACCAATGCTACTGATTTCGTCTTTAACCAAAAAAAGTTGACTCGTTGGGCTTAAAATGTGGCGGAAAATGTTAAAATGTAAACTGAGCCAAGAAAAACTGCAGTGTCAGTCGAAGTTAACAAGCGGCATACATCACGAATAAACATTTGATCCTTGCTCAAATAAAAATGTTGGTAAGTGCAGCTTTAAAAATCCTTCATCAAGCATGGAATAGAATGTTATGACTTCAGCTATCAGTAAATGTCCTCTGTTGCTTTTTCTAAGTTAGTAGCTGTGTTTCACCTTCAACTTTATTGTATGAAATTTATTACAGCTCAAGCAGACGCCCCCGCGTTGGTCGGCCATGTTGACAAGAGCAATTACATCACAATTTGATCTGCAGACATAATAGAGTGTCATTCATGAACAGTAGACCATAAATCTGTCAAAACTTGATGACAGGGTCACTCTTTTGTCCCTCTTAATCACCAGCTCATTGAAACACTTAATCTGACTCTTTTCCTCCATCATCCCTCCATCCTTTCTTAACTTTTCCAGCAGCTCGCTTCCTTTTTACATTAATTTCTTCCCTTCGTTTTATTCCTCTCTTTCGAGCTCTTGTAACTGCTCAGACTGATTCACCCTCTTAGTATCCTTCCTCCTCACCTCCCCTCCCTTTTTCCTTCACTCTTTACTCGCCCAGGTTCTGTTAAGTCACTCATTCTTGTTCTCCCTCCCACGTTTTCTTCTCCATCTGTTCTACTTTCACCGGCTTCCGTCATCCATCCTTGTCACTTTGACTACCGCTGCCTTTTGTACTCATCCCGCCTCAAACACTGATGCCGGCTCCTCACTCCACTCCTCCTCTTGTCCCTCTGTGATACTCTCCTACCCTCATTCCCTCTAATGATACACTCTTTTACTCACCGTCTCATTTCTCTCTCCTCCCTCCCCCTCCTCACATCTATTATTCTCCCCCACTCTCTCCTTAGCTTTTTGTAACCCCCCCCCACCCCTCACACACACACACACACACACACTTTTCAACTCCTATATATTTCTCAGTGTCTCTCTCTCTTTCTTTCCATTCACTCTGAGCGATGGCTCTATTGATTCTCTCTGTGATGATATTGCCCAAGGACAACCACGGGGCAGAAAACCTCTTTAACTAACCTGAGTGAACCTCCGTTTGTGAGTGTGTGTATACATGTGTGTCGGTGTGTTTCATTATGTGTGTGTGTGTGTGTGTGTGTGTGTGTGTGTGCTTGCAACAGGGCTGTTTAACTTTTAGAAGTCATCACTAATCACATGTTAGAAAACAGCCTCTGGCCTGAGTACGTTTGTAGTTTTTAAGCCCTGCTGTGTGTCTGCAGGTATCAGTGTTTTTGTGTGAAGCCAGCAGGTGTGTGTGTGTGTTTTCAGGAGATGAAAAGTAGTGAAAAAAGAAGCCAGAAATGTTGTCCCCTAGTTTGGATAATCTCATGTTGGGGTGTGGCCGTCTCCAACTGGCATCATGGCCGCACATCAGAAGCTATCAGTCTGTGTTGGAAATAATTTCTCTCCTCTTCTCTCCAAGCTCTTGGAAATCTGTCTCCACCGTTGGCTTGCACAACAGGTGCCGTCATAGATGCAGATGCTTCTCAAGCAGCCAGATTGCTAGCAGGACTTTCCTGCAATCACACCATAAATCAACATGCACACACATATGCATGCTCACACAAGTGCAGAGACATGATACAGGAGCCTTACACACACACACACACACACACACACGCACACACACACAAATGTGCGCATACACAGATCAGGGGAGATACAGAGAGAGGATAAACTATTAAAAAGCAGAGTCTGCAAACTTTTTTTTCCCTCTTTGTGTACATTCATTTAAGGTCCGTGACATTTTGAGCTGCACAGCAGATATTTATTCAATCCGCTGAAAATGAACCTGCAGTGTTGGCTATTGTAGAGATTCCGCCTTGCGTGCAGCCATCCCGCATTAGTGCTGCAGGAGAGCTACTAGGAAGCAATTTGTTAAGGTTACAGTATTCCCCGTAAGTACAGCAGCGATGCGAGAAGCATCTCCAATGTGTCTTTCCCACTTCATCTGTATTCATTCCCCATGGGCTGCATTTAATTCAGTTATGTAATGTCTTGCTGTAAAGCAAATCTCCATGGACCTCCGAAACTCATTGAAAACATTTTGCAAATAAGCTGAGTAAGAACGACAGAACTCGTATCGTTCAAATTAACGACGTAAAACGAGAACACGCTGAGAATTTAATACACAGAGAGAAATGAGTAACAACACCGCTTGACCAGTTGTGCACGTGCATGTTCAGTTCGCCTAAAATATCTGGGGAGATTTGTTGTGATGTTTCACTTCACTTGTGATCTCGCTGCGCTCTGAGAAGCGTTCTCAACAAGTGGAGCGCTTGAATCTTCTTCTAATCCTCCAGTGTTCATCTTTACAAGGAAGAACTGTAGCTGTAGAGGCTTTGCATGATGATTTTTATTCTTAAGTCTTTGGTTGTTCACAGTCTGCAACACTCAGAGGACCACTGAGCAGCACAATTATCATTGGTTCTAGTAGTGATGGGAAATTAAAAAGCTACTAGACCACAATTAATTTTGCAACTAAATGTGTGTACAAAGAATTTGATCATTTTTCCAGTGTTAGTGAAGGAGTTTTAAAGTAAGGGAGTATTTCGTTCACCAAGGTTGGGAAAACGCTGTACAATTACATAAAACACATGGTGGAATATATCGTCCAATACAAATAAATCGTCAATGAAGCATGACCAAAACTGATGATTGATGTGTGTCTGGTGTCGATCCCGATCTTCGTGCTCACATTTTCTTTAGAAAGTCCCACAGACGGAGGTTGATGTCCGATCTACCATGTCTCTTTGCATGTCTCACATACAAACACCATTCCAACACTCGTTCTGTCTCACATGAACACAAACCTACAGCATCACCAACAAACACAAATGGCAGCGTGCACTCTCAATCATAACAAATATCTCCTGGCAGCAGGAGGTCTGCAGCCACTTCCTGCCAGCGTTTCTGTTGCTCATATATCTTTCGTGATTGGATGGGTAAGACAGATCAAACAGGCACGCTTGCTGTTGCCATGATGGCGCAATCAGGTAAAAAAAAAAAAAACGCTCAAAAGGGGGGAATTTACTAGTTGCTCGGCTCTCTCTGCGTGAATGTGTAAAATTGTTGGAGAAAAAATTTGAAACATGGCAGAAATCTTACGACTGCTAAATCGTACTGGTCAGAATCATGTAATCGGGTCATGATCAGCACTCACGCCCCCCTACTGCACAGCAAAAGAAATGCGAAATGTTGAAATTTGGCTCATCTTAACTGCTCATGCAATGAAAAAAATCGTGTTCAAATCGGCCTAAAATTGCACAGTGTATCCCCCCTGCTTTACAGTTTCTGAAGCCCTTACCCCACACTCTAACCTCTTCTGTGTTTCTAGCAATGTCTCCTGTTGGTGATTAATTCTTATTGGGGTTTTTATAACTGCACGAACATAATAAGATGACCTTTTCTCACATTCTGCCTCGCAGGGGCTGTCAACCTCCCAACACGTACAACAAATTGAATCCTTTCTACGACCTGTGTGCAACCATTCCTAACAGTACGCTTATCATTGCACGTGATACGGCACGTTGATACAGTATGAAGGTGTGCTCGTGTGCTGTTGCTTAAAGCTAAACGTGCGTGACCCGAGCCGTGTTTAATTTGTAACACCTCCCCAGATATGGTGTACAATAATTGCTCTGGATCCGCCGGCGGTTTGGCTATTTTTCCTGGATAAGATAACACAGAGCAAGGTTTAATGGAGTTCCCGCGGAGCCCGGAGAGAGAGAGAGAGAAAATGAAAGAGGAGGACGAAGGATGCGTGTGACTGAGGGAGAGACCCTTCAATCTTTACCTGATTCACGCTGTGGCCGCGCATTCACATAGAGGTGCACATATGGCCACGCATGTATGCATGGTATTACAGCACACACACACTCCGTACTAAGCTAATAATACAAAGTGAGAGTGTGCATAAATTGTAGTCAGTGGTAGCAGCTTGTCCCGTGAAGGTCAGAGCGTGGTTTCTCAGCGAGCCTGCCGCTTGACGAATCCCTGATTCCTCCATCTACATCTGTGCACGGCCCGCTTCTACTTCTCCCTCTTATTAGTTTTATGTTTTTGCTTCAGGTTCCCTTCCTTCGCATACTATCCTTTCATTCACTCGTCGTCCCCCCTTTAAGTCCTCACCCATATTCTCTCATCCTGTGCTATTCTTCCAATCTTTCATGAGTTTTCTTTGAACTGAAGCTCTTTTTTTTTCTTTTTCCTTTTTCTGCTTCTTCTTTTCTCACTCTGTGACTCTCTCCTCTGTCCTCCTCTCCTTTTTTCTTTTTCAGTCTCTCTTTGATCCACACCCAGCTTCGACAAGCCCCTCTTATTGTGAAAGGCTCTGTGATTCCCTGTCTTTCTCGTTGTCTGTCACTTCCCCACTCTCTGTCACACTCCTCTTCCTCCTGATAGCAGGAGCGTGCAGGTTTATCTTTAATGATGAAACAGAGAAGTACACAAACATGAACTGAAACTGCCTTCTCCCTCTAATCCACTCATCGCTGTCGTCCCCTCTCTCTTTACACCATCGCTGTATTTGCTTGTGTGTGTGTGTGTGTATGCCTGATCTGAGGATGCTCTGTGTGTGTCTATCAGACGCAGAGCTAATTGAGGTCATTGGTGTTGCACATGCTGAAGCAGGGAGATGGAGGGGAAAAAAAGCCCACAGCTTTGAACCTTCTCTCTGCTCAGCACACTGCCAAAAAAAATCCTCTCTCTCTCTCATCATACACTAATAACACACTCTAACACACACACTCAGGAATGCACACATGCTTAATTTTCAACCAAACAGAAGGTTTTAATCCTCGGATTTGGGTGAGACTGCTGCGTGTGTGAGTGTGTGAGTGTGTGTGTGTGTGTGTGTGTGTGTGTGTGTGTGTTTACGCTGCAGTGTGTGTGGTGTCTTTGTAAATGAAGCTGAAGGTTTGTAAGGTACCCCTCTGAGGAATGGTCTAGAAATGAAAATAAATCAGAGACTGCTACATCCTCTTTCAACCTAGGGGTGTTTCTGTCCTTTTGCTGGCGTCAATAACCACACACACACACACACACACACACTCAGAGCCACACACACAATCACACACCCACACGCAGATATCCAATAAAACCTCTACACTCCAAAGGGCTCTAGGGGCAGCTGATGGTGACTGATAACTCGCTGAAGACGGAGGGACACCGAGCTGTCAGAGTTTATTTGAAGTCCAAAAATCGGCCGGGAAAATCCCAAATGAAGCTCCCGCTCGGGAAGCACAAGCCAAGAGCTTTGTACACAGAGAATAGAAGGGGGTTCTCTTGTGTCTGTGCTGGAGCTGCACAAGTTTTGAATCCAATTTGGAATCAGAGGATTGCCTGACATACCTGACACCCCTGGGTGCTGGTCTCATGTCGGCCCATTAGTTTGTTTACCCATCAAAAATTTACAGTCTGCCAAATACTTAGCCAAGAGTCACAGTGGGGAGAGGTTAATGTGTCTTTTCCTTTAACACTTGATGAAACAAACTCATTCAGGGCAAATATCTTGGCTGAACTGCACAGTGCTCATCCTCCTGTTTATAATCTCTGACAGATTAAAACCATTACATTTCTGTCTGTTCAGTAACATGCATTATTGTATCAATTCCTTACATTACATTGGTATAAGAGTGCTTTTCTAAATGTTTTAAAACATCAAATAATGTGCACAACCTTAATTGTAATTTATTTCTGTCCTGGGATGATCATATAAAGTGTCTCTGGCCAAGAAAAGCACAGACAAAAACCTCCATGTCAATACTCAGCCTGCTCCAGATGCAACACAGATTAAAGGTCACATATTATGCTCCTTTTTAACAAGTTTAAGTAAGTCTCAGAGGTCATCAGTCAACATGTAATTGAATTTTCTTGAAAACAAATCCACTCTGATCCTGTATTTGATCATGCCTATAAACCCCTCTATTTCAGAGCTGCTCAGAACAGGCTGTTTCTGTGTCTTTAGCTTTAAATGCAAATTAGCTGTGTTTGACCACGCCCCTTTCTTAAAGGATGTGTGTCTCAGGCTTACTGGCAGTATCCCTAATTCTTTACAGTGGAAAGGCAGACTCAGAGGACAGAACAAACACCTAGCTGTGGCAACACATTTCCTGAAAGTGGAGCAGGCAAAAGATGGAAAGGACAGACTTTTTTCGTAATTGTGTGGTTGGTAGACAGAATATGGACACATATTAGTGTTAAAAAAAAAACATGGTGAAGTATATTTAGCTTGAAATAAAAGTACAGCACACAAGCTTGTATAACTTGCTGTGCACAGCAAGGTGGCTTTTATGGCTAATAAAATGCAAACTGCAACACAGAGTCCCAAAGTCCTCTTAGACAAACATAAAACAGATCACTCTGTGTATATATAGCACAAGCACATAGAGATACAAGTGCATATTTGACCCTGCTGAAGGGAAAACACAACGATTACAGTCAGGGCTGTGACACGTCTATTGTCTATATATATATATATATATATATATATATAGCTCCACATTCTTGTCAAAACATGGTTGACCCTGCCGCCAAAAAATAACCTCAAAGCTTATGAAACCAATGTCACAATGTCCTTTTTAAAATGTTCAGTCAATAATATAATCAAAATCCTATATTTATGAGGACAAACGTGTGATGATTTAGACAACGTTTGTAGAGACTGGAACTCAGCCAGATGACAAGTTGGGGGATAAAACTCCATGACAAATGTGCAACTCCTCCCTCTGATCCCACACGCCACATCTTTCGTCCGATCACGGTCCAATTATGCCTCCACTGGAAGCTCTGCAACACTTTCAGTTACTTTTTGTACATATTTCCAACACATTGTATAATATTTGATATGTATAATTTAAACAGATGAGTGTTGAGTCAATCCAAGTCTTTGAAGCTCTTTGGATGTCTGAAAGAACTCTTAATGCTTAGCAGGGTTTCTAGAAATGAAAAAAAAAGCACTTCAAATAGATGAAAAGATACATCAGTGTCCATTGACATGCATGTGTTCATGATGCATCACCTTCAGGCACTGCTGCATCATTTCTTATGTATAAGATAATTTAGCTCATTGATTAGCGGGCTGCAGTAGCAGAAAATGTGTAGCACAGGGTCACAGGCTGTGAACTACCCAAGGGCTCAGAGGAGAAACGATTTTCAACTGTTGTCGCCACAGGCGCCAGGCGCCATAAGGCACAATGATAACCATTCATCATACAAGCAAACCATTAATTATAGCTTTTCATAATTAAGCTCCGAAATGACAAGTAATGGATATTGATCTCTAAGGAGGAGAAATAGTCAACACTTTCCTCACATGACTAGCACAAAAACATCAATGTTATTTCTGAGACCAATACCATGACTAATTTAACTGTGATATAATTCGTTCTATTGTCTGCGTAGAAGTCAAGGTCAACAGTTCGGGAGCAGATGGGAGATTGTGTTGTCAGTGCTCTTGTATACACCAAATCCCTATGTATTGCTATGACAAGGCACAGTAGGTATCAATAAAGATATAATCGATTTTCAGGCATCAAGCCAGTTGGAAGATGTTTATGGTTTATTTTTACTATCACACTGAGGGATAGAATAATGGCCTGCTGGGTGTGTTTGTTTCACATTATAAACACAGGCGTTTTTCAATCTGATGGCGCCAACTCACTCAGACGAGACAGGAAAACACTGATCGCGATGGATAAAAGCAGCTTCTAATGAAAAACGTGATTCCACACCCAGCATTTCTAATTTGGAGACCGGAGATTGTGTTGTATGCATTCAAAAGTCCTTCGTGTTTCATTCATGACCCTCCCTCCATTCTGGACCCAGCTGGAGTTAAAGGGAATCAATAATCCCGCCATGGAAATTCTGACATCAAAGACAGAAATCTTTCTTAACTGTAAAGAATATAAAGTAGATATCTGCTTGACATCTTCTTTTACTATTTTTTTAAGCAATCCAATTAATTCATGCAGTTCAGAAATAGTAACAGCCACTTTCAGACGTGCTTTATCAACCCCAGACATAAATTTGCAATATTAATCACTCATATTTAATTACTCTCATTGCTCCATAAAGTTGGGTGTTGCTTAATGCTGCTGTGTTTTGTGATCCAAGGAGCTGGATGTAATTTATGACCAGTGTCACTATAGAAGATGCTGTATAGGACAGGTTTGAGCTCATCCAGCAAAGAAGTCACTTCAGGTCCTCTCTGATAATAATCCTCTCAGAATAATGACACTTGAGTCTTGGTTGAATTTGCACGGTAAATGTTATATGAAAGGGAACAAAATTTACAAGCTGTAAACAAATTTTACATGAGATCTGATTGTCCAGAAATACTATAAAAAGGAAACTTTGAATCATCTAAAAGCCATATAATTCCCTTACAGCCTTTGCTGCTCCTTTTCCTCCTGCAGTCTCAGCTCCCCATTAGATTATGAAACTCTCCTCCTCCCCTGTCCTCTACTAGAAATACAAAACAGAACAAGACAGACTGAAATATCCTTCCAAAAATAATGATGCTTCCTAAAGCTCTCTAACTCACATGTAGAAGAATGGAACTTGGGCCTGTGATTGGTTAGCTCGGTGAGGCACAAATTGCTGAAGCTTCAACTCCAAATGCCACAAAGGTGTTATTTTCCATTACTACTGTAAAGGGTTTTACAATGCTGACTCAAAATGATACTGAAGCTTCTGATTGACATACAAAGGCAAACCACACCATTAGTAACAATACTGGAAATTTCAATATTTTTTATTTCTAATTCTCCTGTTGTCACGTTGGTGTCAGGTGAAGTGAAGTGCATGCTGCAGATTCAGCCTGTTTTCACACTTCCCAGGGCCAAGGGGCTTATTAAGTGATGCACCTGGCTGTGAAAAGACAGCAGGATAAGATTGAAACTACTTTCATGTACAGGTCAAACTTGGCCCGGAGATTGAAGGTACCACTCCCTCCATGTGAGTCACTCCGAATAACACATAAACCGAAGTTCCTCACAGAAGCTGTAATCCGCGCATTGCTTGAGTAAAGAAAGCCCAGTTTGCCATTTTTATGGGGTTAGTTGTTTGAATATTCCTCGTCGAGAAGCAGTAACTGCTTTGAGTGTCACATCCCTTAAATGGGTAGTGCGATGTCTATACAGCGACATCTGTTGTTAATTTTTAATTTTACAGTGATTCAAAAGTAATTTTATGTACATTCAGGCACGGCGCCTGAAACTAGTTGGCCTTGAGAAATACTTAAGGTTTCTCAGTGAGATTTATGTGGCTAGTACTGTAGTTTGAAATGACATTAGATGTTCTTGATACTCAACTGAACTCAGCTTTATTTATATAGCTACAAACATGAATTCTGTTATCCTCCACTAACAGTTAATGTACGTTTGGTATGGAATAAGTTTTAATCGGAAAGATTAAAGATTTTTTTTTTTTTTTTTTTACGTGGTTACAAAGCAAGGACAAAGAAGATTCACATGAGTAAGTCAAAAACAACATTACATTACATTCAGGGTTTGTAACTAACAGCGTGGGTGTGTTGTGAAAGAACACAAAGCCAAAGCAGTGTTTCTTAAAAACCTGATGTTTCTGATCCTATGTACATTATGAAGTATGGCTTGTACGTCTACAGCCTAACCAGCTGTAAATCACTGCAGTTTTGTGAAATGGCTTTCGCTACCTCTTGCTCCAGTGTAGCGCCATGCTTGGTTAGGTAGAAAGTAGAAAGCCTACTAGCCACATAAATCTCACTTTCTTTCTTTCATGTGAGTGAAGAGAACACAGTAGCTTTAATCCATGAAATAGCAAATTGCGAACTCAAACATCCGAAAAAATAAAGAGTGCAAAACATACAGTTTATGAAGGTGTAATTTCACTGCCAATTAAATATTTGACACATCTGAGGGTTTTCATCTGTGACCAAGCTTGTCCTTAGCGACAGCTGTAGTCGAATCAGTTACCATTTCTTTCAGTACGTAGGAGACAGAACCAATCGATCTCAGGCAACCAGATTAAGACCACTGTGTGGATTACAGAACAACTCGTTCTGGAAAATAGAGCACTTTCTTACATTCAACATGTTTGACATGTCATGTTTTTACAGCCTTTCTCTTATGCTTTATAAATCCTCATGACGATAAGATTTGTCTAACTCTACGTCAGATTTTTAAAATGATTGCAGGCCTTTGAATTATTGTACTTTCAAGCTCCTTTCAACTTTCAAGGATAATAATTTAAACCTGTCATGAACAATCTACAGATGGGTTGAGGTTATTTCATTAATCATGTAATAATTGAATGAAGACGGAGTATAAATCTTAAGTAAAGTAATTCAGAAAAGAGAAGAGCTTTGTGCGTGTACCCCTTTAAAGAAACATGTACAGTTTACTCTCAGCTCATATCACAGGCTGGTGATCCTTGTCAAGTGGTTTGTTTTCATCAATTGTCTTAAAGGGATTGAGGCTTAAATTCCTAATTAAGTCAGTAAACATTCAGAATGATTACGTTGATCTTCATATGGGGAAACAAAGAAAGATGTTGTGTAAACACAGGGGATAATTGCTGGGGCAGCCATTTGATTATGAGTTTGAATAAGCTACTCCATTTGCTGTAATCAGCACTAATTACTAGTTCTACTTTATGTCCCTTTGGAAACAAACAAGTTACTGATGTGGATGTGAGATGTCCAACTGCATACCTGTTATTTTTCATATGAATATCATTGTTTGACCTTAGCATAAATAAATCAAATGTAATACACAATGTAGTTTATTTTCAGTCTTTGCTTATAGACACTTTTAATGTCATCATTGTCTCTTTATTAAAAGGTTTATTTTTGGGGCTTTTATGTCTTTATTGTGCCTCCTCTAGACTGTGTGATTACTGGATCGTTGTAAGTTTATTGAAAGCCCCAGAGGCGCTGCTTTTCACCCAGCAAGGCAGGCAACTGCTTGGGGCCCCAGACCATTAGGGGGTGGGCCCCTGAGGGCTCACAAACTTATCCCAAAGCAGTTGGCCAAAATGTGGAAATTTTGCAACAACAACTCCCTTTGGGGGGCCAATCTGACAGCATTCACTCTTATTGTCTCGCTGAGCTTTGCATGCATTTTTACTTTGAAAACCAAAGTTTGTCAAAGAAAGTTAACAAAGAAAAATGATAAGTTGAGTTCTCTGTTGATAGGAGAGAAAAAGGAAACAGGAAAAAAGAGAGGGAAACTGACAGACATTACATGAACGCTGGTAGGAGGGGACCCAAAATGATTTTCGCCTCGGGCCCCATCAGACTCCAGAATCACCACTGCCAAGCCCCGCTGAGTGACACAGATCACATAACCCAACCCTAACCCCTAACCCTAACCACATGTATGTATACTGCACGTGAAGGTATGGTCAATCACAGGTTGCCATGGCGGTCAGTAAAAAGGGAGCTCTATTCATAGTAACCTTCATGTGCAAAGAAAAAATGTAGATAAAGGAGCAATAGAAAAATGTTGACATGGTCATGTTTAGGGAAAAGAGGCCAAGTTGGGATGCCAGTGTTGAAAAGGGAGCTTCAGATAACTAATGTTGTTGTTAGCATACGGCTGTGACAGCTCTGGCACCTGTGTGGTCGCGCTGATGAAGGCATCATTTCAAGCTGCCTTCACATAGTGAGATAATTGTCCTTCACATATGACACTGTCAAATATCTGTCAGACCATTGTTCTGCAGCCACGACCACGGATATTGCCATGATTGATCATTCGTCTGCGATAACCCAATATCATAGAAGTCTGTACCCGTCATTAGAAAGACAGGGAAGTGAAATAAGTGGGAAATCAGGTAGAGAGAGAAAGTGGGGAATGTCAGGGGCGGGCAAGGGAACAGAAGGTCAGATTCAAACCTGGGCTTCCTGCTTTTAAACGTACGTGCAAACCAACCACTAGGCCACCCAAAGTCTAAATAAAGCTTGATTTTATTGAAGTGGGGTTATAAATCATGGAACATATCACGTCGTTTGGAGAAAATTCACACTGCAGGAGATTTGATGATACCTAAACAGCCGTAGTATAATATATGCGTGTGATCATATCTGAGTTGAGGTGCAAGTTACAGTATATGGGACTGAGCCCTTAATATGGTCAGGAAAGGATGTCTTATACAGCTGAGATAAAGTGGATCCCCGAACCTCTGAGAAAACCTCTGCACATACACAGTCCACATCAGCTCTGACCACATCGAAATGACCAAACCCACAATGCCTGTGCACATTTGAGCATATAATAATATTAGTGCACATGTGCAAACAACCAATGTTGCACATACTGAATTCCACTGTAATGCAATGATGCACATGTCCATATACTGTAGAAACGCACACACACACAGACACACATCATGGACTGCACAGACTAAGCAGCTGATGACCCTCAGGCGAGCTCCTCTTATCAGTCTAAGCTGCTCCTGGCTTAGCAAAAGGATAAGCAAAAGGAAACCACTGGAAGCAACACTTTGGATAGCTTTAGCAAAAACATTGTAATGGTGAAATTCTGCAGCCATGAATGATTAAGTCTGCTATTTCACAATATATTGTATAACTGCTTCAGTGTTAAAGATGTGGATACGAGGCTGGAGAGTTGCTGTGCGTGCGAGGTTTATGATATACAAATATATTGTAAATTGCACCCACAGGCTAATGGTGGAATATGTCCAATCACAATGACACTTTATATTATAGCCAGCTGAAAAAAAAGCAGTCAAGAGCTCCTTTCGCCCCTGAGGTTTAAGATCTTACATTGGTGCATTATGTTAGGCAAAGACAGATCAGTCAGTGGATTGAATCAGAGGAGTAAAAACTGTCCTCGAAATTCTCAGCCACTTAAACCCCACATAAGCACAACCTCGCCAAGGCATCGCAGTCATTTCAGCCACCAGCGGTGAACTCGCAAATCCCTTTTCTTCTGCCTCTTTCAGCTTAGGGCTGCGGAGCGAGCGGGAGCAGAGCGCCGGGATACATATCTGTGAGGTATTCAAACGCACATTCATGACTGGACTGAAGAAACGGCCTCTTGGGAGGTTGGTCTTCTGGCAGGTAGGGATGCGTGTGTTCATGTGTGTCCATACTGGTGCATGTGCATGTCTGTGAACACACATGCACTGAGTTTTTTTTTTTTTTTTTTGCATGTCTGTTTTCTCATGTGTTAATACTTCCAGCACAATGTGCTTTGGTGTGAGACCCCAGCGCTGCTTCCTGGTGCCTGGCTCGGCGCTGATAAGGACGCGATCCTCTCAAGACTTTAACACATTGCAAATTGAAGAGACAATTAGTGCTTTGTTGTTCTACAATCAATAAAGTTGCTTCAGCACAGTTAAAAACAGAGACACTATCAAATTAGAATGATGAAAGGTTGCTTGTTGTCACTGTGGCACTTAAACAAGTGCCTCTGTAACAGGTGTGCCAAGAAATAATTGAGCTGTCTTTAACCGCAGTGTTTTTTTTTGTTTTTTTTCCCGCTGCCATTTAGTAATTTATTTGTTTCATTTGACAGTTTGTAGCTTGATTTATCCACTGCTAGCATGAATATCAAACATTAATCTCCTGTGTTGGACAGTTAACAGTCTCTGTGAGTGTCAAAGCAGGCCACCTCGCCACACTTGTACATAAGAAGAGCACCAAGTATAGGGATTCAGAAAAACAACACAGCCCATTTGTCATCATGGTTGCACTTTATCAGATCCCAGTCCATCTTCCCCTCCTTAGAAAAACACAGATAGTACTCCCCATGTCTCCAGCTCCTGTGAGAGCCCTTCCTTCTCTTTCTCTTCTCCCCCTTCTTCTCGTCTCTTACCCTCTCCTCCACCTTTCCTCTATTTGTCTCCCCGGGCCAAGATCAAACTGTGATTTGCAAAAGTCCTTGAGAAACCCTGAATCAGACGATCGGTTGTCAGCTTTGCAGCTCTCGCGTGTCCCCCGATGATCCCAACCCCTCTATCTATCCATCCCCCCTCCTTTTACACAACTCCAACTCCACTTCTTTCCTTCCTTCTCAACTGCTCGTCAGATACTAAATCACCTCCAACAGTTGTCTCAGTCTGTGTGTGGAGGAAAAAAAGGTGAGGAGTGAGGAGGAAAAAAAGGAGAAAATTTATTAATTTTGGACAAAAACAAAAAAGAAAACCAGTAAGTTGCCGGGACACAAAAATAGGTTTCCAATTTTTTTTTTCTCACAGTTCTGCACCATGAAAAATATATACTTTTTCACAAATCATTTTTCCTGTTTAAGAAAACTTGTTTAACATTATCAATTTGTAATTGCAAACCCTGTTATTCAATCCCACAGACTTGCATTTAAACATACATTTTGAATAAGTGCAAACAAGTTTGTCTGACTGAAATCGTATAAGTCAACTTCGCAAAGAAAGTGCAATTAGGAGTCGATTAACTCTTGCATGTAAACATCTCAGTACGGCCCAAACGAGCCTACATGTTCTGTGCGTGCTCCACAGATCCCAAGTTTGGTTCTGACCTTGAAGTCAAACAAGATCAATGCATTAAAGAATCCAGAGAAGAAACCAACATGAAGGTATCAACATGGCGAATGCTAGAATGAGTTACAATTTTAGATGGAAGAGGAGAGACCGTTTGTGTTGTATTGTGTGAAGGAGTTAAACATCTTGAAGTACATGCATTGGACAGAAAACAGTTTTCCGCTAACTTGTTTTTGCATATGTTGACATAAAAGGTTAACCAGAAGATGTTCAAGTGGTATCTACTAGACAGCATATTGCCATATACAGTAGTTGAGTCAGGCAAACATCTGACAATAAATCAATCCCCCCTGGACCTTGAATACTTAGATAAAAAGAGTACATGAGCCAAAACAGCTTTTATTTACATTTTACAAAGCAGAGTCACTATAGGGGACATTTCCTGTTAAAGATCACAGCATGAATTTTTTGTTATTGAAAATCACTACGTAAACATGGCGAGGACAAAATCAGAGGCATAAGAGATTCAACTTTGTCCAACTGTGTGTGTGTGTGTGTGTGTGTGTGTGTGTGTGTGTGTGTGTGTGTGTGTGTGTGTGTGTGTGTGTGTGTGTGTGTGTGTGTGTGTGTGTGTGTGTGTGTGTGTGTGTGTGTGTGTGTGTGTGTGTGTGTGTGTGTGTGTGTGTGTGTGTGTGTGTGTAAAAGTACACAAATAATTAGTCAAAAATAAGCGATGATTGTTGATTGAGGTTGTGCAGGCAGGGCATTAAATGTATGAATATGTTTTTACACACATATTGGTTAATAATGACATCAGATGTGATCCTTGTCTGTTGACTGATATGTCACTCGTATTCAGTGAGCTACAAACTGATGTCTTATCGAAGGACTCATTCAGCCTCTATGTTTAATGACCTTAGAGCCAACACTATGGACGTTTCTGCTAATTAACGGACACAAGTAAAGAGATGAAAGAAGATGGTGACCATGTTAAATGAGTAAAAAGAAACTAAAGAAGACTATCAGAAGCAATGCTTTTTTTCCCCATTCCTGCCTTGGCCCACTGGCTTTTCATTAATTCCTCTCCTCTGCAGTCGTTTGACAAACAAGCCTTTTTGCAATGGTATTAAAGTGTAGTGAAATGTGTCATCTGTCTTTCCATGGGTTGATGTCAGCCCCACTCTCATAAGAGTTTGTCTGAAAAACGGCCTGGGGCGTGCCGGGGCTGAGCGGATGAGGGGCAGAGGGAGAGATGCGGGCCATTTTAATTTTAGGATGATGGAGACACTGCTCTGGTTTTCTTTTACTCTGAAGGGCCGAGAGCCAGATTGTATCTTTAGAGGAATAGATTAAGTTCAATGTCCCTCCTCGCAGGAGACAGGACGCTTACAGAAGTGAACAGAAACAGAGGGAAACACACGCAGGTGCCGCTGCTTGCTCAGAAATGATTGATGAGATGCGAGATCAGGGTTTCCTTTAGTGGAATTACTCAGGCCTGTCTTGAAATTACAGTACAGCAGCTCCTTGCAGGATTGTGTGTTTGCCTTGAGCCTGGTCTATTTCACGAAAGCTGGCAACTGTGTGTATGAGTGTGTGCGTTTCTAATCTGTATTTATCCAGGGAAGGTTTGCTCAGCACTAAGGCTTTTTTTTTTTGCAGTAACACGTTCACTCTCATCTAAACAGCTAGTTAAAAAAAACGTTGACTTAAAGGCGTTTTCAAGAACAATTCAGGTTATCGACTGTCAGCTCAAAACTAATGAAACAAATGGGGAATTAGCACCTGATAAATGCTCCGGGACAGTTTAATAGAATTTGTTCTGGGAGAGGAGAGTATTTACTTTTCCTTTCTTCCTGCAGATGTATCTTGTCTTGCCATCTTGTGCTGCGCTTCCCAAATTTTATTCAAAATATGACATTATGCAATCATCACAGTCACTCGGAGACAATCCTGAAGGGAGCGTGTTTTTTTTTTTTTTTGCCTGCAACTGGATGACAAACCCGTTCTGATGGTGAAGCGTGTGGTGGAAAAAGTCATTAGGATTAAAGGCCCAATCAGATGCTAATCAGCTCATCTTGGGGGACAGAACGGGGGTCTTGTTTGCCTATTACGATGTTTGAAGCTACACAAGTAAGACAGAAAGAAAGGAAGGGGTAACCATCCACACACATGCACATACTGTATCCACACACATACGCACCCACATACAAACAGCATAAGAGGGCAGGTGTACTAGATGCCCTGGCATGGCTGACTGACTGGCTGACTGGCAAGGTCACACAGATTTTGGATGAGAATGCTGGGCATCACTGAACCCAACACTGACAGGGAGAGAGGGGGGGGATGCACGTTCACACTTACAAACCACACAAGCCTGTGGGGATCTCTCTCAATCCTCCCTCTTCTTTTTTTTCCCTCTATCGCACGTACATAGACACACTGTCACATCAAGGCACAAACAAGCAAACACACACACGCAGTAATGCACAGGGGCAGAGAAGCCTCCATGATTAAATTGGTTTATTTAAGAGGGAGAAAGCGGGGTTTGCAGTCGGGGAGCAAAGGCAGATAGGGGGTAAATACATTTAAATGCATAAGTATGGTTAAGCAAACATAAGGAATGGGTGGGGTGTGCAAGTTAGAGAGAAAGCAATGAATGCATGTTTCGAACGACTGAAAATCACCATGAAATGGCTTTGACAGAAAGCACACATTTTAATTTAACATTAACAGCTGCTGGATGTATTTACTGCCTGTATGCATACTCTACAAATCCATGCTACATGTTGAAGCACATTACTCCAACATATTCACACAAGCAAACGCACAGCTAACGGTGACAGACATGCACGCTGGTGGTGAAGACTTGAGCGGTTCCCAACTGCCTCTTTGACAGGCAGCTAAACCGCATTAGCAGAAACAATGGAGCACTCAATCTCTCCAGCTTTCCCCGGAGAGTCCCGAAGAAGGGAAGCGGACAGAGAGGATGGAGATTTAGCCTAATATACGTTGGGAGGCTGGGGCTTTGGCGTGACCCTCTTCCTGTGCGCCTGTCTGTCAGCTGGTAATTGAGGAATAGCAAGGTAGGCCGGTTGCCTGAGTCAGTGGATAAGTAATGATCTTCTTGGGTCATTGACCCCCGTCCATTATAGCTAATCTAATCTGAAAAATAAATAATGAAGTTCACCTATGAGGCGATCCTGAAGTGGATCAGGACTCATGCCAAAGTGTCAGCACTCATACAAAGAAGTGTCGATTGCTGCCTCCTTAAAAGGCAGACAGAGCCATTTGATTCCCACTGACCAGACACAGCTGTTTTAAGTGCCTGAGTGTCTGAGGAATCTGTCTGTCAGGCTGCCTGTCTGTCTCTAAAGCAGTATTGATTTTTATTTGTATTTTTTACCCAACAGAGCCGTGGAACAAAATGTGAGTACAAAATTGACATGTAATGATCTCACAGATTTGTGAAGTTGACCTTGTTAGCACATGGCTGCCTTTTCTTTCTTTTTCTTTTTTTACCAAGTAGCAACTCCTGGTGTTGAATAATAAAGCCAATGAAGACGAGAAAAAGGCTGCCTCTCTTTGTGTGTGCACCTGAGGCTAGCTGTAAAAGCTAAATAATTCCCATTGTGCCCTGTAATGCCACTGGGGTCTTCAACAAAGTGAATGTCTTTATTGCTTCACAATGTACAGACGTTGTATTTTTTTATCCCACCTATTTTGAGTTTATTACACTTAAGAGTTAATCGTGCATTTGCACTATTGGGGGCATGGCTGGATTGACTGAGAGGCGAGTATGCCAGAAGACAGAAGATCTGCCTCAAGTACACAAATTTGGGTTGAGATACATTTCCAATATGGCAACTGTCATCGTTTTTAGCGCCTCTTTAGAAACCAATGGTTCATATGTCCATGTTTTATGCTGCTATTTACACTTGGGCTAGACATTCAGCGGACTAAGCATGTTTAGCTAATGCATGTCTGAGTGACATAAGTCTGATATTAATTCCTTTTAGCTCTGTTTTGGTCGACACCAACAACTGTCTTCATACCTGCGACATTCAACACTTCCCCATTTAGTAACTACTGTAACCTTATGTCTGTTCTATCTGGAGCACAGCATGTAGCATACAGTTTATCAGAGCTTTTTGTGCTGATAGCAGTTTCTTCCTCAGACTTAAAATGAGATTGATGAAAGCAATGAACCTAACAGTTAAGTTGAGGGCAATAAAACCAATGACCTGAAAGATGCTCAAATGCTTCATAAGGCTGAGGGGAACTGCACAGCTGACTGATTATTCCTTGTTGGTTCATCACTCTGAGTGTTTCCTTTCACGTTACATAGTTGCTTGACCCGTTGTTGATATAAGGATATCAATTAGTGAGGCTTTACGAAGCTCAAACATTTGTAAAGACATTCTGTCTGGCATTAAAGGAGCTGTATTCCACTTGAAGCTTTGATTATAGCATGGTGAATGGAACAGCTTACCTAACTCTGCCCTTTAAATTTGACAATTTAAGCATTTATTGTTGCACTTTAGCACCAGCCTCCTAAACCAAAACAAAGCTGTACCCTAACTTCGTGTACCGACGGAGTATGGCCATTTCTACAGCTGCTTTCCATTCAGATATATGGCCCAAAGTGGATTTGGTTCTTATTTCTTTCAGATTTTTTATTCCAAAGAAACCTTGTCTAGTCTGTCCAGTCTCTGAAAGAAAGGCACGAACCCTGAAAATAAAAAAAAAGTTATTGGTATTTTTTCGTCCTGTCCTATGGTCAGTCTGCCCGTTTTTCCCAGGGCTCCACTCTATGGCTAACATTTGTCTAAAAACACAACATAAATCTAAACAAGCAACACAAATCTTACATTTAAAAAATAGTTTTATTTTTTGTTGGTCAGAAAAAAGTCAAACCATCTCCAGCCCAACAAAGGAATATCTGAAATGATTATTATTGTATTGGCAGTTATCATACGCCTTCAGCTGGAACAGCTAATATTACCAGACTTCTTGCCTCTCTTGACTGAAAGAAATATAATTCTAAGATTTATCAGAATAAATGACTGAATTGCTGCTTCCATCTGAACCACATTGCAGCCTCTGATCTGCAGAAAGGGCTCTGCTGGGTGGTTCTAAAGCCTGGCTCAAAACTAAAGGTGACCAGGTCTCTGCAGTCAGAGCTCATGAGCTTTAAAGTTCCTGCTTGAATATTCCAGGCTTACAAAATATCTGGTATCTTTTTATTGTGACTTTATAAATTCTGATCTTTTATAAAACATTATTGCACCGTTGAGAAGAAAAATTAATTTCTTTAAATGTTGAACTGCCCCTTTAAGTAAAGTAATGTAATCTAATGGTCCCAACATGGCCTTACTTCAACTCCGTCCAGTACTGCAGAGTCTCTCATCAAGATGATTTACGACCAATGCAATGTCTCTCTCTCTTTCTCTCTCTCTCTATCGCTCTGTTCTACTGCCCAACAAATTCCCATCTCCTATATTAGATAATGCACAGCCCATCATGTAAAGAGCCATAGATTATACTATGGCTGGTGACAACAGAGGAGAAAGGGGGATGGGAGAAGGATTATAAAGAGCAGAATGATGAGGAGGCTAATTTAAGCAGTTTGAAAATGCTGGAGAGGGAGAGAAAGAAAGAGAGGGATACCGAGAAGGAGAGAGAGAATGAGTGAGTGAGATAGCCACAGAGAGAGAGAGGGGAATACCAAGAAGGAGAGAGAGAGAGAGAGAGAGAGAGAGCGAGGCAGTTAAGGCTTAATGGAAATAAGTTGATGTGCTAAGGTGCCAACTGTCAGGGACTTTTAAAATATACTTTAGCACATGTTTTTTGAGAAACAAAATGCTCTTTTCCTCATCCACTCTCCTCGCCCCTGTTACCTCCGTAAATCTCTCCGCAGCGCTAATGAACTATTATGACAAATAGTGCGAGAATATTTACCTTGTTGACAGAGGCAGTGCTCCTCAGTCCCAGAGGGCCAGACTGAGTTATATATCACCTTCTTCCTCCTCATACCTCTGTCTCCTTCCCCATTCCTGCTGTAACTCTCCTTCTCTCCCACTTAGCCATATGGAGAGTGACATGTGTATCTCTCATAAACTCCCACAGAGCGACATAGCTGTGCACCACTACTGTGTTCTGGGCAGTATATAGTTAGCAGAGCTTGTGCTGATGTATTGAGTGTAATGGCCAACAGCGTTTGTTGAGATTAATTGTTACTAATGGCTAACACAGTTAGTGCTGAGTGATGGCTGCTCCACCACAGACACACAGGAGAATTAGACACAAATCAAGTTGCGACCGGGCTCCTGCTGCAGCGACGCGCTCCGTCTGTTCTGTCATCTACACTGAAGACTAGAACATTGGCCACAAGTTAGACTCTTGCTATACTGGAGGGTTTTGTTCAAAACAGTGACAACTGTGACAGTTTGACAACCTAAATGCTCAAAATGATTGACTGTGATTTAAGTTAAGTAAGCTGTTGGGCGTACATGCCCTGTTATCTGCAGTTTGGAAAGAGTAGAACAACAACAAAAAAAGATATCACGTCTTTCGTGTTGTGAAAAAAAAAAAGAAGATGTTATGCAAAAGTTCTCATGCAAAACTCAACCAGGAAGTGTATCATGCACGCTAAACAGGTGGTAGTCAGCCTAAATGGCAACATTATCATAGGACGCAATGTGAAAAATAGATATGCACATCACGGGAGAGAAAGAGATGTTAGAGTAATCCGTCTTAATCGTGTGAGTGCGAAATCCAGACAAGATGTGCATGTTAACACCAGTCATACAGCGCAGATATAGAATCATTTACATCAGTGTAACGAAGAAGCAACTTCAATTTATTCTAGGTACATTTTTAAGAGAGGATTTAATAAACGCTCACTCAGACTTCGCGTTTTACTTGTAACAATGCCTTGCATTTAAATATAGAATCATTTTCCAATTCCAAGTTCTTCCTTTCAGAAAATGTTGTCCCTTAATTAAACAGGAGACACTTAATGAAAAACATGATCCGTTGTTTGCATGATTCCACTTTTAGAGATCAGATCATGAAATGTGTATTTCCAAATTGAATTATGAATACATAGTTTTTATCTCAACAGATCAACTTTGAATCGTTTTGACGGATAACCTCATCAGTTCGAGTCACGTCACTGCCGCATAAACAGATCTTCTTCTCATGGCGTCTGCCTCCTGTTAATCACAGAATGTGACTTGACAACTATTTGAAAAAGCACCCTGAGGCCAGGATGACTCATGCAATATGGCTGCCACTCCATCACCGGGGGGCTGACCTAAAAAGGTTCCCTTCTTCTTCCAATCTCTTAATCATTGCCCCTCTTCACCTCCTCACTCATAGCTCATCGTCTTTGACTGCACCCCCAGCTCTGATCTGGACCACTAGTCTTTACTTTGCAGAGACCGAGTGTGTCATTGCTTCACATTGCTTTCAATCGCCTGACTGACAGATTTGACAGCGTGAGCAGGAGAGGAGGCTTCTCTGCTGTGCATCCTCTCTCTCCTGCTTCACTGTGCTTCAAACTTTCTGCTGTGTTCAGACACCCATCTACCCACACCCACACAGTCTGCACGCTCCGTCGTCCCTTTTTCCCTCCCCAGGAGGGCTAAAATCCCATCATCCCTCTATGTCAGTGTCGCTGTTGCAATCCTCACCCCATTAGCATAATATTCCCATTCCCTTGCCGCCTCACTCTTCATGTATCAGACAAACTGCTCTGGGAATCATCGTGGGATTTGCCCTACTCATGCTGTCTACTTTTACAACTTCCTCCTATACACACACTCATCTATCTATCCATCCATCCATCCATCCATCATCTATCTGTCTATCTATCTGTCTATCTATCTGTCTATCTATCTATCTATCTATCTATCTATCTATCTATCCATCTATCCATCTATCCATCTATCCATCTATCCATCTATCCATCTATCCATCTATCCATCTATCCATCTATCCATCCATCCATCCATCCATCCATCCATCCATCCATCCATCCATCCATCCATCCATCCATCCATCCATCCATCCATCCATCCATCCATCTATCCATCCATCGAGAGTTGGAAAGTAATGGTTGGATAGATAAAGTGCAACACTGTGTATAAAGTGGTCGACTGGCTCCAACCACTTACGCAGTGATCTATGTTGTGTTTGTATCTAACCGCTTCTACCTTGGGTGTGACAAACACGTCTCGCTACCTGGGTCTGTGGCCAGAAGCATGTAATATATAAAGAGCTCTGTACCACTGTGGCTCAAATGGTAGAGTCGTCGCCCTCGACCGGAAGGTCAGGGTAGTTTCAACGGAGCTTTTCAATTGGTCGGAAAATTAGTAAAGGCCCCTGAGTACAGGATGAGTCATCAGTCATTTGAAACATTTAATAAGAATAGAAAAATCTGTTATATGACATATATAATATATATGATTTTTTTTAATATATATATATATATTATATATATATATTTTTTTTTATATATATATATATATATATATATATATATATATATATATATAATAGATAATATATGTGTTATATATTAACGTGGGAACACTGGATTAAAATTATGCTCCAACGCCACATATATATATATATATATATATATATATATATATAATAGATAATATATGTGTTATATATTAACGTGGGAACACTGGATTAAAATTATGCTCCAACGCCACATGAAAATTATACGATAGAGGACAACTTCACTTTGACCAAGCTGCAGAATTTTGAAGGCTTGGAAGTGACAAAGGGTTAAATATGACACAGACAGACAATCTCAGTTTGGGGCCTGCCATATACTTTAATTTTGTGTCTGATTTTTGGTTGTTTTGTTGATACCCAACATACCCCACATGCCTACTTGAATAAACTGTGGACACAAGCCTTACCCTTAGTAACAGCACAGCCAACTGCAATGAACAAAAAAAAGACATGCTGGAGTGTCAGCTGGGGCTGGTTCAAGGCCTTGAAGGCTGACCAGAGCAGTGTCAGGGGCTCCCAGATTGTGTGAGAGAGCTGCTTTCTAATTGCCTGTACTTCACTAAGTGCCTCCAGCTCTCCATCTAAGTATCTGACTGGACTCACATGTATCTGCTGCCAAAAGAGCTGGAAAACAGTACAAAGCATACATATTGATTCAGAACTGACCTCTTCTTAAATATGAGGAAGCTTCATTCAAATAACAGTACCCCCTGCAACACTTGAAGCAATAATGGATTAACCTCAGTGTTTTTACTTTAAAGCAGCTGCAGGAAATATTGGCGAAGCAATAAGAATTCAACGTGTGCCATTAATACAAGATTCGCACCAGCATTTTTTGTCTCTCTGCAACTTTTTTGTCCCGCTGATCCGTTTCATTTTTTTCCTTCTGTATGTTTTTTCCACTCAGTGCAGCTGGTTGAATTAAAAAAAAATGCAGCCCATGATAGATTTGAAAAGGTACGGTAAGGTAACACTGTTGGGAAACATCAGTGAAGTGAGAAATTGCAGGCGCTCCAGGCAAATTGCAATGACCTGAAAATACAGATACCTTAATATGAAACCGGCTTTTTCCAGATATCTGTTAAATCTATTTGTTTTTGTCCAAAACCGACCAGAAAATACCAGATGACATGCTTTTATCTGCTTAGATATTCGAAACACGTACTTTATCTGAGGGGCCAAAATGTCCCTTTCACCCAACAGTGTAAACAGGGCCCTTCCCATGACGAGACAGATAACAGGACACAGGAGCAGCGGGGCGAACATGAGAGGAAGAAGTGGGCCAAACATGCCATTACAGAGGAGTGACCTTGTGGAACTACCTGAAGAGTCTCAGTGTGTCTCTGTCCTGCTCTCAGACTGATTGCTATGCAGCTACAACGTCACTGAGCTGATGTGAGTGATGGAGGACTTAACTTCATTGAGCAAGGGCAGAGGAAAGGAAACACTACATCCCGTCTAACATCTGAAAGTCAACTGAAGGCCAATGCTGAGCTATGTCGCCCTCTGTTGGTCATTTGGATTACAGAGACTCTTAAATTATTGATTTAGGGCCATCAAGGCAAACTTGCAATTAGAAATAGTTTGACATATGGGAAAAATCCCAGGACTGTACATCACAACATACATCCCTACTGTTTGAGGTTTATACAGCCAGATAGATCTTCCTCCTGGTTTACTTTAAACAATGCTTCAGAGCCTTGAGGGGATTTTTTTTTCATTTTTATCTGAAGATTTTCCCTCTAGCCCTCAGTAACATTTCCTCCACAAGTCAAGATGAATACATATTCAGGAGAAAGATGTTCTGTTGTGATCGCCATGGACAAAGTGAAGTTCTTTACCATTGTTTTTTATCCAATTATACGTGGCAGTGAGAAGCAATAACGCATCCTGGCAGTGTTCGCTGTCATGTCCTCATTCCTCAGACCCTCCTGGAAAGTCTCAAGCTGTGAGGTGCATAGTGAACTCAGAAGATTTCAGGGACAGACTTTTCTTGAATTGTCAAGAAGCTTTCAGGAGTCAGTGTGTGGGGAAAAAAGGCTTTACAGTATGTTTTTTTGTCTTTCTGTTTCTGTTAATCATCTCACCCAGCCAGAGCCGAGAGCACCACTGCAACACAACAACACCGTAATGTATAGCAAAGCAGATTGCTTGCATACTCTGAAGGTCAATCACAGTTGTTGTGCAAAGTGTAATTAGCTTGATTAATGGCATGTACTGTCTCTATGCAGACTTTTCTTGCCTGTTTTGATCATTCTAAGTGAAATAACTAGGGAGTAAGGCTTTCAGTTGATCATATTAAAAGGACAATGAGTTAAATTGTTGCAACCTGTATTCTAGTTTTCAATTTTTACGACTTTAAACTCGGCTCTCTCATTGCAAATATTGTTCTTTTTCCACCCAACCTACAGCGGCTTTCATATTATTACTACTAACTATAATTGAGGTTATTGTTATCCCATTTAAAAGTATTTTATTCAGGATCCAGAGGAGTGTTATATTTGGGTCAAATGTAAATGAGTTACTCTTGAAGTTATAAAAAATCATAATTCAGCCAGTAGATGGCAGCAGATTTTCTTGTTAAATTTCCTCAGCTTCCATTGAATGGTCAGCCAGTCTGCTCTGGTTGTAGTCTATGAGTGAAAACATTGAAGGGGCAGTGCACAGCAATTTATTGGAGAGAAAGTAAAAGTGGGGGGTGTTGCTTTTCCCTCCCTTTTTTTCTGCCTCAAAGAATCTGGTTGGTTGTTAGTTTTCGAGTAGTTTTTTTTTCCCCCGTCACTGAACATCTGCCTATAAAGTCCTTTGATATTGTGGTAGCTTCATTCTGTGGAAGTGCACAGTGCAACTCAATTGATGGGATTACTGAATTGTGAGAGGAAAAAACTCCAGCTCTGGATTAACTTTGTGGTGGAATTCCAGTTTTGAAGTTAGATTTGACACTGTGTCATTTAAGGTTTTGTTTCATTTGTGCCGACCTAACTTAAGTTTCAAACCGTGAACCCAGAACAAGTGGTCTTTACGCACCTTTTTGTGCCATGGCAAACTCGTGTCTTCAACTGAGTGGCTTTCTCATTGGCTTCCTTGGGTGGTTGTGCATCGTGATTGCGACCTCAACCAATGACTGGGTGATTATGTGTAAATATGGTCTGAACACCTGCAAGAAGATGGATGAGCTGGGGGCAAAGGGACCCTGGGCTGAGTGCGTCATCTCCACGGGACTCTACCACTGCTTCTCATATACCCAGATCCTGGATCTACCAGGTAAATACTTTACTAAAACCTGGTTTTATTCCTTTAGAGTTCTTCATGTTGTTTTCTACTTACCCACTTGTTATGCAACCTAATCACAATATTTCTTTCCCCATTTTTTTTTTTAATCAAACTTCCCATTAAAATTGTATGTGATGGAGGACATATTTGCAGATCTCCAAAATAATATTGGTTTTCATGTTTTTCTCAATAGCTTACGTCCAGACGACTCGTGCTCTGATGGTGGCAGGGTCAATCCTAGGTCTCCCTGCAGTAATAATGTGCCTCATGTCAATGCCCTGCATCAACCTTGGCAATGAGCCCCAGAGCTCTAAGAACAAAAGGACCATCCTGGGCGGAGTGCTTATACTTATAGTTGGTAAGAAGCTCAACTTCACTCTTCACTTCACTCATAATGAATGGGAAAAATATGATTACGGGAAACAAAATACAAAGTAAATCAGAGCATGTCATATAGTTTTGCAATCACATGCAAACAACTAGACCCCTCCCAATCGTCCTTACTGTGACCTCTTCTAACCCCCACCCCAAATGCTTACAAGCTGCAGAGGGCGGAGGATGTTAAATGACTGTCTTCCTCCCGAGAGAGTTTTTTTGCACATGCACACTTCTATATTCCTGCTCCGAGAAAACCATCCCACTAGATCCAACTGCATTCCACTCCTCCACCTACTCTCCTCCACACCCTGCCGTTATCCTGAACCACATGGAAACACACTCGTTTGTCCAGTTTACTGTGCACATCTGTTACAGTAGCTGCAGAATTTTCCAACTCCTGTTGTTTCTCACGTCATTTCTGCACCTGGGTCCACTATTCCACTTTTCCACTGGCCATGTTTGTTTAGTTGTTTCCAACCTTTACGATATATTCCAAACCTTTACTAAAAATGTAAGTCCTGCCTCTGTTAATAGGGAGCACTGCAGGGTGGATTGTTATGTGATTTCAAAGCAGAATATATTACATCATTTTGTTAACTGTGTCCTCCAAATTATAAATTGTGGTACTTTCAATCCACACAGAATTTGTGGATTCAATTATTGCAAACTCTCGTGCAGTACATAAATATTGTTTAAATTTAAGGGTAGTCATACATTTGGTCTTTGTTAGCCTCAGGAGTTGATTGGCAACAAGCCATCATATACTAGATGTTTTTCTGTTAGCTGCATGGGGATTTTAGTGTTTGTCTTGACCGTGCCTCTCTTCTGAAGTTCAAAGCAAAGCTTGCTGGCAACTAATATTATTGTTCACATTCTTTCTTCCAGTCATCCCCCAGCGATCTGTATGAGGAATAAAACAAAAACAACACTAAAGAGCTTTATTTGAAAAGCTTCTGCTATTCCTTCTCTGCCTCAGACACAATTTGCCAAAGTTCTTGTTGTATTAATGTAGAAGAAATATAGGAGGAGCTTGGCGTATTCGAACTTACACTCTCCTATTAACCGTCTCATTAACTTTTCTCTTTTTACTCCGAGTAAAGTTATGTAATATGCTATAACCCTGGCTGATGTGCAACATTTTGTAATTCAATTTTGTATTCTTTATTTAATAACACTTGGTATTGTCCATTTTTTATTGTGACTTATGTGTGTTTAAAAATGATCTTTCAAAGATTATTCATCTTATTTTTTTATCTGCCTCTCTTCAGGACTGTGTGGTATTGTGTCTACCATCTGGTTCCCTATTGGTGCTCACCGGGACCAAGGCCTCATGTCATTTGGCTTCTCCCTCTTCACTGGATGGATAGGCACCGTCTTCTCCCTCCTGGGTGGGTGCATTCTTACCTGTTGCTCCTCAGATTCCTCATCCTCGTCACACTCCTACCAGGAGAACAACCGGTTCTATTACTCCAAACAGGGCGGTGGCAACCCGGCAGTGACCGCCTCAACAAATCACGCCAAGAGCGCCCATGTCTGAGATTGGAGAGTTTCTTATGCTGATTGGATGTCTAAGGGGACTGTTGCGTGTATATAGAGACATTTACAGTACATTAGCATAACACTCCAACATACACGTACACATACAAACGCAGGAGAGAAAGTCACAAAAATGCAGCAGTCATTTTTGTTGCTGCAAAGACATTGACACTCAAAGGCTGTGTTTTTCTGAGCTTTTTTTGTTGTTTGTTTGATGGATTCTTTTTAAATCAGGGCACTTATCATCCAGCCTGCTCATGTTGGGCGCGGTGTGGACTCTCCCCACTGTTACATTATTTACAGCATTGTGACAAACTGCCGCACGGCAGCCCGAGGTCTTAATCACCACAGCCCATGTGGAGATATTGATCTTTTATATTACTTCTATTTTTCTATTTAGATGCTCTCTGAAATGAAATCTTTTATGATAAATGTGTTTTTCTAATTATATAATATCATGATCTGTTGTCTGGAAAAGCACAGTGGATTAAATGTCTTAGTTAACATAGTTTATGTGCCTCTAGAGTGTTAGACTCGATTACAAACCACAGCCCTGTGTTTTATGGGTTTATGGGAAACAGTAAAATTCACACAAGAGCTATAGGGTGTCTAATCACACTTTGACATGACTGAAAGCTTTTTTTTTAGTAATATCAAGGTGAGAAAGAAAAGCAGTGTTCGTTTAACTGTCCAATTTTAAATTTTAAGATAACATTTTAGCCTAATTTACGTGTAGAGTAGCTCTTGAAAAAGTGTGTAGCTAAAAGTATGTTTCACTAATATGCACTAAATTAGTATTTTTTATATCATTTTATCTTGAGTGTGATGACTTGAATGTTCAATTTCCCAAAAGCTCTGAACACAGGTGGAACCTGATATTTACAAATCTGTGTAGCAGTATTATCTGATTATTTATTGTTTCACTGATCTGCTATTTTGTTGATTTTCTACAATAAAGTCAAATGAATTTAAACTGCTATTGTCCCTGGGAGTAAATGATCTAATATCAAACATTTGGCTGGGTTTATAGTTTAAATCTGAAATAAGCAACAGAGAGCAGGGAGAAGTGAACGTTGGAACTCATTGTGGGTATTTAGATATACACGTGTTATTTGTGAATATAAGCGGAGAGAACGTTAATTGTTTTCAGTGCATCATATAATGAGACTGTGACCTTGAAGTAAATCAGCACAGATTAGTCTCTCCCTAAAACAACTAAAACCACACTGCACCCTACTCCCCTGCCAAGCAGACAAATAAGTAGTCACGCACGCACTGACACACTGGACAATTGTGTTTCTGACTGTTTTTTCTCCTCCATCCATATCAAGGTCACTGAGTCACATCATTGCTATGACATGATACTTGGGCTACATTACGCGTTATCTCACTTTCCTCAGCTTATCTCAAGACACAAGAAGACACAAACAACCGACTGCCCTAGCTGCATATCTCCTCCTCATCTCAGTTCTGTTAGGTCTACTGTAAGTTTGTGTGTTTCCTGGCATGCCTTTGCAAGCCTTTGGGTCTGTGATAATGTGTGTGTGTATTTGGAAAGTGATGCTGTTCCAGGCACAGATCCATCCAGTCCACAGGCGGATAGTAGGAGGTTGGTGGGCAAGCAAGCTGTCCTGTAGTGCTGACAGAGGTTGGCGGTGTTAGAATATGCTAAGCTCAAATGTTGTTTTCTGCTCAGAAATTCTTTTATGTTATCAGAGAGAAACTTCAGATAATATTTTGAACTTTTTCACTTTCATATTTGTTTAGGAGGTTAAACAACAAATAGAAAAAAAGGGCAATGAAAGGAATACAGTGATTTCTTCACACGTCTGAATGCTACTCTGTTGGTAAATAAATTCATAATTGCCCCTCTGGGATCATTTCTGCATTGTAAAGGGTCCAATTCTAATTTCAATCTCCTGTATCATGGCTGCAACACGACCTAAATGTTGCCTCAATTGCTGGAACATTCCTATATTTATGCGCATAAAATACAATATTGAGACCCACAAATGAAACATTGCTCAACAGACCTTTTAGTGGACAAAGACTCTAAACACAGTTACTCGTTAAAATATGTGTTCCTCACTATGTTATTTGTATGAAGGTTGGTGGTTTTGTGACTATTTCTCGGGCTAGGCTACTTTGCAAAGAATGCTAACTTACAGTTTAGCTGCTAGCCAGCGCATGAATGTGTTTTGCTGTTCTTTCCAAGGCTTTTAGTCTCAGGAAGTGAGCTAACGTGCTATCCACCCACATAGCATTGTTGAAACATGGATGCACAATACAAATCATTACTCTTATGATAACATGTCTTATTTGGGACTCCCCTGCTGAACATTTCCTTCCAAGTCTTTGTAGACTATTGGTAAATAACACATATTAGTCTGCTTAAGCATACATAAGCTAGGAGTTCTTTCATACCATGGACTCAGCTATCTTACTGAGTTACCACAAACCTGCTAGCTAGCACAGGAATCTGTTTTTGCTAGTTCTTTCCAAATGTTAGGCTCAGGGAGATAGCTGACTTAATCTCCAACCAAATAGCATTATTAAAATATTGATGCCGGACAAAATTGACATGCTTTTGATAGCTTATCACCTTGCAATGTGTTCCTTTGCAAGTTAGCAAGTTTGAATGCTATTGGTAAAAAGTTTGTATGTTTAAGCATAAATTAGCCAATTCTTTTAAGAAATGGAAATACACTACCTTTACACAAACGGTCATATAGGGCACTATTGTAGCTAAGAATGGGCCGAACCCTATACATTTCTAGCATTCACATCGGTCAAAGTAAGACATTTTCAAATAATGACCAGGCCTGACGTTGGTATTTGCAATAAATAACTTTCATTGTTGCATGGAAGCAATAACAACAACTCAGCAAAAAAACAGTGCACCCAGGTGCAAAATAATCACATATATGGAAGAAACCATTAAAAAAAGATTACATAAAAAACAACTACATATACATATTTGTGCCAAAATATACAGAAGAAAAAAGGAATATTTATTTGTTGCAAGAGAAGCTGACCCCAACAAGTCCGACATCACTGACTGGACACTTGGCCACAGCGAACACAGAGCACAGGAAGAACATGGCACACCTTCTCTGAGACAAAATAAACAGCCGACTTTAAAAGCAATAGTGGCAATATTTGATTATGCTTTTTACCCTTAGTAGAGTTGTATTAAAATAGTTTCTGCATGTTTTCTGTATTATTCTAACTCCTAATCCTTCTACAGTCCTATTTACGCCTAGAACAACCATGTCTGAATCCTTCAAAGGAAAGGATTAACATTTATGAGTTAATGTAATTATTCTAGAGAGACTACAGTTGGTAAAAATATATTTTTATAGCTGTTTCTCCCAGGCTTTCTTATAATTTAAAAAACAAAAATAACTGAATGTAAAAGCTAATAACTACATCCAGCTCTGTTGTGCACACCTGTGAATGGGAGAGAGCTGTAGAAAAATACTTTTCTTATCGATCATTTCTCTGTCAATTTTGTACTTTTTCACTTTGATTGTCCATGCTGGACAAACAAATCTACTTTAGTCAATAAAGCTTAGACTAATACTTTGAATTTCTTAAAGAATACTTACTACTGTAGGTTTTATGAAATGATCATTGCACTGTTTACTATAGCCACTGTGAGAAAAAAAATCTATCTTCTTGTAGTGAACTAACCTTTGTAGCTTATACACAGACCCCCCCGAAAAACATTAATTCTGTTGTGTTTAAAGTGTTCACTTTTAAGAAACTTCCGTCATCTTTTTGTGAAAAGTAAACAAACTTAGTGGACTTTGGCTTGCGGAGGTTGTGATAAAGAGGAGGGAAAATACATGAGGTGGAGTTTACTGTAAGTATTTGAGGGAGGAGAACACACTGTCCCACTCACTCATGTGTTTGCTACATGTTTGACTTTCTTTTCAAACAAAGCCCTGGTTCCCGTACCTGAGGAGTGAGGAGGGTGAGGAGATTAGATTACAAAATGTGGGAGTTATCATAAATCCAGCAAGTAATCTTATTGTGGCCCATTAAATTAATTCTAACCATAACTTTCAGTTTATTTCAGCAGTGACAAACTATGTTTTCAAAGCTTATTTGGTTGTAGAACACCTGGTTAACCCTCACAGTCCCCAGGTATGAGAACTAAGCCTGCGTTCAGTCTAGTTCAGTGTTGTATTTATGTCTCATTTCAATCCGACACCACATGCAAGTACAACATTTACAGTCTGAGCCTCGTGCATGACAGCATGCTACACATTCACCAAACGGTCACATTGCGGCGCAGGTGCAGACCACGAACACACATACACACCCCCACACGTACTGTACATGCGCATACACACACACACACACACACACACTTGTGTGCATACAGACAGAGTACATAATATAGAAAGTTGACTGTACAGTCCAGTGTCAGAGGCATGGACAGGCCTGAAGTCTATGTCCTGTTTTGGCTGAGCTATGAATGCGAAGCGTTTGGATTCTTTTAGCTGAGTTTGGAGGTGAGTTGGGTGGGGAAGCTATTTAAGCTGAAAAATTATGTGGACGCGGATATAGGAGGATACAGTGCATTAATATTTCAGAATATGCTCTTTTAAACCCATATTAGATAGAAAACTGGATATTGGACAATTAAACCTTAGTTGTGTCCTACTGTACAGAGGCTGGTGTTTATGTTTGGAGAGTGTTTTGGTCAGAGCCCACATGACAAAGACATTTCTACATTGACATAAGAACTTAGTCTTTTATTTGACTTTGCTGAATAAAATATGGTGAAGATTTAAGATAAGTTAAGGAAAAGATCATCGTAACAGTTAAAGAAAAACTGTCGCCAGGACTTTTATGCAATTTTGTGACACAACAAGAATTCAATTTCCTTGTCTGAAGGCATAAAGGCTGTTTCAAATTCTTCTCCACAGCATACTGCACAAGGGTTTGTACATGGTTGAACTTGAATTTAAAAGGAAAGTCCTGCATCGATCAATTAACTTGTACGTACAGCCAGTTTGTACAATGAAGCATCTTCCAGCTTTTACAGTTCTCAAATGTTTGACGGCAGCTCTCTCTCTTTCTCTCGCTCGCTCAATTGGTATGTTCACGTTGCTTTAACAATATTTATAAAATGTCATTTAAAAATGGAAGATCTAAACTCACTATAGGTCACTCACTATACAACGTACATTTCCAGAAAAAATACTTGAATATGACTTCAGTGGTTTGTCTTTGATAGGCTTCCATAGTTCTGATTAAGGCCAGCTCCACCCATCCAATAATTGTTGTCGCCCCACTTTAAAGGTCATTAAAGGGCTTGCACTGGCAAGCTGCAGAATCGTCCAATAAGCATACATTTCTCAGGATTCTGGGCTGATATGTGTGTGTGGGTCTCACTATTTTTTCAAAGGACAATACAAATAGGCCTATTTCTACATATGGGATTTTTTTGGAGGATGTTTAAATGTGAGAGAAGCAGAGGTAGGGTGGGGAGGTTTAGCGTGGCATCTTTAGAGTTAGTGCATTAGACAAATAAGGCTTCCCTGGAAGGGACAGATGCAGCAACAGGGGGCAAGAGGACAAGGTACAAAGAGGACAATCGGGGCATACAGCAGCAGTTATTGTAGAAATGCCCCCACCCTTCACATAGTGACACAACAGAATGCTATTTGGTGTATGCCAGAATCTCTTACAGTGCCTTGAGTGCATTTATTCTTTATATGGACTCAAATCCCCTCAACTTGGCAGCATTAGTTTTTATGTCCTGCATATGGCCTCTTCAGGACCAGGATTTGATTTGATTGATTTCACAATATCAATTATCGGTGCAGCAGCAGTGTAGGTAACATGCAAAGAGTTAGACTCTACAACAGCTACATGCATATAAAACTCGAGAGGGAGGTTCATTCAGACTAGTTTGGGCTGGGGTTAAAGCAGAACTACAGGTAGGGGAGTAAATGCTCAGGTGACAAATCACAGATACAGCAGATACAGGAGCTAATGGATTGTCAGGTCGTGAACAGATTGCTGTTTCAAATCCTGACTGAAACCCAATCCAAGCTCTATCACTCTGGACTCTGAGAGGCAGCTCCCTGCTGACAGGGTATGATGATCTTCAATAGCAGGTTAAGGTGGCAGATGGAATATGGAAGAGTTCAGCTGGAAGAGTAAAGGGGAGGTGGAAGTAGAGAATATGAAGCTGTGGATAGAAGTAAAACGAAGGGGAGAGAGATGGATGAGGAGGGGGTTCATTTCAGTTCACTCAGTGGAGCAAAATTCAAATTGATCTGCAACACAATCTTTCCAATTTAGGGACTGTATGAAAATGATTCTTTCGGATAAGGGAGCTGTTTCTCACGAAAAAAAAAAAAAAAAAGTCTTTCACCTTACGAATAATTATTTTAGCTAATTATAAATAACCATTTGCATCTACTAGTGACAAAAACAAAATCAAATGAACTTTTGATAATGCGTACACTTAATATGGATTTCTATTTCTTATAACAATGATTTGCCAGGTTTGCATTTGGTTCTGGTTCTTGTTTTCTCTTTTGAATTAATTTTAAAAATAAATTTAAATCTGTGATGATAAAAATAAAAACTAAACTCACCTACTTTTATAAAAGTCAAACTACCCTACCTTTAGGTAAAAAAAAAAAATATTCTAACCATTTTCTGACCTCTTCCATCCGTTTTAACTTTGATACAGTCCCTTCTATTGTTTTCATCTCTTAAAGAGAAAATACAATTCCATGAAGAAAATTACATTTTAAAATTGAACAAAATAAAAACAAATTCTGTCCCAAAGCTTCCAAAAAAGAGCAAGAAAGCATCGACAGAGCATAATGCATGAAGAAAAGACTCCACACAAAATACGTGTTTTATCCAATAAACCAACGTTGTATCAATTTGGATTCAGCCTTTCTGTTACACAATTTACTTCCCCCTCCTCTTTGTTCACCAGTGAGCGGAATTGTGTTTGTTATACTGCACCAGAAGCTGCTCTGTCGCAGGTGGATTGATTTTGAGCGTCATGCTGGGAAAAGGAGTAGGAAGAACAAAATGAAAAAAGCTACACATACACAGTAAAACAAGCTGGAGAAAACAGTTTATATCTACACACACACCAACATGAGAAACCATGTCAAATATGGAGTTTGATTGCACATACACCCTCACACATACACAGGCAAAAATGAAAGTAGAAAACAGACACAATCAGAAACTCACATACAAATAGATGAAGGCACTATTGCAAGCAAAGTCCAAGACAGAAAACATCAACACCCTACTCCGAATCCCGTCGTGATCCCTTGGGCTAGATGTTAGGGGTCAGGGACACACAGAAATTCAGAGGCAGATAGACAGAAGATTGTTTTTCAAGAATGTTTTTGTTATTTAAGATCATGTGTTAATGATTTCATGTAAAAAAAAAAAAGAAAGAAAGAAAAAAAATCAGGCAAAAAAAGTGAGACATGTACATAGGAAATACCTTTCATCTAACTTTCCTGTCAGTGTGTCTTAAAACGGGAGTAAAAGTGCTGAATCATCTGTCCCTTGTTCATCACCTTCTCCTCTGCTGTATCCCGTAAATTCTTTAACATCAACAGTGGACTGATTGCCTTAACACAATGTTTCACAGTGCAGTTTGACACATTGTGTTTTATCTCTTGCTTGGTCTGCACTTTTCTATCTGGCCTTTCATTTTGTGTGTTGACTCCAGTAAGTGAAATATAAGCGACGAGTGACGGGACACTCATGGCCTTGACGTCCACTTTAGCTGTGTAAGCTGAACAGCCAAGCGTGGTAGAGTGAGTTCAACCAAAAACCATTCCACTGCCAAGAAACTATCTAGCCCAAGGGTTAGACTAATTAACGAATAAACACACACACACACACACACATCCATGCAGGCATGCACACACACTCACAGTCACACTACGGATCCCCTCCCTTCCCCCAGGCAGCAGACAAGGCAGTACATTCAGGGTTAACACAGAGTCAGTCCCATCAGAAATCCATCGGATCCTCCTCGGCGAGGCCGTGTTTGGCAATGGTCCTGCTTCCACCTTTAGATGGCGTCCCGTCGCTTTCGGGTTTCGCCACAGGGGGTGGTGTAAGCCCCGACCCGGCCTCTGGGGCGCCCCAGTTCTCAGTGGTAGGTGGGTAGAAATCATCATCGAAGCCACAGAAGCCTTCATCCACACCTTGATCGTAGCGCTGGTAGGTGGAGGCGTGCACTTCATTCTCTCTGGCCGTGATCTCCAGTGTACTATTCCACATGCCGTAGCCAAAGTAAATAATCACACCTGATGGGAGAAAGTGACGAATATAAAAAACAAATCTTTAGTGTCTGAGCTTACATCACTATTAAAAGAGCAGTAAAACAAATATAAAAGTACTGAAACGAGTAAAAACCTTCTGAGCTTTATACAATTCATCCCACTCTGAGTGAGTCAGAGGGATACAGCAATCCTACTCCCACAGTAAAGAATCCACCAATGTTTGTGCACAGAAAACCGCTTTGTTGGAAACCAGTCTGCATTTATCATGTTTTTAATTAATATGAAAATCTAGGGAAAAGTCACAGGACTTACATTGTTAAAGTTAATGTACATACGAATATAATTACACAGACAAATTTATTGATATGCCTTGGCCAAGACCTTTGAAGTGAACGACTATACAGTGTTCACTTATTTGTCCGGTGACGAGTGATTTCTCTGATCAAAAAGAAAATCCACTGACTGACGAAGTGGCCTCAATGAAGGTGCCTTTATCTTCTACATACAGGACCCACAAAGGTAAATTGTAACCAAATAGGGACCAACCTTGCACAATTTCTGTTTTAAAAATGGTAATACCAGCTGTATGGCCCCAATATCTACTGACCCAAAAGACAAAATCAAGCCAATGACCAGTTAAAACCCAGCTTATCAGGCAAAGCCCATGTAAACCCCACGAGAATATTTTGGCATGGCTGAAGAGAATAAATGAATAAGTCTAGATGGTTTCGGGCCAGGGACGGATATAACTAAGGGAAGATATACAAGTGAAAAAAGACTCTGTGTTATTTCAAGGAAAAGATATGGGAAAGACTTGGTAGATAACACTGGGTGCTGTGTCAATAAAACATGACTAAGCGCAAAAGTTATAAAATGTATCTCTCTTTTGTGTAAGATCAACTGAAGGGAGTCATTTTACAAGTATAAAAACAAGGTCAGTTCCCATCTGTCCTGGTCAAAAACATGGCTAGGAACTCAGTTTTACAGTTTGGCAGTAAAACACACAAAATTGAAATGTGTCATTTATCAAGGCGGTTGCTCACCCACGAGGCACCATATCGAGAAGCGTATCCAGGTGATGGCAGACAGTTTGAGCATGAGGTAGATGTTGACCAGCATGGCTGAAGCAGGTACAAATGGGACACAGGGTGCCATGTAGGGCAGCCGCTTAGGGTTTTCTGGCTGCTGGAGGATGATGATGATCAGCAGGGCAATGAAAATGATTAAGAAGATTAATAGCAGCAAAGCCCACCACCGTCCTTCAGCTATACTGCCCATTCCTGGAAGAATGATCAAGAAAGAACCAATTAGTTAGAGTATACTGTTATTCAAAGCCTGAATTAGTGTTCTTGTTCTCACCAAAAATGATGAAGGAGCAAAAAACGAAGATGGAGATGAAGAGAAGCAGCACACACACTGTAACAGTTTTTCCTGTGGCAGGAGTTGGCCTGTCCATCTTTCCAGGAAGGCCCAATCGAATCCTCAAGGTGTAATAGCGTGGTCCAATGAGCTTTTTCAACCGTCGGGTCACCCCACCCTCTGTTTCCTCTGCTTCAATACCAGTGGTCATATCCACTGTGCCATAGTTTGGATGGCTGGCAGTGTAGGCATTTTTATCTGGTTTACCTATTAGCATTTCGTTGTCCCCCAGTGAAGGCAGGTTTTTGGCTCCACAGGTATTAGTGGCTGGTCCCCCATACTCGTCTACTTCACTGGTTGGGGAACAGGCATCCTTTTCACACTCAGCCAGAACACCTTCTTTTCTCTTGTTGTTTTGCTCTTCTGAAAGGAAGTTCACAAAGCCATGGATGTCTCCCTCAGGTTGGTAACGCAACAAGAGCACACAGAGGCTGACCTGCAAATCAAGAAGTTTAGCAATTAGCTTTTTTAAAAAACACAAAAAGGGGTTTTATTGCTAATATTGACTTTCCAGTAGTGAACTGGTTCAGAGATTTGGTTGTAAACCTATAAATTTATATGCTAGATTTTTACACATTCTTTTTTTTTTTTACGACACTTTTGGCTACTTTAGTTTTCGTTCAGTCACAGAGTTTATAGGGCAGGTCAACCACTCTGATAATCAGCAACTAATTCCTGTGCTGTACTGAAGTACAACTTTCTGTGTATATTCTTGGTGTGACTGACTTCACTAAGTCCTTCTGTTTATATACTGTATGTTTACAGCTATCACATAATTCTGTATAAATCATATGTTGGAGGGATTAGCTTTCCCACCAATATCCCTCCAGCTGTGTGCAATAATTGAAAGCTCCTTTGATGCTCTGAGTGTTTTTCGACAAATCTGACATTAGCATAACTTTTGAGAAATAAATTGACTTCCTTGACAAAATGTAAGTCTCTCAGACTATAGAAGAAATCAGAGAGCTTAGTACAAAATGCTAATGTACAATTGCTTTTCGCCAAGAAAGATAGTATTGTGTAGCCACTGGCTGGCCATGACAGCACTGATAAAATACTTAATACAAATTGCTAAAACCGAGAGTGATGAATATAATGTTTCAGCTCTATTTTGTAAGTATTAATATGGTCAATGGTCTATATGGATTTTACAGCATCATTATCTACCACTCACCAGGGTATAGGCTAGAAGGGTTCCTATGGACATCATTTCTATGAGGTCTCTGAGACTGACGAGAAGGGAAAGCAGGGCAGCCAGAAAGCCGGACACCACACAAGCAACAGCAGGGGTCTCTGTGTAGGACGAAACATTGGCCAGGAACCTAAAGATAAAAATGGGATCAAGTTAAGAACACTGTTGTTTCAATCATAAAACAAAATGGATAAATAGTTGTATGGACTTGCTTAAAAAGAAGGCCGTCTCCCGCCATGGCATAGATGACCCTGGGCATGGGGAAGAGGGACCCCAGGAGGGACACAGTGAGTCCAGCAATGGAGCCAACTGCCACTATATACTTTGCAAACATACAGCCATGAATGGCAAACATCTCCATGAGTGGGGCATCAGCGTCAATTTCATTGTACGGTACCATCAGGGTCAGGATCACAGAAACCTGGATTAAAGAGGGTTAAATAGAACAGGAAATAATTAGCTGCAGCATTAAAATGTAACAATGAAGATACATTACGTTATAGAGTAACATTTAACATCACTGGAACTTTTCACCTAATTGAGTTTGAATTTGTTTGAATCACAAAACAGACCCTTATTTGACTTGCTGCTTGATGAATTAAAAGATAAACATAAATGTTCATCATATTAAGTAGCTGGTCAGCGGAAACCATGAGAAAAACAAACGAAAAAAACTGATTCAAACTAACACAAGCTAAAAGTCTTAATAAAAAGCTCCAAAATAGCTAATGGAAAGAAATTCTTGGTGAGACTTTTTTCGCGACCTCACACAGCCCAGATTACAAATAGTGCCTTTAGCATGGTGCACACTGCATCACATGAAGGACGTTCATTAGTCATGCTTCTCTATCACTGTGAGTTTGTCTGCACACTCATGTGTGAGTCTGTGCACAATTTTGATCCTCGTGTCTGACGTGTGAAATCATGCAGGGCCATCTGTCACAGAGGCCGGGCTGCAGAAGTGAGGGATTTGCATGAACAGATTGCAAAGTCGGAGGAATGATAAAAAAAAGGACTAACTCTTACAGAGAGGAAGATAGAGAGATCACTTTTCCCCCTGATCTTAAACCCTCTGACCATCCGTGCACGGGCTGTTTGACAGAGTGTGTGAATCAGTCAGAGAATACTGATATAGTGACAATCCTATGGCTAATCCTAATTAAAAGAATCCCAGTAATCTCAGTCCAAACAGCTTTCTCCAGTTCCCAATTTACCTCAATGTAAGCTAGTTTTGTATGGTCATGTGACTCCCCACTGATAACAAGGGCTTTCCCAAGAATTTGCATCACTTTTTAGTTTTTATTCCTATGCCACATCTTTAAGGGAAAGTCCTTCTCTAATGCAACTCTCCTGTTTAAACAACTCAACCAGGAAAAAGGATGTGACATGTACTGAGCTAAATAATTAAACTGATTCCTGGATCTTTGAATACCGCAGCCATGGGTTCCCCTGATGGAAGCAGAAAAAGTTATTCCAAGATGCCTCCAGAATGAGTTTGATCAAAGACAGTTACAGATGAAGAAAAGTTTAGAAAGTAGTTTTTGGAGCACGGGAGAAGGGTGATGTGGAGAAATAGATGTGACTGGAAGACGAAGAAAAAGATGAGCTATTCCGAGACAAGTAGCTGAGATTTAAAGTCGAGGCCCTCTTTGGCCCCAGGCGATGTCGAAAAATTCTCCTCGCTAATAGGTCGAGGTTACACGGTACCCATAGCAACAACCATCCAGAACAAACGTGTTAAAGTAAGGCATCTGGTAGGCTGTGCAAGCTGAATACGTAAAGATCAGAGGAAAGATACAGAACACACCCACACAGTCGGAGTGTGAGGGAAGCATCTTGGTGTTTGATCTTTCTATCCGTCTGTCAGACACCTAAAGTTTGAGGATTAACTTTCAAGGTCCTTTCGTGACAGAATTCAAAGGTTATGTAACTTGTGCTACAAGTTATGACATCCTTTCATAGCCATAAATGTAAGGTTGACTTTGACGTGTTTTTGTGAGCAGTATGTCTGTGGGGCTGAGGGTTACTTACTGAGACGTAGGCAGTGAGGCAGGTGATGAGCGAGGCAGTGATGGCGTAGGGGATGGAGGTGTTGGGACTCTTGGCCTCTTCTCCTGTTGTAGCAATGATGTCAAATCCAATGAAGGCATAGAAACAGGTGGCTGCTCCCTGCATCACCTGGAAGAAAATAAAGGAAAGAGAAACAATTAAGAGCATTGAGTTCGGACTATGTCAGCATGCTCCTCTCCCCACTTCCTGTTTGATTTAATTACTCGAGCATTAGCATGCGTGTTTGTTTCCACATGTGCGTACCCCTCCCCAGCCAAAGGGCAGGAATCTCCCCTCGTCCCAGTTCTCTCCGTTGACGAAGAACAGCCCGGCGATCATCATGAACACCCACACGATGAGGTTGATGACGTTCAGCACGTTGTTCAGGCCCAATGAGTTCTTCACTCCTAGTGCCACTATCGCCGTCACCAGCAGCGCTATCAGTAGAGCCAACAGGTCGGGATACGACTGCTCCCCTTTACCTGAGAGATAGAAGTAAGATTAGAACGCACGTGCACAGAAACAACAGACATCCAGGCATTTTTGTGATGTGTGCAATGTAGATTTGTCTGCAGAAATGAAGCTAATAGATATTTGTGCAAGGCCTGTGGTGTATAGTGACAACTTGAAGTCTCTATCATACTTCCAAATGCCCATATTCACAGTCTGAAATTACGCAAATTAGAGACATTTGAAAAGAGATTATTTTGGTCGATTAATAAGTTTTTCACAGATTTGAGGGAGCATAAACCTTGTTAGTATAAGATCTGTAAATAGTAGGAAAAAACCTCTGCTGTTGTAGCTCATGTTGTCTGAGTCTCTGGGGTCACTAGCCCCATCATTTGTCTGAATTGGTGGCACAGAGGTTTTGCTGACTTTAAGGTTCAGATATTTTTTTACTGAGCCAAAATCTACCTCCTAAGAATACAGTATAGAGCGATGCAGAGGCTGCTGCTCATTTTTTATGCATACAAGCGCTGTGCAGAGCTCTGTGAGCAGCAGCAATCTGCCTTCTTTGTCAGTATAGCACACACTGCAGAATTTGTTATTTCACTGGGCTCCATAAATACTGATGATGGGGCGGGGAACCCCTTTAAAATAATCATCTGTTTCTAAACTTTTTAGACTCTGGAAATTCTGGATTCAGATCACACCTCATATTTAAAGCTGGTCATCTTTGTCAAACCGGTGTATTCAAGAAAATAAGACCCGTTCTCAGAATGTTCTCACTTTGTCTCAGCAGTGCTTATACGATTCAGTCTACCTCAGCTAACAGGTGAGCACATATTTGCGAGAGCTGAGGTGCCATTTCTCCAGTGCTGTACAGAAACAGCAGCTGTTGATTTTTCCTCCAGCAGGAAAAAGGAAACCTGACGTTTCCGTTATGTTGTGGAACATCTGGCCATGCAGCTTATCATGTGACCACTGCCACCCTGTCTAACAGGAAGAGACTGTCAGGGTGGTGTCATCCAGATAGACGCAGCTGGCACTCACAGCAGATATCGTATTACAGCAGATTATCAGGAATTCCCCTCTTTTTACAGTTTATGTCCTGGAAAACTTTGCTACATGATTTCATTAGAAATCCAAGATATCAGGGCGGCTGGAACTGTCAATACTGACATAAACTTCACTGAGATGCTCCCTGGAAAATATCATGGGTTCAGTGATTTCCCAGATGGTGAAATTTCCTTTCCATCAGAATTTTAAACATTTACTGTCATTCAAGAAAGGCCACCCTTGGAGCTGTTGTCATTATGTCATCTGAAGGAAAGTGATGATATTTGAATCATGCTCCTGTGGAGAAAACAATGACTTTGTTACTGTATAATCACTTGTTTATTTCTTAAATAGAGTGGGACAAAAATTACAGCAGAGGGTGTCTATTATTGTTGCTTATGCTCATTATGTTGGCTGAGTTGTTTTGCTGTTGGGTTCTTATGTAGCTATAGTTTGAATAACTAATCTACAGATACTGAACCAGGCACAGCATTATGTGTGGGACTTATAGGACAAAACAATAAACAGGATTTTATGGTTGCATGAGCTCTCTTGTGTTAATTAATTTATGAATAGTCAGTGGCAGAAAAACGTTTGTAAAATGTTCACAAAATATGTGAATGTGGGAGTTTTCAAATCAAGAATTAAAAATTTATTTATCACTTTATTTTTTCGGCAACCTGTCAGGTCACATGCAATACTGCCAAGGCCCACTAGAGGGCTGATCACCAAATTTTGGGAATCAGTGCTGTACACCATTTCAGAGCTGTCAGAAACATATGCTCCATATGAAAGATTTAGCGATCAAGGATTCTGTTACTACACCAGTTTCTAAGTATTATCTGTTTCCACTCCAAAAAGAATATAGAAATTGTATGTTCACTATATTTTCGAGGTATACAGCATACATTACGATAACAGACCTCCTCGTCCTGTATCACTGGCAGATACAAACGTGTCATAGACCTGAACTAAATCTTCTTGCAAACTCCTGAAGAAAAGAAGTCAATCCTAATCTTTATGTTGAAGGGGGGAAAAAAACACATGCGTGACAACTAACCTAATCCGTTGAGCGTCCCGATGTGTGTAATCATGAAGTTGCTGATGCTGTGATTGGCCAGCGAGTCTGCCATACTACTGAGAGCTGACGCCCCGGCCGCTGTGCCAATCAGATACTCCAGGATCAAGTTCCAGCCGATGAAAAACGCCACGCACTCGCCCACCGTCACGTAGCTGTACGTGTAGGCCGACCCGGTGGTCTTAGGCACCCGCACGCCAAACTCTGCATAACACACTCCTGCAGCACACAGACACACATTCAAACACACGTATGCATTATTATCCAAGCGTAAGCCTATTGATAGCAGCATTAAGGTAGTGAGAAGATAGGCCTCGAGGATATCTCTCCCAGTATAATATCTTTGCCCTTGTTTTAATCGCACAGTTGTAAAAAGGCTTTTCATATAAATCCTAACATTGGAACAGTGATAAGAATGGTCACCTTTCTACTGTGGCCTTTCGGTGTCTAATAGTCAGAGAAAGAGAGTGTTTTAAAGCTGAAAAAAAGTGTCTCACCTGACAGAATGGAGGCCACAGCGGCAATTATAAAGGACACAATAACCCCCGGACCGGCCATCTCCTTGGCAACGAGCCCCGACACCACATACATCCCTGTCCCTACACAGCTGCCCACACCCAGAGAAACCAGGTCCACAGTGGATAACACCCGGGCCAGCTTTGTCCCATGCGAGCTTGTGCCCGAGACGGCTGAATCCAACATGGACTCCACAGGTTTGGTCCTCAATATGCGGGAGGTAAATGTCATCCACTTTGCGCCCCATTGTACCCTCCGAGGGTCCAGCTTCCCCATCAGACTGCTCATGCTGGGGGCTATAGGTCAGAGTCACAGTCAAAGGGGGGAATTTTACGAAGAAGTGTTGAATGTTCTTTTTTGGATACTTTTTCTGTTGTTTTTTTTGTTTTTTTTCTTGAGAAAAAACAATAGAAGAAGAGTTAGTCCCTTTCAGAAGAAGATATGATGTTGTGTTGTCTTCGCTTTTTGATTTTTAATCTCGTCCTGGTTTAGTGGAAGGCCTCGTTAGTTTTTCCCCACATGGTGATAGAGACCATAATCTGAAACACAAAGATGGGAGGATTTTAATTGTGTGTATATATTAACAGACCCTCAGTGCTTCTGTCACAATGCTTATTATTAAAGAACACATGCAGAGACACTGGAGCCCAACAACAAAAACATTTCACGATACATTACACAGTCAAGAGTAGCTGAATGACGCAGCAGCTAATTAGCCAACTCTGTTTCTATAGCAGCCGAGCTTGTTAGTGACGGTCATGATTTTTAAATGCTTTTTTTTAATTTTAAAAGAGGATCAGAAAGAATACACATTCTCATATAGTTCCATCACACTTTTGTCAAACAGTTCAGTGACTTAAAGCACAAGATTCAAACAATTTCTTCTCACAATGAATATGCATGTTGAAAGTGTACTTATCGGAAAAGTGTAATACTGTACATTTTACTTTACTATTTAAAACTTCACTACTTTTGACACAAACTGATTCTTTAATACTATGTTTAATATCATAACCTGTAATAACTAGATCTGACTAATTTTTGTTCTAAAAAAAAAGAATCATTCTGCCATAACTGATGCTGAAATGAATCTCTGTGTCTGAAATAAAGAAATCAAATCAAGTGAAAGATATTGACGCTAAAATTGAAAAGGTGAGAACAATGTTCCTTTGTGCCGAATAAACATGTACTCAAAACAAAACACAAACTACGGTGAATAGACAAACAAACATGCTGTTTGAGTAGATTATGTGAGCACAATGTTGACAAACTGCAGTCAGTAAAACAATGAAAATGCCAAATGTGGAGAGTTTAAGGGCACAACAATAGAAACGATAATGACCAGAGACTACAAGTGTTCAAACAGCAGAGGCTCTTTTTTATTCACAGCCTTTCAACCATGTCTTTGATGTCATAATTTATGAATAACAGCATGATAAAAAAGGTTGTTAAAAGGAAGGTATTTTGGAGTGCAGCTCACCTCTCTCTCTCTCTCTCTCTCTCTCTCTCTCTCTCTCTCTCTCTCTCTCTCTCTCTCTCTCTCTCTCTCTCTCTCTCTCTCTCTCTCTCTCTCTCTCTCTCTCTCTCTCTCTCTCTCTCTCTCTCTCTCCATTCATCCCCTTTTAACAACAAGCTCAAATTTCTAAACAAACACCCAGTCACACACAGCGCTCCCACATCGCCTCTCAACTATAAAATGAACCACTCACACGAATGATGACTGCAATTACCTGGCTGTTTAACCAGAGGACGCAGGGCTACTATTGTGGCTGCACTTAGAGTGTGAGTAAGAGCATGTGGAGAGGACCAAAAACGCTCCAGAGGTGATTTAATTTGCGTGTGAAGGTGTGTGCACTGTTCAGCGACTTAAACTGACTCACAGGTATTGTGACTATACTGTAATAAAAAGTTTATACTTTGCCTTCAGAGGAAAAAGGATGAGGAGGTTATGGCATGAAATAGATCCAGACAAACAGTGACTTAAGTGCACTCAGCTGCAGGGAGTATCTTCTTTAAAACACCATACAACATAAAAATTGCTTCTTCTTCATGTTCTCTAATGACTCCTTAGACTTTTAGAAGTTGCAGCCTTTGGTGACGTGGAAACATCATGTATACCCTCAAATCACTTCGACCTTTGGTTAAAAAGGCTTCTCATGTTTGTTGCACCCTCATCCCATCCCGGGTCCTTTCTTTATTTTTAAAGCCATGTATCCAGACAACATATTTAGCATTGCAGCAGAGTGGCTCTTCTCATTTAGTACTTGGGGTTGAGAAAGCACACTTGTATGAATAAAGGTGGGTTAGGTATGATCCAGGAGGAGGAACACGCCTAAACACATGAGCTTTTCATACATGTCAAAAAAAATGGGCTGTGGTGCCACTTACAGTTCATTGGGTCTTGTAAAAATATTTTGTCAAAAAAATCTATGAAGCGCCTTTTAAACATTTTTGATTTTGTTTTTGTCTTTAGTCTGTCATGTTTTGTACCTTCTGAGGTCCTAAAGGCACAATTTATCATTGAACAATTCTGATTAGTTAAAAAATATCTGAAATGCAGGTCGTGATTTTTCATGAGGTCGTTGGTGGTTGGTCCTGATGCAAGACCAGATAGGGAAACCAGAGGAGATGAAACAATTAGGAGGAAAGGACGAGCAGACTGAAAAAAAGCAAATCTATTTTTCATTAGAGCACCGAGCTTTGATCCTCGGGTCAGGTTTTGCCAATAAAGGTGTGAGCATGATTGTGTGTGTGTGTGTGGAGTGACCAGACAGTCCTTAAAAGCTCTAATCAGAGGGACAGAGACCTTTGCACATATCCAATCTAAAGCAGTTTAACTGGTAAACGTCTGAAAGTTGAGGCTTTGGACAGAATAGGCTCAGCTTGAGACTGTTTTAAAGTTCTGCTTCTGAGAACATAGACACACATAAGCATTTCATCATTCCACACATCAAATAACTTATTCCGGTATTTTGTTGTCCTCTTCATGAAATGTGTGACATTTTAATTATCCTTTTATTGTAAAAGGTACTTTTATCAGTCAGTCACCACCTGCCTCATGTGAGCTGTTTGAACAGTAGTAGAGCAACAAAACATCGGGGTAGCAGGTGTTCAACATGCTCCGTGATGGACAAACATTTTACTTTACTAACACTCAAAGAGCAACTGACCTTTAAAGACCCAGGGCCTGATGTGATAAAAACACAAGACAGCACACTATACAGAGTTTGAAATGAACAACGACCATTCACACACACACAAATACAGATATTGAAATATACAAATAATAGATTTTAACTGCCAAAAAACAAAAACTTCTAGAGCCAGACGTGTCTTCCTCTAAGCCATTTACCATCCTCTAAAAAAAGCTTGTTAAGTCTGAACTGTTTCTGTAATTTGTTCCAAGTAAAGGGAGCAGGAGACTTACAGTAAATGCCTTTTTTTAACTAATAAAGTAATTAAATTCACATAAACATTTGAAGATTAAATATTCATAAATATCTACTTTACAAAAGGCTGTTAATGTGGGCATCACGTAGTTTCAGGGCAAATTAAAAACAACAGCAAGAAACAGACAAATATATGTCTGCACACTTGCTTAATAGTAAATCACAACAGGTGATAACACATTTCTATTAGAGCTGTGCAAACTTGCTGCTGTTCCATATACAACTCTAATGAATTGGCTGCTGGAGACAACCTCAAGTTCAACATTTTGAAAAGCTCACTGTCCTCTGTTTTCAGGAATTAAGATCAATATCAATCCGGAGCTGAAGCCAATTTGGTAATTAGCTAAGCCTTTGCAGCTTAGCATGGCTTTGTCCAAAGTTCCTAATTGTTGTTATAGCTTTGAGGTTTCCATCATACTAGATGTGATTTAATCTTTGAGCTCAGAAGATGTTAGCCATGATAAAGTAAAAAATAAGAACTTTGTTTTGTCATTTCAGCATAATCTGACAAGCCGGGCAGGCTGTGCTAGCATCTGTGGGGGAATATTTAGCGCTGACTTGCAGTAAGAAGCTTAAAGCTGCTAAGGAGGCATTACCAAGAATTGTCAGCTAAACAACTGTGGCATAACAAAAGCTTCTTGAGTCTTGAAGACAGAACTGTGTGTTGCAAAAAATCCTTTTGTGAATACAACAAAAAGTAAAAGCATGAATCCTCAGAGTCATTTTTATGAGAGAACCAGGTCAATCATGTTGTCCATGCCTTCATTCTTTTTACTAAACCTAACTAAAAAGCTACAGATCAATCTTTCAGTTGGTCCAGTATACTATACACATAATATCACTACCTGCTATGGATGTAAATGGGCACCTCAAAAAATGACCAATCACTCTGTGATGCAATAACAAGAAAAAAGAAGAAAAAAAATGTTTCGCACTGTTGTTTATCAGATTGTTTGACTCCGATATCAGGACAGAAAAAGATAGTGCTCTCCTTGTAAGCATTAATGAAGCACCACAGCAAGGGGATGTTAGCTTCTGGGTAATTTAATAGATGTTTAATGGACACAATCAATCAGAGCATCTAGATGTGTTGTTGTGGAGAGCTGTGATGATAAGTTCGCAGTTCTTTCTACATAATGGATGGATGGACCGTTTGCAAGACTGGAATGAATGCTTCACATTTGTTTCTAACATGATCTAACGTCCTGCTCTATTTATACTGAAGTAGATTCATTATGTTCCACAAAAGCTACAGCCATCTTTGTTTTAAAATAAAACCTTATCAGTGGTGGTATTGGGTAAAAAAACACATACAATAAGTACTAGAAGAAATAAAACATGAACTTGCTGAATTGTCTTGCTCCCAGGCTGAAACAAAATAGCATTAAGAAAGAAAAAACACAGATCAATGTAAAGTAAAATTTGTGGGATCAAATAATCATCTCCCAGCATGTGAGCAATACAACTTTTTTACAATTGAAGAGCTCTAAACAAACACCCATTATCTGCTCTACAAGAGTGCTACCCTTTTATAAATCAATAGTTAAATCCCTGTCATCACAATCATCTCCAGCACCTTTAGCATCTTAGCATCAGTGTGTTTCCCCCTCCAAATGAGAGAGTTGTCAGAACATCCATCCTTGTGTCTAATCAGCCATGACTAAGCCCTTCTGTGTGTCCGCCCCGGCCTGCGTCTAAATTACTGGATGAATAATCTGATTGAGCTCTCATTTCCTTTACAATAAGAGCTGCATTGGTTTAATAAGGCTAAGAGCCCTTATGATTCACTCGAAACCAACCTGGCAACCGGCCTTTTGTTGCATGGCCCGAAGCCCAATAAAAACACAAACCTGGCAGGTAGCCCTGGCCCCGTTCTGATGGCCCACAGACAAAACAGGAAGAAGCCAACTCATCATCATTGATAGAACACCTGAGTCAGGAGAAGCTGCCTTACTTTGTGATTTTTTATCTTTCAGTCTCGCCCATCGGTATATCACTAAGTCTTTCAACTTTGGCACACTCTCAGGAAAAAGGGAAGTAAGATGCATCCGACCAACTTTGCTGCCTTGCAGTTCACCACTTTGGTCCAAAGTCATCTGTCAAATGCTAGCTTGCTGAAACCTGCATGTTAACGTGGAGGGAATCTCTATTTACCCCTTTTCTCACCTTTGTCTGTAGGTTAGGCAGAAAAGATCAAGTGAATGCTAATCAGGATAGCCAGCTAATATTAGCTGGATCGAGCTATCTTGGTGAGTGCATAGGTCAGTAGGTTTTGCTAGGTACTGGGATGGATGGATGGATAGATACCGTGTAGCCTGAAAAAGCTCCACACAGTGCCTCTTCACATTATGATTTATGAGAATGCATCTATAGAGCAATTCACAACAGAGCAGCAGTCCCTCTTCAACACAATAATGCTTTACAATCAATCAATATAACTAATAGTGTTTTGATAATAATAAAAATTTATGAACCACTACTTCCATTTGCATAGGCTTCTTTGCTATATGTACTCCGGTTCAGTCTGAAACAAACCTTACATACTTTGCAGCAGTATTATTGACATTACATCAACTCGACCACTATACGTAGTAAATCCATCCATTCAAATATTAATCCTGAAGATGAGTCCTACAGATGTCAGCAGTAATTGGCTGGTTATAAAGAAGAGTCCTAAATGTACTTTTTTCTGCCTGGATGACTTTGGCGACTGTCTTGCTGATTCGAGGTCTTGGCTGACTGGCCACAGTCTCCCTCTCTGACAAGCCTAATGAATCTAATTCCTTATTTGACACAAAAGAAAAATGGCTGTCTGCCGGGTTGATTTGGTTGTCTGACTCATCAGTTGCAGTTGAACTCCCACCGTCAGTTTGAACTGATCACAGACGCTCTTTTAATAAGAACTGTGATTTTCCAGTTAAACTGTAAGCAGACTGACTGTCTTCATTATTTTATAATTGTAGTACACTATAGTAAAGTCAAACTGTTTCCGACTGTAGGACTACAATGCTAGCGTGTGAACCAACAACCAACCAATGTTTTTAAAGAACTGACTAATTTATTGATTTATAAGAACTTGACAACAAGCAGATAAATAGGTAATAGGTTCCAGGTAAGCTGTATAAATATTACTTGTGGAAATGTTACTACTTCCTATAAAAATCGTGTTTTATGAGGTTATACCTCTAGGCACTTGGAGGTAAGAGGCATTGTCTAATGTGAATTGACACATTACTTTAAGTAAAGCACAAATGGTGCTTAGTGCTATGCTTCGAAAATCAATATGGCAAGATATCATGACATACTCCTTGTCATTGCATGTAATGATGCAAATGTTTTATTGATATGGCTGCAAATGCTGCAATGGCATTGCCTATAGTGCAGTTCAAAACTAAGGCAATAGTTGGCAGTAAAAGGAATGCTACATGATACAGTGCCAGCGAGACTAAAAGCAAAGATATGTTGGATGTCACCAAACAAAGGTAGGACTAACACAGGACAAAACAGTGATTGCCCCAAACGGTAATTTCCTTCATGTATGTCAGGGGTGCTTAGTTGAAGTTTGAGGGTGCTTCAGCTTAAATATCCTATGATAAGCCCTTCATTTGTTTCAGTAGTAGACCACAGGCGCATATACAGTACATACTGTAAATATACACTGTATTAGTGCTGTAAGGTTGTGTGAGGTTGTACAAAACTGGGACTGGAATGATTGAAACTTTGGAGAGAGAAATAAAACAAGGTTTAGACCTTGTTATAAAGTGAATCATCACATTCACAGGATTACTTTTTAGGTTTATTTAATTAAATGGAATCTAACATCCAACAGAGAAAACTTCAGCATACTAAATGGCCTTGGAACATGAACGCCACACTATCAACATGCCAGTAGATGATACTGATCAGCCTTTTTTTAAGTTGAAGGAAAGCCATGTCTTCATTTGCACCCAAATAAATGTCTGTCTACATCCAGTGTCATGTCCGTCCAAACCATCTCGTGTAATTCGTTGATTGACTATTGGAACTGACTCAATAAATACAAACAGGGACATCTCTCTGCTTCACTCGGTTGGCTTACAGACCAGTTTACTGATTTTCTGGCTGACCGGCTAGTATTTGGCTTGTTAATTATTCTCATTCCCTGCTCCAACATGTACTCTTGATTTGAAGTACAGCAATGAGAGTAAACAGAATGAAGTCATAGTAAAGTTTAAGGTTTCTCAGTGCATTATCTGCCAGAACTTTCCCAGGGAGAAGTGGATGGCGCTGGTGCCAGGCTGCTGACAAGTGCTCAGTATGACTGATCTATCTGCCGACCCAAGCTCACTCACATTTTGACCTGTCTTATCCCTATCTATCTTGCCCTGATGCAGCAAACTGGGAGCCTGAAGCTTAAGGCACATTGTATGTTACTCCAGACTGCCAGATAAATAAAAACAATAGTGTCACTGCCTCTGGCTCTGTGGCTAACCAGCCGTATCAACAACAGCTCTGTCTGTGTGCCTGAAGGCCTCTGAAAACAACAGGGTTATTCCCAACACTAAAAGACTTAACCCTATCTAAAGACTGACATGATGCTCTAATACAGTGGTCACCAACCTTTTTCATTTCCTTCTCTTCCCATCCACTCTCAGCACATAAGAAGTTTCCTTGCCACTAAATGTTTCCATACATAAATTATCTATAACACTTTTCCTGTTCGGGGTCGCAGGGGGCTGGAGTCGACTCCCAGCTGTCATTGAGCGAGCAGCGGGGTACACCCAGATCTGTTCGCCAGTCAATCACAGGGCTGACAACCAGCCACACCCACAGGCAATGTAGAGTCACCAATTAAACTAACAAACATGTGTATTAGGAGGAAAATGGGAGGAAGCTGAGGACCCAAAGAGAACCCATGCAAACTCCACACAGAGAAGCTCCTGTCCGATGGGAATCCGAACCAGGAACCTCATCGTTGTGAGCCAACAGTGCTAACCATGCACCACTGTTCTGCTTCGGTAAATGTTAAGTTATGTAAATAATTCACAAAGGATCCAGTCTTTACCTGCTCTTAATGTCAACTTTTCCTGTGAATGCGATGCTTTATTACTACAAATGTATTGGTCACCTATTGAACGTAGGTACATTTTCCTGATGACTCATTCCTTATAGGGAAACTTCAATACTTGGACTTAGTGTTGACACTTAGAGGCTATAAAGAGAGGAAATATTGCCAGTGGTTGACAGCGTTGTCTTTATCGATCTGATGAGCAAATCCCCAACCTTGCTTTGGGCAATATTATTCTTGTGTCTGAGAACTCATTCTATATAGTATCACTGCCTTAGAAGATATACAGTATTTGCCTGGTCTTTTATGATCAAGAAATTACTGTACATTTATCTTGGGTTTAGATGACTTGGAGAGCATGCATCTGTCATACAACACCCTTGCATTCTTTGTCTCTAACCTTTCTTCTTCCCAGCGAGGGATAAACTGATAAAGCCATAGAGACAGATATACCTCTTGTCTCTTTCCACAGAGTCATTCTCCTACCAGAGTTGTTGTTCCACGTATCTTGCTGGTTGTTCAAACAATCCTCTGAGAGTTGACAGTCCTTTTCATTTCATTGATTCCACCTTCACCTGTCCACCCTTTCTTCAATCTCAAGTGTATTTCCCATTCCCTCTCTGACTGTCTGTGTTTCTGTTTTTCTGTTTCTCCGTCTCTGTCTCACAGGCTGGCCTTGGACTGCTTCACTATGGCAACCAAAACTCATAGACTCAAGCATTTGTCGAACAAAACAAGTTTTTCCTTTGCCACATTACCCACTGCTTTTCCAGAATAAACTGTGCTATTCTTTTTCTCCTCGATGTGAGGTACCAATGATCAGTTGGTTTGATTTCATATTTGAAGCACACACTTGAACCCATCAGCGCTTATTTCAGCTATTTTTTTTTTCTTTCACATTGCATGAACTACAGTTTTTCTTTTATCGATGAGAGTGTGATGTGTTATCCAAGCAGTATTGTTTTCTGTTAAAGGAGAACAACATAATTAGGATAATGTGTGAAAGCTGAGAGTTTGCACAATGCACTTTTCATTGTTACCCATTTGGAAGACATTAGATTAAGAAATTGTGGTTTTCTGGCACAGCATTAACCAATTCTCGACCAATGCAATCAGCAGTTTTTGAATCTTTTAATGAATTATCAAATTTCACTATCAACTCCACAATATCACATTAAGATTCACTGCAATGTATTCATACCATTCATCTGACACAGATTTCTTCATGTTTAACCAGCAGTTAGCCTTCTGGAAGATTCAGCAGGTAGACACTGTCAACTGCTGGCTTGAACACTTCACTGTATTTAAAGGGATACTTCACCCATTTACATGAAGCTGTGTATCATTAGAAACATGGTAGTAGTATAGAATGGTAGAAACATATTTTTCTCGTCTCAGGGCAAAATGAGGGCTGGATTCACGACCATTCTATACTACTACCATGTTTCTAATGATACACAGCTTCATGTAAATGGGTGAAGTATCCCTTGATATGTGATATGTAGTTTAACATCTTTACTTTCTGTGCACCAGAATAGCCAGTAAGTTAAAAAAAGAAAAAATAACATTTTTAATAATCTAATGCTGGTCAAGTGTTTGTAAAATTCGACTCTAGACTGTTTTCTGAACCTAAGGTAAATCTGCTGTGACTTTATTTTTAAAGGAATTTAGTTGCTAGGTACATCTCCAATATAAGCTGCATTGAAAGAGCACATGCTACAAACAGACGATGTCATCAGTATAAATGTTCAAAATGCCTGTTTAGTTTGCATACTAATGCAGGATCGAATTTTGTAGGCCTAGATACATGTTGATTGCAAAATGTTGTACATTTAGATGAAAGTAACTACATGTGGACCCTTTAATGGCGCTCTGTGGAGCTATTATGCCACAACGTTAACTTTTACCACCTCTGATGCATTTGCAAAGTTTTGGGAGCTTTAAGGAATCTTAAAGATGCAGAATATTTCATTATCATTAGCTGAGAAGAAATACTAATTTACTTTTTGTATTCCATTTGGGGCTACGCACTAATTCAGACTCAGGTCCTAAAAATACCAGGTCTGGGAGGTTGATTTTGTGTTAATTTAAAATAACAATCATTTCTGTCCTTCCTTTTTCAGGAGTCAGTGTGGTGATTAACAGGTTAGATTTCTTCTGCTTCTTGTAGCTGTCTTTTTGAAGGCCACTCTAAACTGATGGCTGCACTAAAAGGAAGGGAAAGAGGCCTGTAATTGGGGATAATTGGGACAAAGCTTAGAGACAGCCAATGATTTCCTCTCAGCCAGTTTTACGGTTTGGAACTACTCTACTTCTTAATTGAGTTAATCAATGCCAACAAATGTCTCAATCTGCTTTTTTTATGGTTTTTGAAATAATTGGAGCTTATGACTTTTGAAAAGGCCGACCTACGTTGACCTCAGGATGGCAGAATCAATGAGTACAATCCATAATTATCATCTGCTCATTTCCCTTTTTTTTCGAAATTATTTTTTATAGAGAGTGCTTTAACTGACGTGAAACTACTCCCTTACCTGTGCGGACGGAACAACAGTCACAAATTTATAATAGAGATCCAATTACATTGTAATGATAATGATCAAGGCCGTCCACCTCCCACACAGAACCCCTCCAGTCTCTTCTCTCTTTGTCTCTCCCTCTCTTTTCTCTCCCTGTGGTGCTTGTTGAGCCAATAACCAGAGGAGTATGTGCTTGTGAGGGTGTGTGTGTGTGTTTGTGTGCCGCTGACACACACAAACAGAGAGACAATGCGTGTCTGTGAGTGTGAGCTTCTGATTATATTAGCCTTTATGCGCAGGCAGGTTCACTGACGTCAGTGCTCAGCAGCATCAGATAGAGAAAGGGCGGTGAGGGCCAGCCAGCCATTGATAAAAATAAAAGCTTGTGTCTGTTTGTTTGTGCTGCATCAGTCGCACCCATATTTTACAGTGTGATTTTACTTGTTACATCGCTTATTGTAAAGTATTCATCCGCCATAACAAAAATGTGTTATTGTTTTGAACTGACAAATGAACAATCAAGTCTCCTAAACACTCCATTTCCTCAAGTGTCTGTTTTGTATCTCAAACCCACACACACTAAACGCATTCACTCAGCATCTTTACCCCAGATAATGATGAATGAGACACCTGAGGCATTCTGTAAGCCTCTCCTGCACTGTAGCTTACAACTTTAAGCAGCAACAATCAATGTTTCCATACTCAAATCGAACTGTGATAACAACATGAAATCTTTGTTTCATAAGCCACAAGCATCTGCTTTAGCCTTCGGAGCCTAAAGCTGTCCCTTGCTCATTTGAGATGAGGTTGTATGAGGTTCTTGTCAACAGTCTGGGTGTTTTCCATGTGAGATGCCGCTCAGCTTTGCACCTTTATTGAGAAATCATCCAGATTGTCAGCACAGAAGCTAAGATATACATCACTGCAGATGGGGCTATTTAAAAAACTTATGGCAACATAAGTGTACACTATACTTAGAATTTGTTCAGTTCTTTACTTTGCTGTCAGAGAGACACAGTATTTTGGCACACCACATCCATGCTCCTCCACCTGCGGCACAGAGTACAAGTCAACCTGAATGTTGTCATAGTTGTCTGATAGCAATCCAACCCGTTTCTCATTAAATGGACAGAGATGACCGTTTTCTCCTCTGGGTAATACACTCACTATTGACAAGAATAAAAGCTGTAGCTTGCTGCAGAGCTAGGTCTACTTAAATGCTATATTAGCAGGAAAGTCATGCTGAAAAGCCCTCGAGCAAAGTCCAAACTACAGCACCTGGAGCTCCTTCTCTGATGTAGCCCAACATGTGACTCTGAGTCATCTGATGTGAGACCTGGATGTGTTAGGGGCTGTTTGTGTGGCTGTGAGTGTTATTGTGTGTTTGTGCGCGAGGGATATTCAGGCAGACAAACTGCTGATGCTATATTGGTCGGTTATGTAATCAAATCCTTCTATGAGTTTTATTGTTTTCCCCCTCCTAATAATCATCACTTTTCTTCCTCTTTGTCATCCATTGTTACAGCTGGAGCTAATTTAGTGAAGTTTCTTATTAGTGCAAATACATCACTTCATTTCACTGCATGTCTGGCTTTTGTGGATTTGCTGTACTGTAATAACAGTGTGATCTAAATTGAAAAAATCTACAATACTATATAACCGAGCTGGAATGGGTGTTGCAGTTTTGTCAACCAAGGGCGTACATTGCCTATTTACTTTTAAAAGCATCATTTGTTTTATTTATTGCAATTAAAAATGCAATAAAATATTGTAAAAAAAACAACAACATTTGAACACGAGCCGACAGCTTTATCATGCAAATGAAACCTGCTTGTCCCGGTCACTGGAGTGAAGTTGAAATCAATAGTCTCTATTCGCAAGCAGCTGTTTAGGTGATGCTCTGATGAGGAGTAATGTGCACCTGTTGAGCGCTGACAGGACCATCAAGCCTGAGCGTATTACCAGGCGAGCGGCTGACGGCTGTTTTCAGCACCATGGACAGCACGTCATCGCAACAGAGTATGAGTGAAGACAGAGAGGGAGAGTAAGCGAGAAAGAGAGAGAGAGAGAGAGAGAAAAGAATTAAGTAGGGGGGAGCGATAGAAAGACAAGACCTTATGGCAGAGAGAAAGAAAGAGATAAAAAAAGAGAGAGGAAGAGATCTGGCCATGTCATTAGGGATTAGCCCAGTTCTTCAGCTTGAGGCTCTCAGTGTCTGAGTGCTACTGTCCTCTCACAGATGCACACATGCTCCCTGCAGCGCAGAATGTTAACTCCATGTTTGTATAGATAGATAGATAGATAGATAGATAGATAGATAGATAGATAGATAGATAGATAGATAGATAGATAGATAGATAGATAGAAATAGTACTAACAATTCATAATATGAATTGTTCCCATTTTAGATAAAGAATAAGCCTGCGCAAGATGCTTTCTTTAGTTTGTTTGTTTTTTTTTTCTTTTATCATACTATGCTATTATTGCCTACAATAGCATGAGGACTTACACAAACACAGCACAAAGCAGGAAAAGGCCATATTTCCCCTCTTATTTCATGTGCAAAAGGACAGTAACTTTCATCAACACATTTATCTGTTTTTCCTCATTTCCCTCTTACACACCCCAAAAAGCGACACATGCTGTCACCTGCACAAACAATGAAACGTCCCACCTTCTCTAAGTCGAGTCCCAGCCGCCCCTCTGTCTCTTCCTGTACTCCTCTATAGTCCCTCCAAACGGAGCCTGCTGCAGCTCTGGTCCGATGGGAGAAGCGACACCCGCCCTAAACTCTCCTCCTTCCTTTCTCTTTCTCACGCAAAGACGCAAAGGTGTGGTGTGAGGCTACAAACAGGAGGGGACTATTTCCTCACCTCCACGAGAACGTACGGTTTTGCCCGAGTTATGCGCCATCGCTCGTGGTAAAAAAAAAAAAAAAAAACGGCACAAAGGAAGACAACACAATGAGAGAGAAGAGGGAGGGGGCAGGTGAGAAGGGAGGTGGAGTGGAAATTGAAGTAGGAGGTAACGAGCGGATGGGAGGACGAGTAAAAGTGGAGGAAAAGCACTCACTGTGGCTCGGCCGGATTAAAGGATGCCCATGTCGGATGCTGCAGTCGGTCACCAGCATCAGCAGCAGCATCTCCGGGAGCCCGCGCGCCAGGGAGGGAGGGAGGGAGGGAGGGAGTCAGTCTGATGATGTCAAACGCTTTAAATCATTCAGGAGCCCGCTGCACGACATGTGACCGCGAGACACTGTGGGTTTTTTTATTTATTATTAGTGTTATTCATCCGGTTTGTTTTTGTTATTTTTACTCGACCGTCCCGCAGACAACGAGCTGACCGGACGTCATTGTTCCAGCCCTCTCACGTGATTAATAGTGATCCAACCGTAACACGAGGATTATCACCACAATATGTCCGCAAATGTCCCTGAAATGTTCTTTGTGTAGTGGGCAATCGTACTTTTTAATCCTGAATGTTAACTGTAATCATTTTTTAAAATCCTTTTATTTTTTAATGCAAGATAGTTTAAGCAAAGAACACTTAAAGATTTTTTAATGTAAGAATAAATTAAAGTAAGTAAATAAATGTTTATTAAATTATCAGTACTAGGGGGAATAAACTGATAAGGACCAAAGCAGCTCAGCCAAAGATGAATCAAAATAATATGATAGTAACCATGAATTTGCCATGCAGGATTTCAATAGTTTTTTAAATTTGCCACACACAGATCTGCAGCAGCAAATCGTCGTAAATGATGCAAAATGGAATTTAAAAGTCAGACAGTCCATGTCTGTCAAATACAGAAATGTCACATAAAGACAGCCTTTGGATCTTTGCTGTTCATGTGACATTTCTACAGATGCATTGACCTGAGGGAGGGTCTTTTGAGCACAGTGTTGCTATTTAATGATTTGTGGCGAAATGCATACCACCAAGCAGCTACCATTCATTTCCACAGGCCTAAAGTGCTGAATTATTCAGCCTGTGCAGGCCTCTGATCAAATATTCAGCAGACAGCCGTGTTTATTTGCCATAGATATTCCATTTATGTCATCTGCTTTGTATGTGTGTGGACGTTAATGTTGCATTGGCATATTTGAGTGTTTTTAAGTGACTGTTCCGATCATCACAGCCAAATAAATAAATATATATAACACTCCTGTATGTGATCAGTTCAGTTATACACAGAAGTGAGTAATTCATAAGTTCCAGCCTCTTGCTTTTATGTGTACATTATACTTACACGATTGCTTGTGGAAGCCATCTTTGTTGCTCTTTAACTATGGCCACAAATACAGTGACATGGCCTTTTTAAAAAAATCTTATTTCATTTATTGGAGGGGGATATTTTGACTTAACTTTTGCACTTTTGAACTAACCTTTCCCCCAAAACAACGTAGAAAAAAAACAATTTCCAGGTCAGACAAACAAGCAAAGCCAGTTTGTAACATTAAATAACAGCTGTCCATAATCTTTCTGTTTTGAATACAGTCATCATGGCTGCTGCCCCGTTGTTTTATCCTGCTCACACTCACTGCTCTCTCCTTCACTACCAAATGTCAGCTACCCTGCAGTCCAGCTGCTGTGAGTGTGGGAGTTTCTGCATGTGTGTGTGTGTGTTCGGGATGAGTCACTATCATTGTGCCCTAAGCCGAGAGACAGCTGTTAGACCTAAGTGCCACTACCCATAATTCAGCACTGTTTGATGAGGTCACTAGGCTACAAGGCAGGAGTGACCCCTCATATCTGGCAGATTTAAACACACATACACACACACGCACCCTGCATCCTCACATGTCAGATTAGAGTAAGGTCAAACATTGACCACAAATTTGCCTCTACGCAACACTCTTGCTGCTTACATGCTGATATATGGATGTTTATGAGCATTCATATTGAATAACTGCTACTCAAGTATTACCTCCTGCATATGTCTCAGTCATAGAGTTATTGGATCTCATATTTCCACTGTAACTAACCCTTCTGCTCATATCTCATTATAATAAATGTTCCATACTCACAGGCTATCAAAACTCTATATCCAGCTCAATGGTCTCTCTTCCATCCATGTCAGCCTCTCTTGTACTGCTTTAACAGGCATGTATTATTCAGTACAAGCTCCAGATGTAGCCTTCCTCTCTCTCTATGCCACTCCCTGTGCCACACTGGAGGAGGAAAAATGAAAAGACAAGAGAACCTAACGACCATATTAAGGGATGGTTTTAGAGAAAAATGCAGCAATAGCATAAGAGAGGCAAAAGAGGACAGAGGAAACATACAGTCAAAAGAGATATACTGATAAACAGTGAAATACCGTAGGTTGGTAGTGAGAATGCTTGAAGGCCACTGCAGTACTGTCTTTCTTCTACCGCTCTTCACTCTGCAGGACCTGATTTAGAAAACCCTACCTTCTATCCTAGCCTGACACCAAGTAGCTCTCGTCTTAAAAGGCTGCTCAGAGGAGCGCAGAACAGTCCTTGAGGGAGTCTTGTTTTATTCATTTGAATTGAAAAATAGAGGGCCATTATCTCGTCGCAGTTTCAGGCGTCTGAGAAATCTAGAAGAATAGAATCGAGTTAGTCTCAGTGATCTGATGCTGGATTTGAGTTGCTTATAATTGGAGCAATATAAGTGTTCCTACATATTTTTATTTAGCAAATGTAGCCATCAATGTCCCATGGCATGATTTCAGAGTCGTATGACTCATTTTGACTTCTTACTCATTATTCTACTCATTATTAGTTGAGCAGTGTACACCGAGGCGCGACGACCAATCACTGCCTGATCAGCTGCAGAAGACCAGCCGTTTTTTTCTGTCTTGTTTGATATTCTGGTGTTAATACTGCACACACTATATAGCCATGTGCCGATTCCCAGACTTTTATACCTTTTTCCTGATTTTGTCTGCACAAAGAGTGACATTGAAAATCACTGTGACAACCGCAGGCTTGCGTCTTCTCCACTTTTTTCCCCTTTACTTTTGTGAGGGTCCTACGCCAAGGTCTTGAGCTGTCTCTAATTCCAGGACATGATTCTTCTATACCACCGAGGAGAGCGACATTTGCAACTTAGCAACAGGACGTGCTGGTGAGATGTGCCCTGGGACACATCATGTGTGCTGCCAGTGCAAAACAACATCATCAGTGAACACAGGCCATCAGCTTCATCTCTGTTTGTGTATGGATTAAACACAAAACAAAGAGAGCTTCAGTGATACAGGATCTTTTTTTTTAACTTCAAGCTATCTAGGCTATACTTGTTTCACCACTATTTCTAGTCTATCACCAATTCCTGGAACCAGCTATTATTTTACCCCACAGATATGAGAGTGTGTATTGTTCTTCCCATTTACTGGTGACAACAAATGATCAACATGCATTCAAATATCCTGCGATCAAATAAAGCACACAGCTGCTAACTGTATCATGGATGTATCAGAGTTTGGCACTGTATTTGAAGATCAAACTGTTTACCGATGAAAACTACAGCACATGTCGAAATGAAACCTTTTGTATCCCTCTCTAAACATTGTTAATGTTATGGTGCTGCCTGACTACCCCCTTTGAACACAGAGCAAACAAGCTGTATGAAACCCGAGCAAGGCCCATTAAAGAGCAAAACCCAGAGAGAGTCAGACCAGTCATTGGCAGCGTTGTGAGTGAATGCCAGAGTTTCTCTTTGAGGCCTGGTGGGTTTGGTCCCATGATCCTCTGCAGTTCTTTGAGCTCCACTCCAACAGGTGTGCACTCCACAGATGAGGTAATTAGCAGTAGCCTCCACTGGTGCTTTCGTGCAGCAGCTGCGCACACTTACACACACCCTAGGCCACAGCGTGCAGAGACAAACAACTCTGTAGAGCTGGACCCAAACCAGCCTCGAAGTAAGTGTGTGTGTTTAGATTTAGAACTGTGAATGTGCGTCGATCGCGTTTGTGTGCGAGTGTGTTTATATGGGGAGTGTTTCTTTCAGAGGTGATTAGCAGTGTCCTGTGCTTCCACGTGAGGAGGGAACGAGCTGGCTTCAACAGTGAGGCTGACAAATGTTTGGACTTCAATTAGCCAAGAGGAAACCAAGCCCAGCCTGTTTGCTCCTTCAAATGTTAAAGAGGTATATAGAGTGAGGGATGTTGACACAATGTCAGTATCTCATAGCACCTTTAGCAGCACATTTGTTGTAATCTATGCTTCTTATTGACTAATAGGATAGAATAAGGATCATTACCTGTTTTTACAGAAACAAGCACACAAGTGCAGGCACGTTTACCACGATACACAGACTGCACACACCTGGCAACATCCTCTGCAGGAAATGTTTGAGCTGGTCTTCTTCTTGCTGTTTCCATGTCTCTCATTCCTCTTACTTACCTTTGGCCGTCTCCTCATCATTCCTCACCCCCTGCACATTTCCAGAGAAGAAAATCGCAGATCTATGCCCACATTACATTCGCTCAATAAAAATCTGGCATCTTCATGCGGTCAGTTTTTAAAAGGTGAAAGGCCAGCTTTGTTTTCTGACACATGCTGATGAGTTCTCACACTTTTGTCAGGGACTGGGCTCTGTTATGGAGAGACATGTTAATGTGAGATAACTCGTGTGTGTGTGTGTGTTTAATTGTGTGTGTGTTGACTTTTATGTCTGCGAGGTCAGGCTTCATTATAATTGCCTTCAACATCCTGAAATGAAGATGATACGTGATACCACAGACAGCAACAGAGCACCCTTACGCACAGTAACCATGGTAACTGTTTCTGTGTCTGCATGTGCTGCCATTGAATACACGAACAGGTGTGTACGATTTGTGAGCCAACTACTGAGAGTATTAATAATCATGGTGTAGAATGTAAGTTGTTGTTTTTTGTAATGCATGTTTAATTTGCTTTACCTATGCAGTCCTATAAAAAATCAAGAAGAAACACTTCACATGGTGAATTTTCTTTCTTCATTTTTATCAGGAGTTTGGTTGTTCTCTTATCTCTCATGTAATCCTAGAAATGTATATTTCTTTTCAGCATGGATTTTTCTCCATCCTGTATCAATTCCTTACTTCAAATTCACATAATCAAGCATGAAAAATGTGCCATATGTTCATTGCTTAGGCTACTGTTGTAAAAAAAAAAATTAGCTAACAAATACATGCTTGTGCAGGAAAAAGTATTTTTCAATACACCATCTAAGTGTGTGTGTGTGTGTGTGTGTGTGTGTGTGTGTGTGTGTGTGTGGGAGAACGTGCGTGCGTGTGTGCAGGCAGGCATATACGTGTACTGTCAAGCGCCGTAATTAATCTGACTGAGACCAGGCTACAGCTTCTCCATAACAGAAATTCATTTACAGGCAGCTTATTGCTGATATGGGGATGACATTTTGCTCACGCAGCTACGCTGAGAGAGAGAGAGAGAGAGAGAGAGAGACTGAAATGAATTAAATTATTTATTCATATCCAAGTTTTAATATTTCTATAGAGCTAGCTTGAATTAAATCAACCTGCAGAGGATGAGAGATCTGGGAGTGTGTACATCTTTGTGTGCGTGTGTGTATCCACTGAAGTCACTTCCATTAGAGAGAGAAAAACTGTAATTTACCACCTTTGGGAAATTGACGCTCTCTCACATACACACACACCATACACACACATCACCATGGAGATGGGAGGCAAAGGGAGGGGCCATGTTTTGTTTTATGCAAAAAAAAAAAATGCTGATGCTTTCCCATTATCTGTTTTTCATTATCTGTTGCTGCCTCTTTCACAGGACTATCAGACACCTTTATTACTATCTACACTTTTTCAATTGCAACGTCGTCATATTCAACTTCCTCCAGTTCAACCATCTTTTTTGTGGCCAACCTTTCCCCATGCTTTCATGACTTTAAGTTAAAAATAGATTATTTTAATGAAATCTACCCAAGGCCAGCCGTGACTCACACACGTTTGAATGACGACACCATGTCGTCTGCCTCTATACACATAACACATAGACACACATTATCACGTCATTCAAAGTTCTGTTTCTTATTTAAACCCTGCTCTGACACACAATTTATCTTCTTTTTTTAAAATTTAATTTGTACATTTCAAATTGGCATCACTCAGCAGAAGTGTGTCCAAAGTCTTTCGATTAAGGTGGTTCTGACTTATGCATGGGTGGCCTTAAGTATGATATGCACACAAACACACAAATGAATATCAGTAATATAACTTTTAACACAAGATAATACAAACACTAGCTTAATTTTTTAATGAAACAAAAAGAAGATATATGTTCAATGTCCCAATTTAAAGCACTTAAAAGATCTAATACAAATTCTTGCTTATAGTTTAACTTGCAAAAATATAGATGTTGGCCCCAACGCCTTGCCAGTTAGTTCATTGCAAGTAACACAGGGTTACTTCCCTATATGGATCTGTTTTACAAAATAGATGTGCAAGTTTTAACTTACAATTTATAGTATAAAAAATAATAATATATGCAACATTAATATAAAAAAACACACACCTAATATTAGGGTTTAACAAATGGCCAATCACAGTTTAGGATTTTTGAGGTGGCCAATCAGATTTGCTCGGTGCACATGCCACCCCTGAGGACACACCCTTGACTTCCAGCCCTCGTAAACTGTCAGATTTACAGATGTACCTCAATCATAATGACCGCCAATCATTGAAAACACATTTCCCAGGCAGATGCTGCGTATGCCAGGGCCATTACATGCATTGCAACTTAGAAAAGGATGCCACGCCTCCACCTCACCACGGGGCCTCGTATATTTCTCTGTATGCTACCAGCGTTTACCTAATTTTCTAAACAAAAACTGTCTGGTGAGGAAAGTCCAAAGTATATATTCAAAGAAGAAAAGGCAGTGACCATGTCATTTATTCTAAAACTTTAGATCTTCATTCATCTCCTCCCTCAGCCGACGGGCTTTATCTGCTTAGTCTGTTTATATCTGTTTAATATCCTGTGTGGACACAAATGCACGCACACACACACACACACACACACACACACACACACACACACACTATTTATGCAGGTCGTGTGCCTGTGTCTCATATCCTGAAGAGACACTTCTGAGTTTATTTACAGATTTACAGTAGAATATGTGTGTGTGCTTTGCATTGTAATTGTATTCCTGTGTGGTCAAACTATAAAGAAAGAATCGGGTTCAAGTCAGTTGCATTTCGGCAGTAATCAGTCTTATTTCCTAAAATTAGTTAAAGCTGTGACTTGACTTTGTTTGAATTTTCAATATTAAATGATTGTGTGTCTTTGTAGTAATGTTTTAACAGTGATGTGTGTATTCTCATCCACTTATTTACAAAAAAAAAGGACAGCCTTAAGCCTGATTTAAACTTGAACAGGACACTGGGGGTAAAACTATGTGGTCATCACACTCCCTACTTCTGTTTATTACAGGCTACGTAGACACACAATGGCACACAGTTAGTGCTCACATCAATCTTTTATTGTGTCGGCAGAGTCAGTCTTCAGCAGAGATAGGCAACAGTTTATGAACTCAGCACAAATTAAAGGGACTTCTTTACCTGAGTTTTATGGGGTAATCTATTAAACACACACACACGCACAGAAAGAGAGGGACCAGTACAAGATACAAATAAAAAGTGAATGATAGAGAAGGCAGCTTACCTTGAGAAAATATTCTTTTCTTTTTTCTTTCTGGTCTCCATCGCTTTCAATCAGCTTTGGTGTGTTTCTCAAGCTCTGTCTGTCTTTTTGTTCTGTCCTTCGTACATCTTCACGTCATGACATATATGTGGCTGTTCACAAAAGTCTAACCACTCACTGTGTTAAAAGGCTCCTGGCCTTGATGAAAGTTTCTTACATGAAAAAAAATGCTGCACAATTTGTTCCCAGAGTAATTATCTATTGTTACTGTAGGGGAAAAAACAGTCAAACTAAGTTTAAGGTGAAAACAGAGAGACAAATGAAGACAAGCTTTAAATGTCTTTTTTTTATTTTAATGAAAACAATATAGTATTGGAGCTATTGTAGAATTACTGATTCATTCTTAAAAAAAAAAGGTTCGTGGGGTTAGTTAAATACAAATAAATACTTTTTTCAAGATATAAAAACTTGTTATTTGTACAAGATTTAGTAGATTCACCACATTTTTTAAAGGAGTATGGCAAACTCAAAATAAAAGAACAAACACAAAACACACTTTTGTAACAATTTAAAGATAAACTGAGCAAGAAAACAACACTGGGGTTCATTGGTACATTATATGTTTAAACATTCACAGTACTCCACCTTCCCACTAACAAGCCCCTTTGTGTTAGCACTACTTTACTTCACACATCTTCTTCCACCGCCGTACTGTATGCAGATGATGCATGCATCACCATAACCATCAAACATGTACATGCATGACCTCAACCCAAGGTTATTGGTCTATAAACCAAATCTGTTATCGCACACACAGCTGCACTATCGCACTCGTACGCTCTATTTTAACCCCTGCGATAACATCATCCCTGCACAGGTTTAAAAGTGGGCTAAGCTGAACAGGTCGAACAAGGTTCAAGGACCTTGTTTAAACACACTGATACTCAAACACACAGGCACACTGTGACACATAGAGAGGTGGGCTTATTCAACATCTGCCTCTCAGGGCTAAATCCACCCCCAGCCAGGTGCAGGAGGACAAAGAGCTGACAGGATCTCATTACAAAGAACAGAGATGTCCAGCAAACTCTCATTTTCTCCATTTCTGTTTCACCCACTGAGTATCCATTTCCCAATTGTCTCCTGTTTCTCTCCTCTGGTTAAATGTCAGCTTTTATTTTGTGTTCTTTATCCCCTGTCTCATCGAGGTAGAAAAACACGTTAATGCACCGTAAATACAGACCTGTGAGATTCGATGGAGATTTAACCAGCAAGCTAAAAAAAAAAAGGAAAACTGGAAAATCACTTCGCTGTGCTGTAAATAGGCCATAAATAAATGATGCAGCGAGATTTTCAACTGGGGGAATGGTTGGAGTGCAAGGGGAACACGACAAGTCAGACAGAAATGAAATTTTACAGCTGAGAAAATACAAAGTGTGTGCGTTCTAATTCCCATCAGAGGGAACTTATTGCTATGCAGATCCAATTGATTTAGCAGGTAGTCAAACATTCACCTACTGTAACTCCACGAGACTAACATCGCAGCATCACCTCAGCTCAGCTGTGTAATGTGATGTTGTAAAGCATGAACATGTATCACTGTGTGAGTTGGCCTTTGGGGCCTCATCAGAACTAGAAACCAAATGACTTTTGTGTCCAAGAGTCCAGGAAGGAACACTTCAGGGGAGTCCTTGAGGTGAGGGACAACACTTTTTGTTCCTATTTATTCTCATGCAACATTAAGCTCTATCTGAGATAGATTCACGTTTCCAAGCTTCTAATAACACCAACATTTAGTTCAGAAAACAGTTCAGAAAAATGTGTGAAATGTTTGGTTTGAAACTACTTTGAACGGTTTGTCTCGGAGCTGGGGATATTAGTTTGTGGAGAAACAACCGCAGCAGTTTTAAAGTCAGGAGAAAGAATTTACATAGCTTATATTTCATAAATTGAACAAAAATCAGGGGTAATAGAGTGTAATGGAAGCTCTTTTCCTCTGAATTGACTCCAGATCCAGTCCCGCTGTTGCTTCCCCATCATGGACGGCAGACTCACTAATCTAATAAACCAGTGAATTCAACCGTTTCATTGGATTATACAGCAGGAAATGATTAACATATTGGGACATGGGGTCAAGTGACAGGAGTGTGCAGGAAACATCCCCTTTTCTCGTACTACCGGTGCAAGTGTGTGTGTGTTTAGGTGTGTGTGTGTGTGTGTGTGTGTGTGTGTGTGTGTGTGTGTAATATAAAGCTAGGAAAGCCGTTTGTGAGTGAGTCACAAAGTTCTTGGAAGAACAGAAACACCACAGGGTGAACTTAGATCGAATCAGTCTTGAAATGGCCTCCATTTAAAGCAAAACCAGATGAGCGGGATCATCTTACATTGATTGAGACATGACTGTGTGAGTGTGTGCCCAACAAATGTGTGTATATCTCAATGATCTCTGCACACAAATATTGCTTTTTTTGGATAAAAAAATGTTTTTTGAGCTCCTTTTTTATTCAGGAATGAAAGTATTTAAAAACACACATTAAGACTTTAACAGACTGCACACACATGTGACTTGTCCAGTAACGTGTGTGCTCAAATTATGCACGTACATTCCTCCTTTGAACACCCATGAGATGCTGGACAAATCTAAAATGTTGGTTAGTGAAATCCCAAAAGCTTCCAGGTCAGGAATATTTGCGGTGAATACCTTTCCATAAAATGAAGTTCAGTTCAAACCAATTACTGCTGCTAAGTAAGCAACTCAAGGAACAGTCAGCCAGGAGAGTACATCCCCCCAGATTTTAGCTGACCTCTTGGCTGAAAGGTCAATGCAGGCTGAGGAATGTATTGAGAGGGGGAGAAACCAAGAACAGAAGCAACCGGTGATGTGTGTGTGTGTGTGTGTGTGTGTGTGTGTGTGTGTGTGTGTGTGCATGTGTGTGTGTCGCGGTTAGGATTTTACTAGAATAACATCTCTATTTTTCGATCTTTTAGACGCTGGACCAAGCAGCTGCATGATATACATCGTAAAAACAACGACACACAACAGAAGCCCAGCCAATATAACCATATATACACTTCAAGCACCCTCAAAAAATCCAACACACAAAAAACTGCACAATTACATGCTCCCTCACTCTCATGATCCTCCAAATAGATTTACACTCTCACACCTAAAATACTCTTCTACACTTGACACGTAAATGGACATTTAAAAAACATTAAAATACACTTGTGTGGCAGTGATACCCTTGAACACACACACAAACCCACAGGACACACACAGTAAGATAAAGCCTGCCAACTTCAGATGCTATCAGCACTGCTGAGTGTCGCACACACTGTGCAGACAAAGGAGCATTATTGGGCCGCAGCAGAAGTCTGGAACTCGTGACTTCTTATCAGGTTCACAGTATAATTTACTGGATTATGTTGAAATTGTTGGCTCAATTATTTTTGTCTTTGTGTAAGATCTGCGAAGGGAAACTTGGAGAACACAATCACACCTTTGAAATCAAGTGTTTGATTGTAGACCTTCACATTTTAGGCTCATGTGTTCTGCTGGGTTCTGTGGTTCAGCTGTGGGAACAGAAATGTGTTCATTCAGTCATATAATGTGTTATTTTTGAGATTGACAATTCAAATAATTGAAATTAAAGTCATATTTAGTGGTTAGAGGAATTTTAGTGTAAGATCCTTTGGGGATTTCAGTTCAGTAAGTCAATACGGTGTCCTCACAGATGGCAAGAAAGTGCACGAGTGAGGTGATTTATCTTTATATACAATGGGTATTGCTTTCTTAGCTGCTACTGTTCATTGGTTTCATTGTTCTGCAGACTTTGCAGCGGTTACAGAGCGAGCACATTGATTTTCAGTGAGAATATCTCTGCGCTCGTGTGTAGTCAGACTGCTGAATGTGCACATACCTGCTGGCCTCCACATTGTGATTTCTCTGTCCGATAAGAACGTGGTTAGTTTATTTAAACCATGGTAGGAAGTTCAATTTCATTACTGTGAAGAAAACACAACTCAGCAGCCCCATGAAAAAAAACTCTTGGTGCGTACTGGAGCTCAGAGATGTTTGCTATTCACACAGACATGCACAGAGGAGCTCTGCTTGACACCAAGAGAAGAGAGGTGCTGTTATAGCTGTTAATTGCTACAAGAAAAAAACATACTCATTTTAGGGGGGGGGGGAATAATAAAAACCTATGTTCAGTATATTTCTTTAATAATCCAAGAGTTTTAATATTTTTTAAAAGAAAAGAATGAATAAATTTGGAGACATTTCTGTTCAAGGTTAATGCGACCTGTGTGTTTCCCAGTCAGTGTTCCTGAGTGGGATTAATTAAGGAGTGCAACATCAGGGTGCAGAGCCAGTGGGGAGAGTCAGAAATATTCAATTCACTCACATTGGCTTAATATTGTGTTCACTCTATAACACGTAACGTTATAATACACAAGCTCCAAAACATTGAGCACATCAGAGTTTGAGTTATCCAGTAAGTGTGTGATATATTTATTATTTTTCCTCATTTTAGTGAAAGGCTCAATGTGTGTGACATTTTACACAGAAATATAGCAGAAATCCAGTTTATCCTCTGAAAATAACTCTCTGGCTGTCTACAATGAGGGTGTCACCCAAGTCCCGCTGTCTGTGATGTTTTCTGAGCCGTATCAACGCCGTGTTTACATGGATCCCCTTGCTCCCCGGCTCATGCCCTTGCATATGAAAGCTGTTTAAGTGAGGGACTAGAGAAAAGAAGACTAACACACTGTACATGATGGTAATTTTGTGTAAATTTACATGAAATGTGAAGCTACGAGCAAACTAAAGAGCGCTACCATTAGCCTGCTAGCACAACAATGCAGCTTGAGTTATTTTGGTTTCAGGCTGGTGCTCAAGGGTGGCTTCTACTTGATTAAAAAATGTGCATATTCTTCCTTTAATAAGTACAAATCCTCAACCCTGAGATCTTTGGAGCCCACCCCTATAGGAGAGTATGGACACCAGGTTGGGAACCAAAGAATAAGAGTCATATTTCTGTTGCATTGAAAATTCAAATATTCAAATTCTTTAGAGCTGTTTAGTTTGTCCCTTTGTCCCTCCTGCCATTGCACATTACAATCCAAGAAAATGAAAACATTAAAAAGAAGCTCAAAAGATGAGAGGAATGACTATGGCACAAAATAACACAAACTATGTTTGCAGTATTCGAAGAACACTGTAAAGCAGAGAATTAAAAAAGTAGAATGACTCTTCTGAATATTATTGCTAATAACTTCTTGTTCAACCTTGCTAATATTTTCATATTTAGGCCTCCATTTGAATCTACATATGTCATTATGTAAATCTTGTTCTGATTATTATTAATTATAATGTTGCATCACTAATATGAAACCAACTGTATGGGTGTGTAGTGCAACAAGGACATCGCTCAGTATTAACACAAAAGTTGTGCAATTCACATTAAACTAAATGCAGCTGCTGCACGCTCGAGGGAGTAAACAAGTAGTAAAATCCATGTACTGTTATAGGTATGACTGAGTGAGAGCAGCAGGGATTTGAAGAGATGGTAAATTTGATGGGACAGCAGAACAGATGGGATGGATCTGATTTGCCAAATGGTTTTGTTTTTTCTGGAGAGAGTGAGAGTGTGGTTTAAACACAGGGTTAACTACTGAGGGAGTAAGTGAGAGGGTAAAAGAGAAAGAGAAAGAATTTTGAGGGAAGTTATTGTTGACAGTCTTCTGAGTCTGAAGGGAGTTTTTTTTTCACTTTTTTTCACTTTATCTGATGATTAAAACAAGATATAGATCTAGATCCAATGCACATCAGAATACCACCCACACATATCAATTTTACTGGAATGACTCAGACACTGGATGTGTCTGAGCAACTAGTCAATCAACTTAAAGAACATTTCTTAAGAAGTGTTTGTGCATGTTTGGGAGTTACGGTGAATATGAGTGTTCACAGGCAGGGGTTCATTCCTTACATTTTTTTTTTTAAAGCCGCCAGACATCGGGTACGAAGAGAGGATGGACCAGGAGAAAGATTTTTTTTTAAAGTAGCGGGATGGGGAACATCATAACAAGGAAAGAGACACTGAGGCCAAAGTAAGCAGGACCACTCACCCACTTGTGAATTCTGTGTGTTTGTCTGTGCGCTCTGTCCCATGTGGGTCCTGTGCACAGTAGTGAAAAACATGTTTTGAGTTCAAGTGCTATGTTCATAGGGATGAGCGCACACACACGAACACAGACATGAGCACACACACCTAGCTCCACAAACATCGCTAGAGGATCCAGCTCCACAAACACAATCCCAGAAACGCCCGGCATGGAATGATCTCTGCGCTCCAAATCCTGACTCACTGCAACGTTATGTTCTTCAAAACAGAAACTGTTCTTCATGGTCGTAATCGTTCATAACCCAGCATGCTTCTGGATTACACTTTTTATTTGTTGGTCGCTTTAAGCTGCTTTAATACATTTTGTTCTATTTACAAGTGATCAAATTACTTTGTGGAAATTGACAAGAATCCTGGAGCCTTTTACTGCTTTTATGTCTCATTGTTTTTTTTGTTTTTTAATATTTATTCCTCTTTATGGTATCAAAAAGCAAACAAGACCATCAGGGACAAGATCAATTCTTCCATACATTGATATTTTCCCCTGCTGTCTTCAGAGGTAATTGAAAGCCACAGAGTCACAGAAGCAGATTCATCAAGAATTGCACATCGGTTATTTAAAATATAACATTCAACTTGAAAGTTCCTCATCTTTAATTTATCAATGTCAATAAACGTAACTAAGCATCTAGCATGAGGCAGTGTATCTGTGGATGAAAAGTGAAAGAGAGCTAAACCATAACTTGAACTTCATGATTAACAGCTTGTCTCCTTCACCAAGAAAATAAACATTAATTAACATTGCAAGCTCCTAAAATGATGTTAAGAATGGTCATCATACAGTTAGCTCAAAACCCCAAAAGCTTCTTTTTACCTGCCTTTGTTTTTTGTTTCGATGAGTGCAGTACACGAAGCTGCAACCTCTTTAAACAGAAATGACGTGTAACCTCAAGGTTTGTTTTTATCTTAGCACATATAGATGTTACACAAATTAATGTTAACGTCTACCCTTTCAGATGCAAATTGGGTAAGATGGTTCACCCTATAGGGTTTAAACGCAGCAGATGGCATGTGGACATTAGTGCAACAATCCTTTTCAATTTAAGTATGTTAACATCTCAAGAGACATGTTTGCAACCATTTTGCACAGCATAGTTTTACAAATTTAATTAAAATGTGTTCCATGTGAAAAGCAGTGTGTTCCCAGAGGACATCAGTCTTCTTTTAGAAAGGCAGAAAGACCCTTGACATCTTCTCATCATTCTCAATCACGCTCTCACATCTCAGAGCTCTCTTTGATTCTACTGTCTAGGTCTCTCTAAATGTCTTACATTGTCTGCAAAGGGGTCTTCTCACACACTGTTAAATTCAGTGGATGCTTTGTTGGCAGGCTGAGAACTGAGAACTCCAAAAACTTCTGTCAGAAAGGAAGATAATGTAACTGTTCTTATAAGGGAGTCATGACCATAAAACACTCTTCTACTTTTGAATTAATAGATTCTGCATTCGCCTCCTTTGAAATATTCTTGCTCTTTATACTTCCTTCCTTTTTAATCATTTTACAAAGACAGCTATGATCATTACTAGAAGAAAAAGAATTCCTTTCCTTTTTTAAATAATAGCAAGTCGACCTAATATTAATAGCTTGACCTACTGTATGGTGTCTTCATAATTTAAACTCCATTGAAGGAATTGAAACAGAAGCTGAGGACAGGGCCTCAGAAATGCAGGCATAGTTTACCTAAGATAACCCATATCTTATTTATGGGATGTGTGTGCTCAGATTAAAGTGTGGGGATCTGATTTGTAAGACTCTCAAGTCTTACAAAATTAAGTAAACTTAACACACATCCCTATTTTAAACCAACTCCTTTGGCTAATTATGTAGCTGACTTTAGCTAGCTTGTTACAGCTGATCTGTTACATTATAATCGGTTTTCAACAGTCTTGTCGTAGAGGGAATATTAATAAATATATTATTTTATAAAATAATAAAATAGGCCCATACCTACTGACCGTATACATGAGCTAATGTTATATAATATATTCTCTATTTTTTCGTTAGCTAAACCTTATCTTTAAAAAGTGAAAATCTTAACAGATCATAAAGCTGATATTTTTAACAAACAGCATTTTCAATGAACTCATCGAGCTAATTTTAGGGGAGCAGAACTCTTGCTAGCTAGCATGTTGCTAGCCAGCCGACAGCTTTATCTGCCCCGAACCAAGATTAATTGTTTCTTGTTCAGCATCACTTCATTGTTTAAGGGTTGTGTTAGCAAACCCCCAGTTTCCGTTTTGGTTACGTACACTTCTCTGCTAAGCTATTTCCTTCTTAATGTCCATGCACTGAGTTAATGCTACTTGAGTGAGCTAACGCTAATGACACTGTTTTACACAGTTTTGGACTGGGTTACTTGTGGTTGATTCGCAGTCCTCATCGGCCAAGTGACCAAGCTTAGTCTACTGTTTGGCTAAAGAAGTGTAATGTTTTTTGCTACATCTAACATGAATACATATTTAATAAAGCCATCACCACCATTTTTACATTTGTAAGTATCTAGCTTTTAACACTGCCTCTTTAGTGAATGTATTCCTGTCTCCTGTATCTGCACAAGTACCAATCCCTAATCTATGTGTGTTTTTTCTGTCTGATCTCTGTTGGACTAGTTCTTCCGGAGTGTGGGAAAAAGGATGAAATGTGATCAGGATCAGAAGACTGACCTGCCGATAAGTGAGTGTGTGGGTGTGTTTGTGTCTTAGATGGTTAAAAACAACCTCCATGGTGTTTATTATTGAACATGGAGAGGGAGAGGCTGCTTAATGACCTCATGTTCACACAGAGACACACATTCGTACTTATGTTTATTATTGGATGCAGATAGACTGGCAGCTTAACAATAGAGGGAGCAGGGGCCGCTTCCCAATCAACATGTAACCTCCAGCTTTCCCATCACAGCATTGAATGGAGACATTAGCATGCTAGTGACTGTGTGCAAACAATACAAAGCACAAGTGGCAGTGTGGCTTCATGATCAATAATGCTTCTTCCTTTCTCATTTGGAGAAACATGCTCTGCAAAACCAACCCCTCCGTTTGTGTCTGTCTCTGTTTTCATGGTTTCCAGGTTTGTTTTCTTTGACAGAGACACGAGGAAATGGTTCCAAAGAAGAAAAAAGGAAGGAAGGAGGCAAGGAAATCACTTTTTTTCATTTTTTGACATAGGTATGCATGTTGTTTTTTTTAATTTTTGGCATAGGTATGCATGTCGTTTTTTCCAATTTTATGAGATAGGTATGCATGTCGTTTTTTTTAATTTTTTGACATAGGTACGCATGTCGTTTTTTTCATTTTTTGACAGGAGTATGCATGTCGTTTTTTTTATTTTTCGACATATGTATGCATGTTGTTTATTCCAATTTTACGACATGGGTATGCATGTTGTTTTTTTTTATTTTTCGGCATAGGTATGTATGTCGTTTTTTCTAATTTTCGACATAGGTATGCATGTCGTTTTTTCCAATTTTACAACATAGGTATGCATGTTGGGTTTTTTTATTATTCGGCATAGGTAGGTATGTCGTTTTTTCCAATTTTACGACATAGGTATGCATGTTGTTTTTTTTTATTTTTCGGCATAGGTATGTATGTCGTTTTTTCCAATTTTATGAGATAGGTATGCATGTCGCTTTTTTCATTTTTTGACAGGAGTATGCATGTCGGTTTTTTTATTTTTCGACATATGTATGCATGTTGTTTATTCCAATTTTACGACATGGGTATGCATGTTGTTTTTTTTTATTTTTCGGCATAGGTATGCATGTCGTTTTTTCCAATTTTACAACATAGGTATGCATGTTGGGTTTTTTTTATTATTCGGCATAGGTAGGTATGTCGTTTTTTCCAATTTTACGACATAGGTATGCATGTTGGTTTTTTTCATTTTTTGACATAGGTATGCATGTCGTTTTTTCTAATTTTCGACATAGGTATGCATGTCGTTTTTTTCATTTTTTGACATATGTATGCATGTCGTTTTTTTCATTTTTCAACATAGGTATGCATGTCGTTTTTTCCAATTTTCGACATAGTTATGCATGTCGTTTTTTCCAATTTTCGACATAGGTATGCATGTCGTTTTTTTCATTTTTCGACAGGGGTATGCATGTCGGTTTTTTTTTTCATTTTTTGACGTAGGTATGCATGTTTTTTTCATTTTTCGACATAGGTATTTATGTTGTTTTTTTCATTTTTTGACAGGGGTATGCATGTCGTTTTTTTATATTTCAACTTAGGTATGCATGTCGTTTTTTCAAATTTTCGACATAGGTATGCATGTGGTTTTTTTCATTTTTCGACATAGGTAGGTATGTTGTTTTTTCCAATTTTCGACATAGGTATGCATGTCGTTTTTTTTCTTTTTTTTCGACATAGGTATGTATGTCGTTTTTTTCATTTTTTTCGACATAGGTATGTATGTGGTTCTTTTCATTTTTCGACAGAGATATGCATGCCAATTTTTTAATTTTTCGACATCGGTATTTATGTCGTATTTTTTATTTTTTGACATAGGTATGTATGTCGTTTTTTCGAATTTTATGACATAGGTATGCATGCCGTTTTTTGTTTTTTTTTCAGCATAGGTATGTATGTCGTTTTTTCCAATTTTCGACATAGGTATGCGTGTCGTTTTTTTCATTTTTCCAATTTTCTTCTCTTTTTTTTTTTTCCAATTTTCGACATAGGTATGCATGTCGTTTTTTAAATTTTTTGACATAGGTATGCATGTCGTTTTTTTCAATTTTCGACATAGGTATTTACGTCGTTTTTTTTAATTTTTTGACAGGGGTATGCATGTCGTTTTTTTTTTTTTCGACATAGGTATGCATGTCGTTTTTTTCCAATTTTACAACATAGGTGTGCATGTTGTTTTTTGTGATTTTTCGGCATAGGTATGTATGTCATTTTCTTCCAATTTTCGACATTGGTATGCATGTCGTTTTCTTCATTTTTCAACATAGGTATGTATGTCGCTTTTTCCAATTTTACGACATAGGTATGCATGTCGTTTTTCCAATTTTCGACATAGGTATGCATGTTTTTTTTCATTTTTCGTTGTTTTTTCCAATTTTCGACATAGGTATGCATGTCGTTTTTTTTCTTTTTTTTCGACATAGGTATGTATGTCGTTTTTTTCATTTTTCTACATAGATATGCATGCCGTTTTTTTCATTTTTCGACATAGATATGCATGCCGTTTCTTTTTTCATTTTTCGACCTAGGTATGCATGTTGTTTTTCCAATTTTCGACCTAGGTATGCATGTCGTTTTTTTTATTTTTCAACTTAGGTATGCATGCAGTTTTTTTCATTTTTCGACATAGGTATGTATGTATTTTCCAATTTTACGACATAGGTATGTATGCCGTTTTTTTTCATTTTTCGACATGGGTATGTATGTTGTTTTTTCCAATTTTACAATTCTTGCCACAGCAACAGGCAAAGCTTTAGCAAGTCTATCAGACATACCACAAGTGCATGAGGGAAGACTGGAACTGGTGCGCATTTTGCACTGGTTTTGCACATGCACAAATAATACTTTTAAATAATAAGGTCATGCAAAATTTCAATCAGAAATACTCATTATCTGCCAGGACTATGTATGCAAATTTTATTTTGAAAGCTACTGCAATGATTGTCTACAAGTCACCACAAAGAACAGAAAACTATTATAAAGAGGCCGAATTCAATGTTTTCTTTTTTCCTTTTTCTATTCTTTCTAGTACCAATATCTTTTGTGTGCACACTTTGGGGTACAGTCTCATCTGAAAAGTCTAAAACTGAGTAAAGCCAGCTTCAATGATAGTTCCAGAAATCCTACATTGTAACTCATGCAGATAAATATTAATACCTATTAAATGGGTTGGGGAATTTCACAAGGACTAGGGTCTTGTGGGAAAACTGCCCTCTCTCCCTAACAGGTGTACTCCAGATGTGAAGAGCTACTCCAATGTTTGAAGCGAAAATAGACATGAAAGATGAAACCAAGGGCATTAGAAAAAAACAATGGAGCCGAATATGGGGGATTTGGCAAGATAAGGAGGAAAAAAAGAAGGAATTATAGGCATCATGTCTGGGGATGAGAGAGAGAGAGAGAGAGAGACAGAGGTAAAAAGATGAAACAGAGAGTATGTGGGAAAATACCTGGGGAGGGGGTGTGTAGTGAATTGATTAAAAAAAAAATAGTTCCTGAGATGTTCGTTGGCCTTTTTATGTTGAAGTCATAACAAAGTGGTGGATTACTTGTGTAGTTTAATTCCAATTTAACATATAAGCAGGGTTGATTAGAAAACTAAATATTTACTATTATCATGTTGCCTCTTCTACAACACAGAAAATACCCCAAAGTAACCTTTTAAAGTCAAAAAACATTACCATGTCTGTTTCTTTTTGTGCAGCACAGTGATTTTGCTCACTTTTTTAGACATTGTGGCACCACCTGCTGTATGGAAACTAAGACTGCACGTCCACTGTTCTATAAGAAGTTATCTTTTGCTACTTTGCTATAGATTTACATACAGAACTGAAGACAGGCCTTTGGTGTGGAGATGTGGTGTGACTCTATTTTACTACCTTGGGTGAACACACACACACACACACAGGCACATAAGCAGAGACACATGTGTATGATAAAAATGCAAAAACAGCTTGTTCTGCTTTATTTTGATGTCACATTTGTCAGTCTTCTTTTCCCGCTCTTTTGGGATAAAAAATACACACACCCACACACAAAAGACTCTTCAAGAGTCACTGTAAGGTTTTTCCGCTCCCTGCGGTGGCCAGGCCTTTCTCACTATCCCCTAAGGGCAATAACCTGTGATCCAGGAGAACTGTATTCTGGGTAACGTTGTTTTCATAACCGCTCCCAGTCCTTGATCCACAAACATGGAGAAGCACAGAACATATGTACTGCATTACACATTCATTCACCCACATTTGCACACGCATTTCCCGTAACATTCGCATGTAACAAAAAATTAGAACTTAAAATAAAATGAAATTTAAAACATTTTCCAAGAATGTAAGATACTGCTTGCAAGGTAACCATTATCAAATGGCTGGAGTCCCTGAATTCTCGATTAATGAAACCTCCAAGAGAATTAAACCTCCTCTAATGTGGAAGAAAAAAAATTGTTTGAAGAATTTTTAATACAAATGTTACTTTTTTAATAAGCCGTAGCTCTGTTCCTTGTAATATCTTAAGGTTTGATTAATACCTTTTGCGAGATCTCTCGACTGTTGTTTACCGGGTGATTGGGAGAATATTTTCTTTCTCATCTTTACTCATAACTTGAGTGAGTTTAATAACCATTTATTTAGAGGTTTAGTTATTTAAACAATGTGTTGTCTCACTCCCATGCAGAGGTAGTGCCTCTAGGTCAGCATTCACAAAAACATTTTCTCATGACATTCTCTTCAGAGATGAGACAAAACAGGAGTGAGCTGTTTCCCAAACAGTCGGTGTCAAACAGGGACTTCATCAAAAAAAAAACAGAAGACAAAACCACAACACACTGGCAGAGTGTGTCTCTCTGGAGTGTCCTTGAGATTGTTAGAGCACGGAAAATAGTTGATGTACGGGGGAATCTACTCCCACACGTTCACACACCAGCTGGATTTGACACAGAGACACTGAGACACTGAGAGACACAGAATTCATTTTATTTTCGGATCTAATAAATATTTAACACATCTCAAGCCCTTTTGGCATCAGTGCTGGAGGACAACTGTCGTCACACTTCAGTATCAACTGTTTGTCTGTGTTTGTTCGAATAAAATCACATTTCCACATAAAAAAGCTACAACATGCGCATTTTAATGCTTTTTGCTGTTTTGTGGGCTAATCCTGTGACTCAAAGGTCACCAAACAATGTCTCAACCTACTTGAAAAACCCACTTGCAACACTGGAAAGTGAAACACACGCAGCTATTGTTTTTTTTATTTTTATGTAACATGCCCAGTTGTCAGCAGTTTTGGAAGTCCCTAAGAGTGGGAGGAAAGCTCATGAGACACCTTTTAGCATGAAACTATTGTGGAAGAATCCATCTCCATCACCACACCAAAAAAACCTCCCACGTTTGCCTTGATACACATCAGCATACAGACAAACAGTGAATGATCATATTCAACCAGTTAATGCTGGTAGTACTAGTGAACGCTCTAAAGGTAAAACTTCAAACCTTCAGGACTTCACTATTCAGTACCTACTGTACCAAACATTACATGTGTGCATTTCATTTTAGTTTCTATGGCTCGAATTTGAGTGTGTGAATTCATTAAAAAATTATCATCTATTCTTGGTTGATCTGTTTCACTGCCTCTTTCAAGTTTTTGATCGTTTTATGCAAATATTTGCAGCTAAATTATGTGTCTTTGTAGTTCTTTTGTGCATGTTTTCAGTCGTTTTGCATCTTGGATCTCAGTTATGTCTTTTTGCTCACTTTGGATGTTTTTTGTTCTCTTGTTTGTTTTACATCTCTTTGTAGTTGCTTTGAGCATCTTTAAAGTTGTTTTGCGTCCTTGTAGTCTTTTTAAGTTATTTATTTCCCCGTTGGGTTGTTTGGAATCTCTCTGTTGTAGTTTTTGCCTTTGTTGTTGCTAAAATATATTAAGTAAAAACTACTATACTTTACTATAGCAATATTGCTTATTGTTTTAGCAAAGCTTAATCAAATGTTAAGATAAGGCCTTGCTCAATATGACTCAAATCCTGGTTACAATGTGTCAGCAGAATAAACAAAAACTTCTTTCCTTGTTTGCCATAACAGTGAATTTGGAACTGTTTTTAAAACGCATTTCCCTGAAGCATGCTCTCATCGGCATCTGGAATTAACTTCCCTCAACAAGACGACCCCTGATGTGTAAAATGATGACAAAGCTGCATGAGGACATCACTGAAGAAGGATTCACTTTTTTATTTCTTTTAAATGATTAAAATTTGTACTCATTTTTGGGTCTTAGATTTTAGACTAAATTATTTGGTATCAAAGTATTAGTGTGGTTTAAACTCTTACTCCTGTGAAATGAAAGCATAAAAAGTTGTTTTATTCCTCAATGTTCAGATGCTGCTGCTCATCTGGTTTGAATAATGACCCACCCTAAACCCCCCGCTTCCACAAGCTCTGAACGGTTGTCTCCCACCTCCAGGCTGGAGTCATCCTCCAGATGTCGGACACAACCTTTCAACATTCCAACTAGTAGACTACTTACTGCCCTCACAAATATACACACATACACTGTAGGTCACACTCACACAAGGAGTTCAAAGCTATGCCAGAGGGGAGCAGGTGGTCAGAGACAACACGCTGCTTTTAACATGAGGTCCATCAGAGGCTGCAGCCCGAACATTTAAACTCCATTCACCCTGAAAAACAGAAGCTCCACAGACACTGTTGTATCTGATTTAAAAGTCACCATCTTTTTCTAATATTTTCACTTTTTAACGACCTGAAATTTTTATTGGTATGATTTAAAAGCTAGTTAGGCACTCTACACAACTTGAGGCCAGGTTTTTAATGGTAAATGGACTTGAGCTTGTATCGAGCTTCTCTAGTCTTATGACTACCTTAAAGCACTTCTTCACCAGAGGTCACGCCCATTCACAAACTGATGGAAGAAGTTGGTATGTAAAGTGTCTATCATTATTATTTAGTCCCATTCATACACCAAGCAGCGGGAACAACTTAACCCAATCATTCAGTTGGCGTGGCTCGATTCAATACATTGCTAACAATAGCCGTGAGCTGTCCAAGTGATCACAAGCGTATGCAGAGATGGGGGAATAAACAACTCTATTTTTCTATTTTTTCTTTTGCTCATCTGCACACTGAATGATCCATCATTTCAGGTGTTTTACAGAGAGGGGCATAAAGGAAAAAGTCGAGACAAGACTATTTGCAGCAAAACTGTCAAAATAAATCTCTTCACAACACTCCAGTCCAGATTATTTTCTTGTGAACTCATTCACTATTCTTCCACGGAAGGTGTTTGTGTCCAAGATAAGAAGAAGGCCTTCCCAGCAGCATGATTGCGGAGAAGGCAAAAATAGAACATACATGCTGAGAGCCCCGTTCTTAAATGAACACATCTGTTAGCATAACTATTTCTAAAGAGGAGCACTCCCCTCGTGCCTCTGGTCTTAATCATCATTTCACACATACAAAGACATACAGAGGAAAACATGTTTTTCTTGCCAACATTTGACATTTAATTAACCCTTCCACATTCTTCATATATGAGAAGAGTTCTTCCTTTTATGGCTTAAATATCCTTCAGAAAGGAAATTTAAAAGAAAACTTCTGAATGCACTATTGATATTCATCTAAAAGCATCTGTATAATATTGATGCCTCTTAGATTTATATGAACTCGTGTCACACACAGCATGTTCAGGCTTCTTTGAATGATGCAGGGTGGTCTGTTTTGTGACTTCATTTGATTGTCTGGTGTTATTAAGGTAAGTATTAGATGAAGTTTGGCTGACAATTGTCTAAGGAATTTTTTTCAGTCGCTAGCCAGTTAACCAATAAAACTAGCCAGCTAATGTCACTAATGTATTTGGCCATAAACTTGATAATTCAACAAAATATGAACGGCAATGTAAGCTTAGACAATCATAAATATCATAGACTTCTTATCTTGGGATCATGCGCATTTATTCAAATATTTTCATCGCAATAAACTGTATAGAACGAGGCAAAAAAATTGTCCTTGAATTGCCCCCTGGGGACAAATAAAGTTTTTTGAAGTAAATTGAATCTGCTAGCAGCCAGTTAGCATAAAAATGAGCAAAAAATGTGTCCAAACTGAGGGAGACATCGACTTCTCCATACATCTTAGTCTATCAAATGCTTGTTGTATTTGTTCTAAATGTTAATGTCTTGTGTCTTCAGTCATCACACAAACACATAAGGAAAGTCTCTGTGCTGCTCCCCTCTCAGCAGGACCGAGCAGATGAAAGACAGGACCGACCACCTCCTCCTGCCCTTCCATCAGTCCTCCAAATCCTGTCAGAGGAGGCCGTGATGAAGTGCTCTTTCTCCCCACTTTTTATTTCTGAATCTGGATTCAATAACCCCACTGATCTTCCAAAACAGTCAGACCCCCCACACACACACAGACACACAGACAAGCACAAACATATTCATCAGACACAGACTACATATAACCACACAGTTGCCTACAGACACTCGTTCATCATAGAGACAGACTGGCACAGATGCAAAAACATGCTCATAGTAGGAAAACTAATCTGACCTGGATTTGAAGTATTTTGTATTTTGAGATTTAAAAAAAGAAAGTCAAAATTAAAACTCAATCGACCTACGATAAATGCCATCCTGGAACCTGTCAGCAGTTATCTATTTACAATGTAGCTTTGATGTATAATAAATATATAAAGATTGTTGTTTTTTTTTACTCTTCTCTCAGGTTGCTGGTTGGACTGTTATCAGAGGCAACCGAAGAAACAGGAGGCTGGCTCATCAAAGTCCCTGAAAAGTTGTCAATTGCTCCCAAAGGCGTATATCCTCGTCAGATGATAACCAGTCAGATGGGTTCTGAAATGGTTCTGGTCGACTCCTTAGTATTTAATATCACTTCAAAGTGAGACAACTCAGCAAGTTGAGCACCACATTTTGCTCAGCTTTTCTGAGTTGCTGTTCAAAACTTGAACTTGGGGATCGTCGGTGGCGCAGTGGCAAGGCGCGCGATCCCATGTATTGAGGCTATAGTCCTCGCGCGCGGGCGGCCCGGGTTCGCGTCCGGCCTGTGGCCCATTTCCCGCATGTCTCTCCCCACTCTCTCTCCCTCATTTCCGACTCTATCCACCTTCCTCCCTCTATAATAAAGGCATAAAAGGCCCAAAATAAATCTTTAAAAAAAAAAAAAAACTTGAACTTGAACTTTCCATTTTGGGAACTAACTTTTACAATGATGCCACCTGAAAATGAACTCCCTGTTAAAAAATTATACAAAAGGAATTCCAAATATCCAATAGGGTACAAAAACTTGAAGCTAATCTTACTGAAATAAAGTACAAGTAGCATAGCAGTTATGCGTGTGACTGATAGGAAACAGTCAGAGGAAACTGAAGGTAGTCCTTTTTTACTTCAACCAATACACATGCTAACATAAACCACACACACACAAGCACAGTTAATCGCTTACAGTTTCAATAAAAGCACACGGTTCAAACTAATGCTTTGATCTGGTCTTTCTCCCCGTCTCATGCTGTTTGGAGACATAGGTCCTGCAGTTACATAACAGCCTTTATCTACACTTGGCGCTCTCCCAGTATTGATGTATGTAGTCTTTGTGTGTGTTTGTCCTGGACTTAGAAGTGAAGCCCTCTATACTGAAACTCTATCAAACCTCCAGTCATTCCAAACAGTTTCATGCCCTCCACACATTGGGCAGGAATCCAGGCGGCTTCACCGTCTGGATAAACAGGTATGGAGAGCCGTGGAATGGCAGATTAAACCTCTGCCAATCCCCTCCACAATCCGTGCTGCGATGTCCACATTGAGCCCTGAAAGAGTTCAGAGGATCCCAGTAAAGCACTTTTTGGGGAAAGAGGCACTGGCTGTTTCTCTGTTTGGGGCTCAGAGAGGCCTCAACAGGTTTTGGAGAACAGACGGACCACAAAGTGATTCCACCTGTCTTGTTTACCTCTGTGTGTAAGTGAGCAAGTGAGAGTATAACAGTGGGAATTATTTAAAAAAAAAAGAGAAAAAAAAAGGAATTCACTTTGAACTGGTATATATATACATTTAAGTTTGACATTTCTTTCTAAATGGAGGACCAAAATACCTCAAGCAAATCTGTTGGAGGGCCTTATGTTTCACAAAAAGCCACAACATATAAATGGCATGATTCTGAAGAGCTTAGATCAATGAACTGAGATACTTTCTGTTTGGAGTTGTCTTTTCTGATAACTATCGAACATCTGCCTTTGTAGTCAACATCCTCATCAATGTGTGTTTGTGTCTTTATCCTGTTAGCTGTAATGTCTCATCACCTCTTCCACTGCATTTCTGATTTTCACTTTAGTTATTACAAGTTGATGAGCTTTTACTGACGTAGCTTTATATAGGTAGAACAAATTATGATGCCAATATATCAAGATGGAAAGAAAACTTTAGCGGCTTCAAAGAGAAACTTCTCAGCTAGTAAATATTATGCTTCAATACCACCTACTGGACAGTTGAGGTATGACAGGTTCATCTTGTGATTGCTGATAAATATATAGTATATTTCAGTTATTTGACATGTCAAGTATCAATGTTTGCTAGTCATTGAATACCAGTCAATATGATGGATGAGGTTCCTTTTTTGAATGAAATAAGACTTGCATGTTAACAGACTTTTGTTGGCTGGGGCGGCAATCGGTCTGTATGGGATCAGAGGGTCTGATTCAAGTCCTCTTATAGTTAAATGTCAATAAACACATTCTCTTGATGTATTGCTGTGAACTTTAGATCAGTCATTTGTGTCACAGTCAGGATCTGTATTAACCTCAGTGATCGCTGACTTTTCACAGGGGTGAGACTTCAGAGTCCATGCTCTAAAACTTTCAGGACACCAAAACAAATTTCACACTACATAAAAGTTCAAGAAGTTTTCAAGTGTTGCGAGTCTTCATGCTTATCCTGAGGTGAACTAACCTAATTTTGTATTTGTACATTCATTACTCACATATGTAGGGAGGATATCAAGACACGTTCTAAATAAATTGATAATTTGCTTGAACTGGTAACACTATACAAACCCGCAGCATTTTTTCTCATCTCAGGGCAAAATGAGGGCTGGACTCACAACCAAGTATTTCTTTAAGAGCTGCATTTATCCGTCCAAACATGCAGCTACGCCAGGCTAGTAAAAGGGACTGGGCCCTTTGGGATCAGAACTGAGAAGGTTCCAGAAACATTTCATCAATGCAAAATGTGAAAAGAAAAGAAAAAGAAAAAAAAAAAAAAACTAGTTGAATCTGGATAACAGACAGACGAGTAGTGATTTCTTTTTTTTTCGAGGCAGCAGCCAAACTTTAATTAGAATAGAGAAGACAGAAGCCCATGTATTGTATCTTTATGCATCAGATGAGACTCGAGGTCAAATTTCCCAAATAAACTGTTGCTAACAAATATCAAAAGGGAAGAAGAGACCCAGTGTCAGTCTGTGGAAACATCCTACAAACGTTCACTTGCAAAAACATAAAAGGATACAGAATTATAAATTCACCTTTTCCCTGTTTTAACAATACAATACAATACAGGTGGTTTTAACATACAATTTAAACAGTTCCTTGCAAGACAAACAAAAAGCAGAGTTAAGAGAAAATGACAAGTCTTCGTTGAGGCGCCAGAGAAGAGAACGGAAAAGAAAAATCTATTGGACTCATGTTATAAGCTTCACCGTCCACACGGTCAAAGTAACACATCTCCTAAACACTTTCTTTGAAGCCCTGAGATTATTTGCCCTTCAGAATCTATGCGAAACCATCAAGGACAGGGCCACCTCTCCAATACTGTAAACATTCTTCCTAATTATATCAAGAGGACATTCCCGTTTCTCCATGTTTCAGGGGATCGCAGACAAGATGCAATTGTAATAAGAGCTACGTACTTCGGAGCTTAATAACTGGAAAGAACAGTAGGCAAGAAAAGGGTTAATATTGATGTAACAGACATGTCACAGCCTGTCGTACATATGGCTTAAGGAAGACCGTTATCTTCAGTTACAACTGTGGAGATGGAGGGGGGGAATAGTTTGACATTAGACTGAGCAACAGAAAAATTTGCGAGAGCGAGCTACGCGTTAAAGAAGCACACTTGTTTACATAATGGCATGTTTGCAACAACAACAACAAAAACCAGTGTTGCCTGTAACTAGTTGAACTTATTTGCAGCATTTCTTCCATTTGCATACGATGGGTTAACTTGAACACACTTTGGGATCAGGGAGAGATGATTCATGGAGACGAGCAGGACTGTCACCACATGCTCCCGTTTGCCTCTGATTGTCAGCCAGAAGACAAGTTTCTACAACACTGCTTCCTTACACAACGAGTTTGCTGGTCTAATGCTTATCCGCTCTACTTAAAAAGATATAAAACCTTTAGAATTAGTAAACAGTTTTACAGTATAACGGCTCCAAAGTACTTGTGTTGTGCTGTTGTACGACCAGTGAAAATCTGAGCGTTAGTTAGAAAGCCAGAGCTTCTAACTCAGTGTTAATCAGGACAATACAGCACAGTGAAGATGGAATGATGTGAAACAAAAGGAAATGTAGCGCTCGAGCCACAAAATAACATTCAGTGGATTACTTTGGTGTCTCGATGGAATGAAAGTGGACTTTTAAGTGGAATGGAGTGAGAACAAACATAACAGATCGGCTAACTTTAAGGCTAGACACCACACTTCTTAACCAGTTACATCTTCTGGTTATTGTCAATCTGACGTCACAAACGTGTTACACCTCCCTCATCCCTCTCTCGAACGTGTAGCTTCAGTTTCTTTTTTAACACGAGCACACGTTCATGAACAGATGTAAATTGGAAAAGTATTGCTACGACAGGTGTAGGAGGAGTAAAGATCGTGTAGCTCCTTGAAGGCCCTTAAGTAGGAAATCTAACACCATTAAAAAAAAAAAAAAGAATCTAAGTAAGTCATTTGCACAGTGGGATAATAACTTAATTAGGCTTCTTCTCAAGCGTCAGTCCAAATGCTCAGTTAGAAAAACCAACACAGAAAAAGAAAAAAGCTCAGACTGCAGCGCTTCAAAGATATTGCTAATAAACTTCTAATATTTTTACGGTTTGTATTTTAAGGAAGGAGGTAGGGGTGAAAACTGACCACCTGCATGCCAATGCAGATTCTACAGCAACCATTAGGCATTCTGATTTCCTGAAATACCCGATGTTCCCCGACGACAGTTTCTAGTGTATGTAAACGTAGACAACTACAACCAATCATAATTTATTAATCATCATGAGCCATAATCCAAAAACTCTAACACCCCCCGCCCCCACCCCCAACTGCACAGACCCACTAAAACTCTATTAATTCTTACAGCCACCCTCCTCAACACACAACCAAAATAAGAGCTAATTTCTCACACTCATGTTTGGAAACCAGCGATGGAATGGAGAGCTCGATGTGGCAACATCTTCTGAAGCTGCTTCCACTTTTTCAATCCTCAGAACTCGTGTTTAGCATCTTGATGAAATATTAGCTTTCTCAGAAGCTTCAAATACAAATTGTTTAAAGACCATAATAGCATAGGTTTGACTTTTTTTTTTTTTTTTGTTCAAACAAGGTCTTTTGCTAAACTTTTTTCAGCTGATAAAGGCCTCGGGTGAAAGAAACTTTGATAACATAAAAGGAGAAAGTCCCCCCCCCCCACCCCCCTGCCTATGCCTGTTACGCCTCAGAAGGCAGCGTTCCCCCGCTACAAAAAGCTAATCTAATTGTGACCTGGCTGGATGCAGTAGAAATCTTGTGTGATTTGAGATTGAAATGCACAGTAAATTCAATGTTGCCTTCGACATTAATTCAGCTGCTAAGGCAGGTGTAGAAAAGTCAATTGTAAGTGTGCTTGTGAATATGTTTGAGTTTGGAGATGCACAAATGTATATTCCATCATTATCACCAGTGAAGTGAAATCTCTCTTTTGTCAAGTCTACGAGAAGAGCTGGAGCTGCTCAGGTCTAACGTCAGCCAGCAGAAATAACACATTAAGGGGGAGAATTTAAGATGCAAGCATTGTTCAGCACGTCCGCTGTAAACAAGCTCTAAACAAACAAAAAGGAATGACTTTAAAAAGCAATGCACACAGAGAAAAAAAAAGGCATTTCCATAGTCTAAAAAGAATGTTATGAATTGCTGGAATATTTTTTTAAAATTCCTGGAATTATATCAGTAACCACAGCAAAGAGAAGCTTTGATGGCTAAGGGTGGATAAGGTCACTGTTTGAAGAGAATGCTGGTCGGCCCTGAGCCTAAGGTGCAGCTGATGAAGCTGACCCAGTCCAGTTTCCAGATTTCATTTGACCAGCGGGGAAACTGTGGAGATGTGGGGTGAAGGCCATTAACTTTGGTGATGCTTCGAAGCTGTAGTGGCTCATTGGAGTGGGACGTCTCCAACGCTGTCCTGGACTTATTAAGAAGTCATGCCTTTGGTGGCGATCACTTCCTCCTGTGATACAGCTTTCAACACAGACACCTGGGAAGGGAAGAGAAAACTATGAGCTCCAGTTGAACAATCGCACTAGCGCTGTCACGGTGGCGCAGAGCAGTTTGTGCTATTATCGCTCCCGAGCTCATTTGTTTGTGAATCAGAGGTCACAATCAAAACAATCTTGCCGGTCAGTCACTATTTGCGAGGAGAGACCTAGGATAGGATGCTTTTTCACAGATCTTCCTGGTGCAGATTTTATAAATGGCATCTTCTGAATGAGCTTCTAAATCATCTAGAGAAGCAGTCAAGAAGCGTTAAAGGGTATAAACCTTCTGGAGTACGAGACGGTTAAACATACTCACCATAAGACATTCCCCATTCGTGAATCTCTTCTCGATATCTTTGCCCACGTCATTGTCTGGCACTTTAAGGTCCTCTCTGGTTTCTCCACACTCACCCATCAGGGTCATGAAACCATCTGCAGAATCTAAATCACAAAGCTGCAAATGGAATCAGAAAAAGAGCAGAAAACAAAGTTAAACTTAGAAAATATAAAGCATGCTTTTCAGGGGAAAGGAGATTTATTACCAAAAGCCTGTTAGCTTACTTGTAGGTTAAATGTCTGAGTAATGTAAACTGCTAAAAAAACCACACAAAAAAACAAAACAGACAATGTAGAAAAGAAAACTAGGCTAACTAAAGGGTCAAGCTACACAAACTAATTCTAAACTGTAACAAAGAGCAAAAGCTTTTCTGTAAGTGACTGCGTCCTGCTGTACACGCATGCTCCATTCAAAGTCACAGTTGAACTGCAGCACACAAACCTTCAAACCCAGAATATAAGTGGCACGCTACTCAAGACTCGCCGTGTTTTTAAAGGTCTCCGAGAGAAAAACAAATATGAACCCACTTCCTGTGTGACGATTTCGATTGTGTTCAGCGGAGTCTCCAGCGTGTAATTCCTGTACCGCTGTGTTTTTTTCAGTTTTGTCCGTTTTCATTTTGTGTACCGAGAACGGTACAGTTGCTGAGCTTTCAGCCTGCAGTGAAAGTTGGGAAGCACAGACACGAGCTCTCTGTCCGACACCCGCTGGTCTTAAAAATTAACGTAAGACTCTTTCAACCAAAAGAGCACTCGACAAGGTTTATTTACAGAACAATATGCCACTGTTTTCTGTAAATGCATGTGAAAAAGCTAGACCGGTCTGTCACTGTCTTTCCCAGGTCAGCGTACAATCAGCTTCCAAGCACAATGAATGGGTATGCATTTTCTTATACTGCATCAGGCGCGCGCAGTGAAGCGTCTGCTGCACCTGCCATAATGACGGTGCGTAGCATTTTATACTGGTATATTGGTCGCACCAGTGTATAGGATGCTGCCAAACTTAAGATGAAAAAATAGGTATTAAAAGTGTGTCTTATACACTGGATTTAAAAGGTAGCCATGTTTATTACAGATTTTTCTTCATTAACTTTTTGGGGTCTACCCACGCAAAACACACGCAGTAGGCCCTTCATAGTACAAGCATCCTCGTGTACATAATGCCAAGAGAAATCACATCGAGTAAAACTGAAAACTTGTCATTTCAGTTTTTAAAGTTTTTGAAAGAGGGCTCTAAATTAAAAACAAACATTAAAAAGGACTTAATGATTCTCTACTGCTGAGCTCGCCACTAACGGCGTCCCGTCGTAAAACAATTGTTTGGGACGAACCAACATTTTCCCCGGGACGAAAGGCATTTGTTGTTCCTTAACTACTGTAACTAAGTAAATGAGATGCCAAACCACCAGCTTAATACAACTCGGCGCATCTCCTCGCGCTATATAATGATACATCTATTTTATTTATTGTGTGCGAGAGCTAATAGATCCATCAGTCCATCTATCACTTCATTCACAAACAGCGCGACGTCACTTCTAAACAATAGCCTGCCGTGCTGTTGCGCTCCATTACCAGCTTTCATCAGACTGTAGCCAAATATGTAATTAATCCTGAACATTCCCGTCTTTTCCGAAAACAATGTCCCGCACAGGCACACGGTTAGCTGGGAGAGCAGCGCTAAAATGCGTCCTCGAATTACTCCCGGAGAAAGCACAGATTCATGGCGCATATAAAAGTCAGTGACAGAGTTAGATCATGATAATACGGACACGTAGAAGAACAGACTGCCACGGTCATGCTGAAAGTTTTGAAACGGAGTGTAGTCAGTTAAAAAACTCCACACGGAGCTGATCAGACTGAATTGATCAACGTTGAGGGAGAAGTTCACGTCTGTCTATCTGCAAACATATGATCATGTTTTCATGCCTGGCACTAAAATATGTGAAGACGATCAGAGACACTCAGTGCGTTTGTGACAACATGTGAGCAGGTTTAACCTGTGATGTGGGCTGACGCTAACACGTCCTCTCTCTCTCTCTCTCTCATTAAAGCCCTGACATCAGGGCAGGTACAATAACCTGTGTCATGGTTTCTGTAACTTGTATAGCAATAAGAACAAAATGAGTACTCTCAAAAACACTGAAATACAAAATATAACTATTGATGTTTTCTTCTGTAATGTGGTACATTTCATTATTTCCATGTGCCAACATGCAGTTTGCAATGACAGACTTTGTGTTTTCAATCTGTAACCTGTCGTCTAATCATTTTATCTTTAGTGAATTCTGAAAATTCCCACCTGTCTAGAAGCTGCAGGACAAAAGAAATTGTTCAGCTCTGAAAATGTCATTTAAATAACTAATGCACCCAACGTGCATGTCAATTATCAATTTACCTGATATAAATGTGTTTTTCGCGTCCTATATTATAAAATGCAAGGGTTTATATCATAATCAAACTCATACTAACATTAACAGACAAACAAAATTTAAATTTCTCAGTTCAAATTTACTTCGGGGAGGTTGAAATAGTTTTTCAGGACAATTCTGGGACGGTGTCGAGAAAAGTTAGTCTGGAGCCCTGCTCTACTGGATGGATTTTTACATGGTCAATTACTATTTGTTTATTTAATTTTTTGCCCAACAGCATGATTCAAACAAATGAGGTTAAACACCACTGTCCAACCACTGTTTCTCTTCCCAGGACTAAACCAACTATTTTTTCCTCTGGTCGAGCCTGTTTAACCAGTTCAAAACTTTTTAACTGTTTCACAACTGCCAAAAAGACAGCTCAGCTCTGACTCATGCGACACGCCCATTTAGCAATTAAAGCACTTTTTTTTAATTCCTTCTTCACATTTAATCTATATAATAAGGCTCAAAGAAACCCAGTAAATTATGGAAAAAGGATGAACTGTTGTTCTCAACAGTACATTAAGACCTACTAGAGACCAGGGATACACTTTCGGTTTCAGGACCAACTCAAACACAGCCTTTAGTGAACTCTGGGTTTTAAAAAGCCATTAAAGAAGGACATCTCACCTGATAGTCTCTCCTTGTTACATTTGGAACATCCATGTTATGGGTAGAGGGGCAGATATCTTCATATTTCTTCTGGGTAAACAGGTCAATGCCAACGAGGTGAACCTGAGAAAATCCACAAAGGATAAGATCGCGCTTTAGGGGAAGTAAGTATTTGAAGTAACTTGTGAGAAAATAAAATTTAAAAAAAAGTCACACACACACACAGGGCTTAAAGAGACCTGCATGTGGAGTTTTTTTTAACCTTGGCATGTCCATGCTTGCCAGTCTTGGAGGTAGACATTTCAACGATCTTGCAGGGACGCCCTTTCAGCATAACAAGGCCATTCTTCCTCAAGGCAGAGCATTGCATCGGGTAGGTATCGGAGGCCCCGGACTCCGCAGTGGTAAAATCCTCATCTGCCATGATTGACTACAGGCCGTTTAAAGTCAGCCGGGAAAGAGAAAAATACAAGAACAAAAACATGTAACTAACAGTAAGCACGACTTAAACTTTAAATAAGGAAAATCAAATGTATTAAGTTTGTAACTGTGCAACACAGATTATTAAAACACAAACATAGGAGTCAGAGTTCAACCAGCTGCCGGAAATCAATGGAGTTGAACACCTTGTTCTGGAAAAGTTTTGCATACGTGGTCATGCTTCAACTTCTTTCAAGGAAGTCAACAGTGTCAGGGTGTAAAAGCCTTATAATCAATGAAGGCAAAGGAAAGGGGGCGACTAAAAGTGTTTCATGACCCATTGTTCGACGGCTACTGAAATCTTCTCAAGCTGTAGTTTAAAACATAGTACAATCCCCCATTAGCATCGGAAAGCTAATGCATAAGACTGCGCTGTTTTTCCACCCCCGTCATCGTTTTGGAGTGTCGTTCACGTGTTGTCCGAAATAACCACGCTAGCTAACGTAAATGGTTTACTGACTTTATTTAATTATCTAACAATAAGCCGACTGCGCTAGATAGCTTAGCCTGAACAGCTAGCAAACATTATAGAAAATAAGGCTCACCGGCTCCAACTTTACCTGGAGCCACTAAGCTAGCCTTGTGAATGTTTTCCCAGTCATCGTTAGCTTAGTTAGCTCGTTGCTAACACGACCCACACCCATTGATAGCTAGTTAGCTGACAGTACAGATGCTAACGTTAGCTCAAGTTGCACTGAGCACCGTCCCGCTGTTTAAGAAGTTATTTATTAACTACGCAGACCGCAAATAGCTCCACGTAATGGATATAGGTTTAAAAAGACCCCATCGTCAACAATCGTCGGATAATTTAACGTTATTCCCCGTGTGACAATGTTACTTTGAAAGCCTGTGTGTTCAGCTTACCTTGTGTCTTCCTTGGACCAAAAGAGGGAGAGTCACTTCGGTGTCGTAAAGCTTTTGTTATGCAGGAGGAGTAGACGGGGCAGGTACGAGCTCTGTGACGTGGGTTGTCATGGTGATAGTAGGTTGTAGCGTTGACATGACATAGCATTTAACATGACAGTGTTAAGGTGCTAAGGTTAAACAATTCTTTGGTATTTAAATGCAGGACAACAAAAAACAAAACGGGAAGACATAATAGGAGCATAATATAGGATAACGTAATTATTTTGGCCAAACATAGATTTTCGAAAGTCAAACCACGTTTTTTTCATGTTCATGACTGGATTAATATAATATATATATATATATATATATATATATATATATATATATATATATATATATATATACAAGCTTCAGAAATAAACCAAAGTTTACAGATTTTTATTCCATATTATATCTCATTTTTCATATTCATTGTTCATTAAGTCATGCTCGGTCTGTAACAGGCTATTTGTTGTACATTGTCATAACTGTAAACATTAAAAAGATTGAGGGGAAAACAAGGTTCAAATGTGGTTATTAAAGATGCTAAATCTGTAGCCCCCTGTCCACCAAGCAGTCCAGTTTGGTTCAACAGCCTACAGTTTCGTCCTGTTTGGTTTGGTAAACCCTGGTCTAAGCCAAATTAAGATGTAGCGTGTCAGCTTGATGTAATAGTGTGACTTCATAGCAGTCCAACACAGTGTAGCCCACTATAATAAAGTTCAACAAAGAAGAAGAATGGGAAACGGAAAACAAAACAAAAAAGAAAAACCTTGGCACCCAACAGAAGGGTATCAAAAAAGTATTAGGCTACGGTACAGATCCCTTATTTTGGTACCATTCCCAACCTTTGACAGAAGAAATGCTAATGAACCGAGCTAAACTAAACCAAAGCTGACCACTTGGTGGAAGCACACATGCACAAACAAAACCTGTGGACATGCATTAGTGGGCTACTATGCAGGAAGCGCACCAAAGTGGTTGGGGGTTCGGCCTTGCTCAAGGCACTCTGGCAGTGCTCGGGAAGTGCCCTGGCACCTCTGCAGCTATAAGAACAACTTCCATATTTTGGAAGTTGTTCCCCCCCACCCAAGTCTCTACAGACTGAGCTACTGTCGCCCCAGTGGTATTAGTTTTACCTTTTTATTGCTGCTATCCATTTTAATTTGCTCTTAGCTCTTTGAGTTTCTTACATCATCATAAATCTTTGGTGCTCTTGGTCTCTGCTCGTGTTGGGTTTATATGATGGCTCTTCTGATGGTTCTTATGATGGGTCAATGGCAATTGCAATACAGTATGTCAAAGCACTTTGTACACCTGTGTACTGAAAGGTGCTATAAAGTTATTAGGTGTTGTATAATTGTTAAGACAGACTGTTTGATGTAAGAGGGTCTGTCTTTGGATGACCTGTATGAACGCAGAAAACATTTTACTCTCAATCATAGTCATTGTCTGCTTTCAGTCAATGGTGTTATTGGATCTGGAGTCCACTGGCATAATTAGATGCAGTTACCACAAACAGTGCAACAGTTATTAAATTGAAAAGGTGTTGTTTCCTTAAAGATTCCTTGAAGAAATAAACCACATCAACTGTTAAACCCTCAGTGAAAATGTCAGACTCTATGAGACAAGATTTCTCCTCTTTAACCCAAAAGTCCACCACTGAAATATTTCTACTGGGTCCTAATTTCACAACAAACTTCTTTAAATTCCGTATAATAATAATAATAATAATAATAATAATAATACATTTTATTTGTAGCGTACCTTACATTTAAAAGAAAATCTTAAGGTGCTAAAAGTATTCCTACCATAAAACGTATACTGAAATTAGCTTCCGAACAAGAATCTTCACAGGGGAAATCAATAATTCAAGCAAAGTGACAAAAAGCAAAGGCTTATGATTATTTATCAAGACAGAAATGCAGCTGTCATTATTTATATACAGACAGAGATATCAGTAAGTGCTTACCAAACATCCTACAGTCGAACAAATACTATTGGACACTTCAGTAAGAGATAATATATAACAGCTTTTGGCCACTGAGGGGCAGCAAAAACAAGCTGTGAACACAACAGTGACTTGGGAAACTTCATAGCATCCAGAAAATCTGACTGACACAGCCAGAGCAAAGTTAAAATTCAAATGTAATAGTGTATTTGGCTTCTGGTTTCGACCAAGTGTGCACTACTTTTCTTGATAGTGTCATGCAAACTTTCTGTGTGAGTTTGTAAAACTCCAACAGCAATCTGGCAAAACATAGTTCAAATTTAAATAAAGTATTTTTGTATGCATTCTCCTGGGCCACTACTGTGATACAGTTATTAAAACAGAAGTGTCGAGGTTTTGTGTTTGATATAAAAGAAAAAGAAAACAAATATTTATATGTATACATTTTTCACGCGACCTCACATGAGTCACGTCTGCCTCCCACTCTCGCAGTCAGAGAGCAGCGAGGTATGATGTGAGAGGTCAAAGCGAAACATGGTTCAGATTTAAATTAAATGTATTTTTATACCTGTGCCACTATTGCAACACAGTTATTAATGCAGACATGTTAGAATGCAAACTTTAGATTAGAATGCAAATTGTAATTGTTTGATTTAAAACAAACAAACAAAAAAAATAAATAATAATAATATATATATATATATATATATATATATATATAATTAATTTTTTTCATGACCTCTCCAGACCCCGCATCACGCCTTTCCTTCTACCGGCGCAAAACAACACGAAGTGCTCATCAACTAAAAATTGGCTAATTCTATTGAGTTGGATCATAGTTGGATTCATTAAAAACTCTCTTAAATTTAGAATTAGATAAATATAAAGATTGTATTTAATGCAACCAAAATAAGCAGATACTATCTTAAGCATTTTTGTTTGAAAGTTACTGCAGTAATTCCCACAAAATCAAACGCATTTATATTGAATACATTTTATCAGATATATTAAGTTAAATATACATGACTACAGAATCATTTATTGCAGTGTGAGTGTTCAGTGGGATTTTGGAGCTGATTTTATGAAGACAGCTGCCTGCTGTTGCTCAAATGACTATAGAAACATGTAATGCAAAAAAAAAGCAAAGACAGTAACGTTCAGTAGAGGTGATGTCAAATTTAAAGTTATAAACAATGACTTGATATGTTTCAGCTGAACCTTTCCAATACAAATGAGACCAATATTGATAACGGTCACTTTAACCACAATAATACTGCATATTAAGTTTCGATAATGATTCCAGGTAAACAACACTCCATATAATGGACATGTGTAGCTGTCATAATGTAAATCAGAACAAAAGTTTTGTAAAAATGTGAAATTTAGTTATTAATAATGATTACAATACTATAGGTATGAATGTTCATATCACATTTAAAATACTGTCAGATTTAAAAAATGTTCCTAAGCATAACAGATCCTACAAAGCTGCACATAGCATAGTCTTTTCAGGCATCTGTAGACGTTTTGAGCTGCTGCAGTTCAGTGGCATCTTTGGGGCTCTTCTTTCTTCTCTTTTGGAAGACAGCAGCAATCTCCTCAAACGTTTTGCCTTTGGTCTCAGGGACACGAAGGTAAGTAAACACAGTGAAGCCGAGAAGCAGCACGGCAAACAGAACAAACACATAAAAACCCAACAAGTTCTAGAAGGGGAAAGAAAAAGAAGGAAACGACGGTATGAATGATTTTCGGTGAATGAGGCAAATACATGCAGACAGGTACGCAAGTGCGTAATTCACAAACGTTTACACTGTGTGTCTCTTCTTCATACCTGTATATAGGGAAAGGTCATGCCTACGATGAAGTTGCTCGTCCAGTTGCAGCAGCCAGCGAGAGCGATGGCTGCCGGTCGAGGTCCCTGGCTGAATAGCTCAGCAACTATGAACCATGGAATGGGACCAGGACCAATCTCGAAGAAACTCACAAAGAGGAAGATAGCTGCCATGCTAACGTAGCTCATCCAAGAATAGTCACTCTGGAGGAGAATATTACATCAGTCAGGAAATAAATAAATAAAAAAAACCAACAGCCAACTTTTATTGTCGTATGACAACTAATACTTGTTGTAATTGTGAAATGACTATTTGGGGGCAACTGTGGCTCAGTGGAGTTGTCCTCTCTCATATCGGGTGGGGGGTTTGATCCCCAGCTCCTGCAGCTGAGCAGCTTGGGCAAGAAACCTAACCCAGTTGGTCCTGCTGCTTCGGGAGCAGCATGAGAATGTGTATGAATGGGCTTCGCTGATTATAATTGACACTTGACATAGCACATGATGTAGAGTAGAATAAACAGTTTCAGACCAGGCCACTGAATCGGGCTGTCCCATAATGGTAGTGCAGTTAAAGATGCCTAACTAGTCTTAAAGGCAGGGTTGGTCATTTTGTTCAGAGGCATTTTTTAGATTTTGGTTGAAATTATCTTTAGGTCCTGACAGACATTAACAATTTATGTGGCCTGAAAAAGAAATGAAGAAAATAAGTCATCTGCAGTAGTTGTAAGCCTGTAAAAACCTTGACCAATGTCTGCCATGAGGTACCAATTTGATGAACCAATCGAAACCTTCTTGTCTCCCTGCTTGTTCTCGAGCCCATGCATGCATGAGCCCTCACTCGCAGCTTGAGCTGAGGTCCACTTCTTGACCAGTGGCACTTGTGCATGTACAGTAAGTGGCTTTTGAGGGAGCACAGAGGGGAGGGAGTGGGTGCAGACGAAGCATTGAGGGAATACCACTTTTCTTTTTGATCAAACCTGGAAATTGAGGCCCACGGTCATGGCAACAGCACAGCAGCACATTCCTCCAAGACCAACCAGAGTCAGAGTGCGCCTGCCAGCTCTGTCCACCAGTGCAACCTAAAACATACAGTAAACTGTTCGTCGGCGATTCGGTTTGCAAATGAAAAAAGGGAACACAATTATTTGGTTGTGTTTTGTGTGTGTATTAATCAATGAACATGTTCACTCACAGACACCAGTGTGAAGACTGTGTTAATGACCCCAACACCTATAGTGGCATAGACTGGCTGATCCACACCAGCTTTAGTGAAGATATCCGTTGAGTAATAAAATATCTTCAAGAAAACACAAGAAGTTTTTCAGTTAGTGAAATATAGAGAAGACCCTTGTGTTTGCTTTGCTAGACTGGTGTGATAGGAAGGTTAACTAGATTGCAGAACAATATCCACCTTGACTTTTAAGAAACAAATGTCACACCTCAAAACATGTCCGACTGTATTCTCAAACAGTAAAAACAATATTTCCTCTAAGTTCATCATGTCGTCAGTTGATGCCAGGATTTAAATTCATCTGCAACAAACTGAATAAGAGCAAATGAAAGGCAGAGTCCAATCATCCAATTTAGCACTTACTGCATTGATGCCAGATAACTGTTGAGAAAGATGCATCATGAGGGCAACAAGCAGCTGCTGTCTGTACACGGAGGAGCGGATCTAGAGGAGAACAGAAAAAAAGAGGGTGCTAATACCATCCATAACTATTTTTTTATTTGTAAAAGTCTGCAACTATCATGTAACTACTATAGGCAAAGACTCATTTAACTAATGTTTAAATAAAGACTATGATAACATGACATTTTCAGTGTACTTTGGTTACTGATTATGTTAAAAGGTTTAGAGGAATGCCTGCACTTTGATTGTTAATAGTATATTAGGATTGTTGCAGTGGAAGATTATATTTTAAAAAACCAAATAGTGATATTTTATATAGTTACAATTAGCATTATGTTTCTAGAAATGAGAGTATAGGGACTTACCAAGGAAAGAATAGAGACCCTGTCCTCCCTATCTGCCTCCTCTTTCTCTTTCCTCATCTCCTCCAGATCAGCAGATGGATCATAGGCCCCCTTTAGACGATGAAGACCTGCAACAAAACAGAAGATCAAACTGTCTGCGGTAATGACTTTTTGAAAAACGGAAGTTTTCAGGCTATTTTTTCCCTGAGTTGTTTTAAGGGATTGTAAAAAGGCTCTATTTCAAGTAAAATATTGCTTCCTGGACAGGACAGTGGTCAGAGGGAATGACGTGGTAAAGGAACACCAGGTTTTGGATTTTGGCAGACTTTGGACTGAGGCAAAGTCAAGGCTAGGCTATGCTACTAAGCTGCTTGCTATCCTAAATGGGAATGGTATTGAAGTTTAAATCAGCAATCTGCAACAAAGCTAATAATTATACTTTCCAATATGTTGAAATACTGCATTCAAGTAATGTATATCCTGTATGTTGTAGATTTGGTATTAACTGAGCATTAAAAGTGTAAAAAAAGAGTTTTACAGGGACAAAATAAGGACACTTGCTGTATGTTGTTCGTACTTTTTCGAGCCTCTTGTTCCTGGCCCAGTAGAATATAAAGGTAGCGTGGGCTCTCAGGGCACAGAGGCAGCAGAAGAGACTGTAATACTGCCGGAGCTCCAGACAAACCGAGCAACAGGGGCCACATGTCATCATTACCGAGCACAAAGTCCAAGCCTATTACCTGAAACAATGCAAATTCAAACAAACACAGTTAGTTAGTCACATTTACTGGATGTTACACAGTGTAATTCTGTAATTTGCTGCATCTTACCTGACTAAGTAGAATTCCAACAACAATTGCCAGCTGATGTATTGTTCCCAGAGCTCCTCTGTAAGCTTTGGGGGCAATCTCCCCGATATACATAGGCACTAAACCAGATGACAACCCTGAAACACACACATCACAAGCTAAACAACAAACTAACATTTACCTGTGACTTGACAACAGACAAAGGATTTTTTTCTTGTACACTTGTGTAATATAGGTCAAATTTATCTTTAAATTTAAAAAATGAGCTTAAAATAGGGATGAGAGTCATGTGACAACTCACTATACGGTTTGCTATGGCTACACGGTATGGTATGGACACGATGCATTGCAATGTGGAACATTCTACATGGCCCACGACAACAATAATGTTACCATATTGCAATTTTGCGATAATCTGTATAATGCAAGACAATCACTAAATGATACATTGTTTTTTGGGAGTGACTTTTGTTCAAGTTACTCTCAAGCATGTCATGAGCGCCACCATCAAACAGGTAGTGAAGGCTGTTAAGAGTGCCATATAGCTTTTTTAAATTACATTATCTAAATTACATTTGGCACCAGAGATATCATCATTTTCAAAAGTCAAGCTCACATATAGTCAGTGATGATTCCAGTCTGTTGGGGCCCTATGCAATTACTAAATTAGGGCCCCTCCAACCACCAATATGTCTGCTCTGTGTTCGGATGCTCTTTATCATTTGTTTTGCTCACTCCCAGACAGATCATTCCTCGTTATTTTCCTTCAGTTAACTGTAATGAAGGAGTAACACCTGAGATGTTAAGCAGGGCAGTACAGTTGTCAGCCTTGGGGGGCTCTTACTGGCCTGGGGCCCCAAGTTAGTTAGCCTACCTTGCCTGTTGACGCCTCTACAGTGCCTCTAAATATAGTTCAGTGTCAATATTCTGTCCCACTCCTAGCTTTGTAAAAAAGAAGTAATAGCATTTTCTATAGTTCTAACTGTTTTTTATTGTATTTTTAACTGAATTATGTGACATATTAAAGATGAAAAACACATGCTTTACTGTACCACAGTAAAAGCCCATAACAGCACGGCCGGCAATGACCATGAAGTGAGGTTTCCACATTCTGCAAAGACCCATCAGAAGTCCAGCTGCTATCGCCAGAACATTGACCATTAGCATGCCCTTAACTCTGAAAAATAGTAAGCGATAGAAAAGTGTAGTAGTAGATTGAATGTTAAAAAAATGTCTCTGTATCTCTGCTCCAATATTTTTTTTATTTCAGTGTGAAATAAATGTTTTATTTGAGTCACTGAAAAAGAGTAAAACAAACAAGTGATAAGCAATTTCAAGAAAAAGTAAAAAAAGATAAAAAAAGATGCATTTTTGCCACCAAACTTTTCATTGTCACGATTGTGTCATTATTTCTCCTTCTCACCTTCCTTTCAGGTCTCCTATAAATCCCACCAGGAAGGAGGACAGCATGCCACCAATAGAGAAGATCGCCACTGATAGTGACCAGTACATGATCACCTGAGGATGCGACCCTGCTTCGAGGAACTCTCCTTCCTCTGTGCTGTTTACTGACAGGACAGCCGACCTCTCTGACCAAACACCCAGCGACAGGCCATAATTCTTTTCAATGACCTATTAAAAAAAGATGTGTATTGATCATGAATACGTATCATCATGACACTCAAAATGATGCACAATACAGAGCTGAAACGTTGGACAAATCTATACAATAGACCTTGAAATAGCTTGTGTAAAGGTTTACTTTCTGTGCAGTGACAAAAGGAGCTGTTCCTTGGTATCTTAGACTATTTTTTTTCTGCTTTTGACGTCCCGCACTTTGAATTGCCTTGTTGTTGAAATGTGCTATATAAATAAACTTGCCTTGCCTTCCTCTCGTGCTGCAGAATAGTGAAACTGAAGATGCACAACTATGTCAGCGATTTCAGGAAGTGACTCTAGAATTGTTTATATGGACTTTCTATTTTGTTTCCAACAATCAGTGTGAAGACAAAGAGACAAAGTCCGTGTGAAAAAAAGATCCTTTACCTTTTGTGGAGCGTTGATGACTCCAAGGCTGTAGCCATACTGCAAAGACCCCAGAACTGCTGTAAACACTGAAAAAGCCAACGTACCTGATAGCTGCTGCAGATACACACATGTGGACAAACATACAAACAGAATTGAACATGCACAATACACAATCAGGGAGATCTGTAACTACTTGCATATACCAGATTTTAATTTTTGTAATTAACATAATCTGTTTCTGTTTTTTTTCTGTTCTTTTTTCTTCGTCTTAAGAATGCTTAAACACAGAAGTTTCAAATGTTCCTTCAAAATTAACAATTTTTGGATTTTGGATTTGCTTTGAAGAATGAGATATTGTTATTGCTGACGTCCGGATGACTATGCAAATACAGATAACACTGATGACACTAACACAACATGTTTCAGTTTCAAATTTCAGCTGTTTTTACAGTTGTGTCAACAGCACAGTGATCATCTCCCTGTTGGCACATTTTACCCACATTATAAAAAACATATAAACTCTTTTTATTACATTTTTCTATTGCCAGGCATTGCCTAGAATGCGCTTACCTTCCCCGACTCCATGATGGGTCCAGAGTGTCAGCCAGGAGGTAATGATCAATGAAAGCTGCACGCCTGATCACACTGTGTCCACTCACTGACTAAAACATACATGCACATAGGTACAGGCGCACACTTTCCAACACTAACTGAACACATGTGAAGCGGGTCGACCGTGACTTCTACATGTGAGCAAACACACACTTTTGCAAGGAAGGAATAAATTGATGATAAAGGTGAGGAAACAGTCTGAAATCAACACATGACGAATCTTCATGCTTTTACATTATGGAGTGTAAAATGCTGTATTTTACACTCCATTTTACACTCCACTTATTAAAGGTTTCTTAAATTAAAACAACATAGCATACTTTTCTCCACAGATTCAAAATTTTATCTTTTCTTACAAATAACGGGGCTCACAGAGTATTTTCTCTGTCATAGCACACACACACTCTTGTTAATGATACACTAAGAGGTGAGCAAAGTCTGAGGGTCGCCGATACGATGTGCACACTTTCAAAAAGAGACGAGCACAAAAAATACAACACAACCGAACAGGCGTAATGTTCTAGTTTCATTTATTTCTCTCTTACATCATCTCTTTTACAAAACAAATAAAATCCCCAAACATGACATTAGTAATGCTCTTTTAAAATAAAGAAAATGAGAAACAGAGTAAAGAATACAGTGTTTGTCCAATCTTTGCAAAGAGAGTCCTCAGTGTAATGACGCGTCAGCGTTTTCCCGTGGGAGGAGTCCTAATGGACCAACATATTCATAATGCCCCCGTTCATACATTTGCTCTTTAATGATACACACGGATGCATGTGCGCACACACACACACACACACACACACAGACACACAGACACAGGGAAGACGGTGGTTTCTTCAGCTCAGCTCTTTATTGCTAAAATGATCACCTGCATCCTGTAGCAGATCGTAACTTTGAGCTGCACAGGAAGCTACTGTATGGATGTGTAAAAAGCGAGTCATTGAGAATATAAAACTTTAATAATTTAAAAGAAAAAAAATATTGTGTTGTATAATTGTGGAATTAAGTGTTTTTTTGTGTGCATTACTTTATGTTTGTTAACTGAAGGTCAAATCTACAATGTACTCACCAGAAAAAAAACTAACCTGCATTACAGTGCTCTCCAACATGGATGATTATGCATAAACTAGTACTACTTCAATTCAGTGTTAATGACTGAGCTGTACTACATATTTCAAAAGAAATTGGTGAGGTTTAATCTGTTACTCTTTGAAGAAAAAAATAAATCAGGTCAGATTTTTTTAACACCATCAGCAACGTGTTTTAGAGTGAGATAACAACAGAAGAAGAACGTTTTAGGCAACCAAATCATTAATCAGAACACGAGCGATTACCATTTGGCCTCCGTTTTTAGTTTTGCTTACATCATGCTAGGCACTGTACAAACAGTTAGGAGCCCGAAAAAAATCCCAAGAACCAAACGGTAAGGAGCGCAATTCAAAAAGGACAGCACAGCGTTCAACAATGAATGCTCCTACATGCACACGGTATTCAGCACAGCGGCGTGTATCCTGCTGAGGTTGTGTTCAGGATACGCTGTTTTAATGCATATTTTTTTTATCCCTGCAGCAACATGGCTGCATGCACGAATACTGTGTTAAAGAAGAAAAAAAAAAGTAACACTCTCCAGTAAATTAACTTCTTATATTGCCTATTGTTTCAACGCTTGGTGTTCAAATACACCACCTCATGAACTCCATTCTCAGAAGATAATATCAGAAACCTGCTTGTAAACACACTTAATGTGGCTTCGATCGGATGAAAGTAAAAGTTCACACACAGCGACTGAACTACTTGACTGTTTTTTTCCGGACGTTGATTTATTTTTTTTTAATCCCACTTTCATTCAGAATTGATTTCAACGGGACTCATGTCAACACCAAGTCACACACACACACACACACACGTTCACATTTATGCACACGCTCACAAACACACTCTTGATTTCATAGACACGCAGATGTGCTGTACATTTCATCAAGCTTCATAGACTGACTGACGCAGCCACGTAGAGAGAGAGAAAAAAAAAAGAAGATTAATGAACAGAATGACGCTCTCATTGTTCATTTAATATTACAGTAAATCTGATGCAGCACCTTCAGAGTTTAAAAACAGGGGGATGAGTGATGATGATAGAAGGAAGGAAAAAGGATTTTAAAAAAAGGGAGATGAGACAGAGCAGTGATTTGATCTTAAAGGGACACAGACATAAGCTTTGCATACTTTTACACCCGCCTATGACGGCAGAGTTTCTCGCAGCATCTCTATCAGCGATATGCCATCGAATTAAATCACAATTCAGTTTACTCAGAACGACAGTGAGAGGAGGATGAAGAGGGGAAGGTGGTGGAGTAGGAGGGAGAGAGAAAATCAATCAGGCTGTCTGCCATCCAGAATACATTTGTCCTCCCCTGCTGTCATATTCGGAAGAATACATTTAAATTCATATTAAATCGCATTCATCTTTTTCTCCGGCCTCTGAGTTGTAATTCTCCCACACACGCCAGATACAAAGTGAGACAAGTGGAGCACATGGGTGTGTCAAAGGATTGAAAAAGTGATGACTAGATCTACAAGGATGTACAAAGGGAGCAGGGGATTAAGAGAGGGTTAGAAAAAGAACAGAGACAGGGGGAGTCAGGTGGAATACTTGAACGCACCAGACAATGAGGGGAAAGAGTCACAGACAGAGACAGAGAAAGTAGGAATATTTGGAAAGTCAGTGGCACCAGTCTGCCAGTCAGTTGATGGCTTCTGCATGACCCGGAATAATCTAGAGTAACACGTCTCTCTATATAAGTCTTTGTTATTTTTCTCTATAATCACTTTTTTTTCTCTACACGTTCTAAGTCTCTCCGGTGTTTAAAGAGTTCACTTGTGGCCTCTCGGTCGGTCGGATTCCTTTCGTGAGATGTGGCGCAGGTCCGAGGTGTGTCGCTGGGCCGGCCAATGGGAGAGTGAGGCAGAGTGGACAGCGGTACGACCCATCACCAGTTCATCATAGAGTTTCTATTGAGGGTCATGAAGAAAACTTGGCTGCTACCTCCTGAACGCACCGATGCAAAGAAAACCTAAAGAGGGAGACACATCATAAACATTTACAGTCATCTGTTTAAAGAGATAACTTTAACAACTAGAATAAACACAAAAAACTGTGTAACTAACAGATTATAAACGTTTGTGTTTTTCCACAGAGGCAGAGATGCAATTAGGACTATTCGGTAGAAATCAAGACAAGAGCAAGTTAATCATTTTTCTAATTCATTGCACAACATCGACTAATAGATAAGAGTAATAAAGAATCAAAGAGCTGCTATCCACTGTTTGTTTTTTTTATTACCTTGTCATTCCGCTCACAAAGGAATTTGAGCCTCTGAGCTCTCTTGTGCATAAAGACTCCGTCCAGATGACCCGTCTCCACTGAGCGGATCTCTATGGCTTTCTCACCCCAGCCCATTATCTGATTAGAATGGATATAAGCTGAAAAACAAACAACAACAGTAAGCCACACTGGAGAGAAAACAAATGAACAGTTTTAAATATCACAGAGTATGCTATGTAATAACCCAGAGCATACGAATCCTCAATACAGACTTAAGTTGCCTAAAAACTGGTCGCTCTAAAGGTGTAATATTCCAAGTTTCCACATGAGGGCAGTAGAAAACAAGATATTAAGTATGTTTTCCCGATTGAAACTTTTCTTTGACACACACCTTCCTGTCTGACTCTCAGCCCTTGGTTGCCCACTCCTTTATCTCTCTCCACGTCTTGCAGTCTGACTTTTCATTTTTAATTTACTGTTGATGAACTCTATCCATTTTTCTTCGCCCCCCCATTCCTTTCCACAAAGCAGAAATTGAAGCCCTCCTTGTGAAAGCAGATGTTATGAACTGATTTGTGAATGCAATTAAACCTTCAATGAACTCCCATTAGTGGATTTTCTAAGAACTCTCAACACGTTTGATTTAAATTGCAATATCAGCTCTGATATTGGTATTAGCATGATTCATTTTAAATGACAAAGTTGGTGGTTGCATACCAAGAGCTTTGAAATGACTGTTTTTCTATGATTTTAAAATCCAGAGTTGATAAAAAAGAAACAAAAAAAACAAAAAACATTTACATTGAACAAGAAACACGTTTTTGAGACATACCAACAGAGGTAGGCATCTCTCCCCATTGTAACACCACGTCCTTGGTGATGCGACCATATGTGTTGACGTAGACGCCCTCATCCTCGTAGCACAGCAGCATCTCCATTCCATCAGTCTTGGGAAGCACCACGATGGCATGAGGTGTAACCTGGCTCTGGATCTATGACAAATGCACACATGCAAACATTTTAGAGGCTTTGATTGAATCTGACACATTTTATCATAATCTACATTAGATTAAAATGTCCCAAAATGATCTATGACAAATACACACGAAAACATTTTAGAGACTTTGATTGAATCCGACACATTTTATCATAACTCTACATTAGATTAAAATGTCCCAAAAGGATTCATCATGGGAATTAAATTCAACAGAATTCGGCTGGCACTCAGCCTGCATTCTGTAATCCTCTAAAGAGCAAGTCTGAGGACGTTGACCAGGCTGCGAAATATCAGACGCACGAGTTGATCAAAAGGGTCAGACTGGCTTTTTGAAAAGTCCTCCCACCTCTAGAAACCATCCCTCTTCACCATTTTCACATGGCAGCCATTTTCTACCGAAGGTCATAATATTGTAAAAATATTTACAATAGTACTTTACTGCCTCTTTAGCAGCTCAATTTTCTTTTTTTTTTTTTTAAAAGGACGGACACCAAGTCAGGCTTTTTGGTACACACAGAATGATAACTTTTACCTGCAGTAGCCAACAGCTAATCATATCCTATAAACTCTGCTAGCAAAATTACACTGTAATGATAACGGCAGTTTGAAAAAATTAAGTAGAAAAGGTTTTATTTTTCATAACAACAAAGGGTTAATTAGCTTTCCAAAATGTTAGCAAGCTAATAATGATGTTAGCTTAGTGTTAGCAATTGACAGTAATAGGAGTTAATTAACATATTGTTAGAAAGCCAGCTGTGATTTTAAGTTAGCTAGCTGTATGCTTTTAGTAAGTAACAGGGATGTTAGCTAAAGCTAATGTTAGCAAAAAATGTGTCATAATCTAGCACTGACTTAGCTGCAGCATCAGACATGTTGTTAAACATTAAAATGTTCCTTATTCATTGCCGTTTCAGTTGGTCAACACTCAGATGATTACAATATGGCAAATTATATCCAAATTGACAAACTACATCAAGAAACATTAAACATATTAGCCTCTCTTCCTGAGCTTAATGTCTGAGGAAAACAGGCCACCATTTCATCATGGTGAATTATTTGTGCCAGCAGTCTCCTCAGTCTTCTCAGGTTCCAGGGCGTATAAAGGGTCACATCAGTAAAAGGAGTAGGCTAAGTGATATACAGTATGAAAAAACTCATCTTAGCCCATGAGAAACTGTATTTATTCTGAAATGTAGCATTCATGCTTACACTTTTCTATTATTATCACTATTATTATAATAGTGAAATGAAGTCTGTATGTCTCCGTTGGGTAAGATGAATTTATTCATTCTACAGATTTCTAGGTGGATGATCTGTTGATCTCTATTCTAATGAACAGTAGCACACAGTGACACGTGTGCCTCTGTGCATCCACTGTGGGGTTTCACTAGAGATCTAATTGGTCTAATCTAAAGGGTAGATTGTAGGATGTCACCTTCAACGCTTTGGCACACTGGAAGAAAAATTGGCAGGGAAGGAGAGAGAAAGAGGAGGTATTGATTGAAGGCAAAAACTGTATTAGACAATCAACTAAAGAGTTAAAGAAAGGTTGAATCATCACTGTGATCTCAGTGTTTTCAGTCATTAAACTGATCACAAACAACATATTGCGTGTCCTCGCAGCTATATGTACTGGTTATTTACTGAAATATTGCCACTAAATCATGAATTTGGGCTGACCTGTCTTTGGCCTTTATTTGAGAAAAAGCACAACATTTTGGAAGCCATCATCAAAACAACTGATCTGTATGCAAAGTGATTTGCATTCAAGCATGCAAACTGGTGGTTTGCTATTCCTCTGTGAGTGATTCAAGTGAGAATTATGACTGTGTGAATGCTGCAACATAAAGAAAAGCTTGACTTATGGACAATAACGCTCATCCGGTTAATGTTGTTGCAACAGAAAATTTGTATATAATATTCTGTAATGAAAGTAATTTTGTAACTTTTTTAATTTAATCTCAACAAACTTAATTTAGACATCCCAAGTCCCAGTGCAGCATAAATAAATAACCAAAAAAAAAAGAACTTAAGTACCAATCAATCTTTTACTTGCACGACAGGAAATCAATCAAAAGGGGTCATTTGTCAAGTGATAGGCATTGTGTTCTTCGAGGCCAGTCCTCATGAGACATTGTGTGAGCCACTGCTGACCTTGGTAAAAAAGAATCTGCAGATAAGACTGTAGGATTTGGGCAACAAGGCAGACACTGATTTATCCTCTCTGATGTCCGAAACCAAGTGTGTATTTCTCTGTTTAATTCATTATTAATGAAAGAGGTGGAGTCGTACTTATTCAAGCACAGTCCTACACTTACATGTGAGGGGATGTAGATATCATAAGGGTTGCCCGAGTCCACGTCGATGACATGGAATCCCACGCTGGAGCCAAAGATAACTTTTAGCCTCTGCCCTTCCTCCACCGTCAGGTCAACCAGCTGGGGACGATGCTGCAAGTCAGTGAACGACTAGAAGAAAGGAAGAGAGTAGCAGACAGGGGGAGGAGGAGAATATAAGAGAAAATGGGAAAGCAGTCAAGGTGAAAATGGAACGAGAGGGAAACAAATATTGGAACTTTAAATGGTTTATCTGTGGTTACACAACAAAGTCTGTATCGATAAATGGGAGTACTTAGTATCCCTTTGTGTTAAGTATGTGCATGTTTCTGTACCTTAAAGGCCATGAACTTGTGGTAGGGTTTGGGAGCCCAGGCATAGATTTCCACAGAGTTCTTCAAAGCGATCACCAAAAACTTAATCCTCTCATATTTAACTGAAAACATGACACAGACACATACAGATGTTAGTCACACTTTGAATTTGAACTAATACACATGAACAGCCAAACCCTTTAACTTTGACAACCAGCCCCAGCATTCATCATTCACATTTGATTGTATTGACTATAATGTGGTACATGAACCTTTTTTGCTCCTCAAAAATTGGCACCAACTGCTACCTTTCCCTTCTTCCTTTCTCGACAAAATCTCCTGCATTTGGCAAGAGACGGAGAAGTCCGTGGGTTATAATAACTGGGTGCAATTTTTGCGGATCAAAACAAAAAGAATGAACATCCACATTTTGGATTGTACATCAATTTCTCTCAGCGGCATGAAGAATAGGTAATGACACCACATTTGAGAAACTGGTAGCAAAGGTGAAATACAGTCACTCAATTACAAACTGTTTCTGAAGCTTCTTAAAAAAAAATCTTATCCAAATGAACGTAAATACTGTTCCTGTTAAAGGTTAAGACATTAAAAAAACATTGTTTGTTACAGTTCAAATTAAAGAAATTTGGCTCAATCTGGAACAACAGGCCAAATCACAATGAATGCACCTAAATCCATGCGAAAGAAGAAAATAAAGGCTCATCTAGTTTGATAAAAATACAAACAGACAGATCCTTACCAACTTTATAATGCACACAGCCCTCCAGCTCCCCAACCGTGATCCAACCCTGCTTCTTCTCCACTTCTGGGTCGTTGTGTAATATTCGGTTCCTCAGCCAGGACAGGTAGTAGACACGCAACTTATTCTTTTTCCCTGAGGAGCAGCGACAAAGAAAGTGGGAGAGATGAGAATAGATTTCCTAAATAATTTAAAACTACTAGGCTGTTCACAGCAGATAATGGAAGATTACTTGACCATAGACCGAGATTACTTAGATTGTTACTTTAAATGGAATTTAAGAAGTGGGAGTTTTCAAATATGTACTTTTGATTTCTATTTAACTTGAAATAATAATGTTGCAACAATGTTTTATATGAGATTGATTTTTCTTAAACTTTATTTTAGGCTGTTATAATCTTAAGAAAAGGAAACACAAGCTGATGAGAGTTACACAAAGTACAGGACAGTATGATACGAGCTACATCTGTTGTTGTAAAAAAAAAAAAGGAAAGGGGTGTATGTCTTTGTTTACATACACAGTATGAGTGTGTCCGTGTTAGACCTACCAGATATGGTGACTAGCACGTTGAGACCCTCCAGGACGTCCATCTGTAGGAAGCGTCGTCTGGTGATAAGATTATAGACTTTGCCCTGTCCGCTTCTATCCAGCAGCATGAGACCATTCTCTGTCCCAACTAGGAGATTCACACCTGCAAGCAGTGCACAGACAAAAAAAAAAACGAGTAAGGAGACGCAGAAAGATGCACAAACGGCAAGATGGAAGGAGTCAGGATTAGTTGAAAGGTAAATGATGTTGGCTCCTACCCCAGAGAGCAGCGCACAGGATCTCAGAGTTGAAGCGTTTCTTGTATTTGCGGATCTCTGGTGTGTCACTGTGAGGTCTGATGTTGGTGGGGTTGACATTGACCACGGAGATCTTTCTGGCTTCGTTTAGTCGGGCCTGCTCCTGCTCCTGTCTCAGCAGTTCATTAGCGAACATGGCTGAGAAAAAAGGGAAACAAAATGTATGTAGGCACAGACAGTAATAAAACCCCTTTTTGCTGCCCTTAAATCTCTTTTGTTCCCAATCAGAAAGTTAGTGTTGCGTTAGTAAATGTGCGACCAAGTGCTTATTTACCCGCTGCCGAGTTCTCGTTGTCGTCGTCACTCGGGGAGGTTTGATAGACACGAGGATCAACAAATGGTGTGAAGGATGATTTGGATCCCACACCAAACTGTTACACAGAAAACTAACATTAGCTAACATTACTATTAACTAGCCAATATTTCTGTTAGCTAGGAAATGGGCCTTTACTATCATCTCTGGTAACACTATTGACCTTTAATGTTAGCTAGGTAGCGGTTGATTTTTTATGTATAAAGGAGAATGATGAAATTATACTGAGGATTTTTATTGGATTTTTAAAATAATTTTCACTCATCAAACTTTATAGTTTTTCGACATGTCGTAAAATGAAGGTTTATGACCTACCTCAGGCATCTCTCCAAGTTCCTGCAGGGCGGAGGTCGGTGTGGCAGAGGGAGAATTGCTTTGCTGCACGAGGTCAGGGAGGTTACCATGGTTACTGTGATTGCCAAATCCATTGCTCTCAGAGTGACCACCCCTCCTCCTCTCTTCTGCCTGAGAGATTTAAAAGATAAAAAAGAGGGAGAGAAGAGTTGAGAAAAAGTGAACATGGAGAGATGGAGTTTAGAGAGAAAGTGACAGCAAGAGAAGAGAAATGACACCAGTTAGAAAGTAAAAGACAGACAAAAACAATATTTTCTTTCACTTCTTTGATGCTAGTGACTGTGTGTATGCGAGTGTGCATAATGCATGTGTGTGTGCGCACATTCATCACCTCTCTCACCACTAAAGTGCCGTCCTTGGAGCCATTATAGGCATCTCCCAGAGAGTCCTCAGTCAGCCCGCCGTAAGACTCGCTGCTGCTCTGCATTGCTGGCCTGCATCACACACACAAACACAATTATTTATAAAGTAATTCTTCCAAAACTAAACTGACAGCTTGCTGGCACAGGGAATAATCCACAAATAAAATACCCCCCACAAATAAACACTGACAAGTCCAGCGTGTAAGAAAGGAAAAACAGAGATAATAAAAAAGTAAAAATAGAGGGGACAACTTACATGATGCGGGGGATGTCGCTAACGGCAACAGTACCATCATGTCCCACTGTCTCTCCGTCCTCATCGCTACTCTCTGAATCTTCACTGGAGGACGAATAGTCTGTCACCTTTACCGACACATAGAAAACAAAATAAAGCCAATTAGTCACAAAGTTTACGAAAGTCAACCATGTGATAACACATTGATGATATTAAAGTGCCATCATTGATTTGACTGACAGTTGGGTACGTTGTAAATGTTTGCCAGCATTAACCACTCTGCCACTCTGTCACAGTTTTTTCATTTTTGAAAGTCAGATGCAAAAATGGCTTTTCTTTAAAAAGGTGCTTTCCATGTTCAAAGACCTATCAACCATTTTGAAATGGGAGCTTTTTGACTTTTCCACATTATCTTAAGTACCAGTGAACTGAACCTTAATGAACAGAAACAAAGAACTTAATAAGCAGAAAAGGCCGATGTAAACTTTTCATTTCTAAACAGCTATTTGTATTTGACATGTTTTCTAGCCTGACTTAAAAAAAACTACCATGTTTCCTTTTTCTCTTCTAAGAAGGATCACACTCAAAATTATAAAGGTATATATATATACCTTTATTCCGTTTGATTTAATACTACAGTATAAACAAATACATCTGAATCATTTTACCTTGACTGGTGGTCTGCTGCCCTCCTCTACCCTCAATTCTCTGAGCTCCTTAGCCAAAGCACTTAGGTCCTACAAGAAGGGACAGAGGAAGAGAGGAGAAAGTTTCCCTTAGTGAATCATTTCTGTACTCGTCTTAGAACCCGAGGAGTGCAAAAAACCAGATGACATAGAGGGGTGAAGGGAGCAGAGAGGAGCAAAGAGTAGGACAAACCATCAGGAGAAGGAGAGAACTCATTCGTTGTCACACAAACATCTTTCCGTGGAAACACAAGTGTCCTGGAACACGAGTGCTTATCTGAGACCCCCCTTTTTTCTGCTTCACATCGGTCAAGTTTTTTTTTATTTTGTGAGATAAAAAGTGATCACAGAGAAGCACTTTGATTTCTCACAAGCAATATTTTACAGGTCATTCAAAGAGAAAGAGGAAAGAGAATCAAGCTTGATGTCCTACTGGTTCAGCATCACACTGCGCCCTCTCTACCTATCAACCCCATGCCAGCACCCCGCCCACTTGGTTCCACCCATCCCTTCCCTCCCCACCCTACAACCCAGCTGATGGATCAGACCAAATCATGCAGACGGGGGAGGAGGGGAGGACGCCGTCGTACACGGTGGTTCTTACCAGCTCCTCCTGACCAGTAAACAGTGATGACAGAGAAACAGGAAGAAGAAAAAGATGCAGAGACGTATCAGGTGCTTGGCAGTTCAGGTAACCCTCACGCACGCACGCGCACACACATCCACGCATCCATGTTCACTCTCTCAGTTGTGTCTCGGTGTGAAGAAGCACACATGCACTGCCATCGCCATTACACCCTGATATTTTGAAGTTAATGAAACTGAAAATAATCCTCTTGGTAAGTCAACTAACTCCACCATGCCAGGGGTAAAACGGGATCTCTGAAGACTGAGGAAAAAAGAAAACTGGGAATAAAGTAAGGGGGACTCGGGTGTCACTAACCTCATCTATGGCTTTCTTATAGCTCTGAAGAATGAAAGGACAAAGAGAAGGAGGCAGAGACAGAAAGAACCAGATGAACAGCAGACAAAAAAAGAAGGAAGTAGAGGAGAGAGGAGACTGATGTGACAGAACGTGAACGTGTGTCTCTGTGTTATTTGACTCACAGCAGGTCTGCTGGGTCTGGCTGATTCACGGCCCTCCTCCTGTCTGGGCTTTACCTCCTGATTGGCTCCTGGAGGGGATCCTTCCTGCTTCGCTTGACCTAATACATCAAAGAGAAAAGTTGTACATTTTATGTTCCTAAAATGCTTGATTAAAAATGCTTGATTTTTTTGTCCTTCCTTTTCTGAAACTACACATTTAATTTTCAACCACCTGAAATGATGATAAATGACATGAAGTGAGACCGATCCCACCACACTTCATCCTCTCTCTTTGCTATGTGTGTGTGTGTGTGTCAAAGGGAGATCCATGCATATCTTAGATATCCCTCTGGCCTGTTGTTTGACACCTCTCTCTATCTCCCCCTCTCATTTCCTCTCCTCTATCTCTCCGGAGGCTGAGAGCAACAGGGCACATCAGACAGGTTGATCAGAGCAGAACTGCGCCTGGCGTCGTCCCGCTGATAGCCTCTGAAGCTCGCTGAAGCTGTGTGAGTGGATGTTGGTGTGATTCATGTGTTTGCATGAATGCAGGAAAACTGCACCTGTTTTGAATTGTTTGGGTGGAAGTGTGTCCGTGTTTTGATGATGAAGATGTGTGTGTGTGTGTGTGTGTGTGTGTGTGTGTGTGTGTGTGTGTGTTTGTTTGCATATCAGTTTTGCGCATTCAAACATTTATGTACCTCTCCTCTCAGCGGAGCCTCTCTGAGATGAAGGGGAAGAAGAGGATGATGAGTTGGAGGAAGTTCTTTGCAGCATGGCGTCCAGAGAGAGCTCCGAGCGCCGCAGGTCAGGGTTACTAGAACAGGAGGAAACGTCACGGTTAGGGAACGTAAGACGAGAGTTGAGGTTATGATGTACAATAAATCATCAAGAATAATACTCAGCACGCCAAAGGTATGACAACAACAAAAAATAAATGAATAAATAAATGTTTCCAGCATAGCTTTAAAGTTGACCTTAAAGGGATACTGCAAAAAGCGTCATATTACATCACATGAAGAAAACTTCCACGCAAAGAAAAACTTATTTTTCTCGTCTCAGGGCAAAATGAGGGCTGGATTCACGACCATTCAACACTACTACCATGTTTCTAATGATACACAGTTTCATATAAATGGGTGAAGTATCCCTTTAATTATGAAGATCACTTCTGTTGTTTAGTTTAGACCTAAGAGGTGTTCAACACTCTGACGTCAACAGTACCTGGCCCGGATGAGCTGGGAACCAGTGCGCGGGCCCAGACCCACTCCTCCATTCGGGGAGTTCTTCCTGACCAAGGCTGGGGAGATGGATGTGGTCCTCTGCGGGACCTGGACAAACAAACAAGAGGGTCATCACGAGTGTCACAGCTTCGCCGAGCAGGAAGTTTAAAATTCTTCCCCAGAATGATTTATGAGTCATCCTATCAATGAAGTCTGGCAGTGTCAACTGTTGGCTCTGTCGCTCTCACAGTTATGTTGATCAGCTTGTATTGAAACAGGTGCGAGGGCCAATAAAATGTGATTCAGTTACGGACAATCCATGTGAGTCTTGTCTTTTTTTTTTTTGCTCTGCCAACACACGTTCAGGTGTTATACAACATATCACATGTTGCAACACGTAGCTGTTGTTCCCGCATGAATTGAATTACATTCTTTTACATAAGAGCAGACAGGTAAACAACGATCAATTTGAAATCCAGAGACAGACAGAAAAAACACAGTCAGCACTGACATTAGGCACGCTTAATAAAAATGTCAGATGGGCAATAACAGATGTTTTTATGGGAGCGATAAGTACAGAGTGTATCGAAAGTTTAACTCAAAAGTTTCTTTGTCTATCTGCTGATCTTCAGCTCTTACACAACAAAATATGTCTTTTCACCACCTCTACTTAAGGAGCAATTAATCTGAGGGGCTCTGAATTATAGATTAGACTGCATAATAGTGTGATAACAAAGCGCTAAAACTAAAAGGCCTCCACTGACTGTAAAAGGTCGAACGCATGCATGCTGAGGGCAACGCTGGTTTACTAATGAGTTATTGGGACGCAGGTTAAGTGGTAAGCTCTCGTGAACGGAGGCTGTCGTCCTTCAAGCAGACGGCCCGTGTTCCAGTCTGACATGGGGCTTCTTTCCCACATGCCACTTCCCAATCTCTCTCCCTCGCTGATTTAAACTGTGCACATTTGTAGGCTTTTCTTCTAAAAGCATGTCTGTAAAATGTGAACCAATATATCTTTAACTTTTTAAAAGTTGTGAAGAAAAGTCAACTCACTATCTTTAGATGATCCTGTATAACATGTGAACAATGCTGCTTAGATCTTACATAATACCACAAGTTTATATTCTGTATAATATTTGATAAAAATTTATTTTCAGTCCTCCTTCCTCAAACAAACTCTCTGACCTTGGGTGGGAGATCCTCCTCCCTCAGCCAGGCTGTCCTGTCCCGATCCCGATCCCTTTCTCTGTCCCGATCTCGTTCCTCCCGTCCAGCGGCCCGCAGCTGGGGCCCGGGAGTATCAGAGGTGGGGTCTGAGTTCTGGCGGGGCATGTCAGGCCTTGGGGAGCCAACGCTGATGCCTTCACTCAGAGCTGAACCTGTCTGGTCCTGCAGAGACTGAGAGCCGGACATGGAGCTGGAGTGGGTCTTCACTGGGACGAGGTGAGCCATCTGCAGGAGGGAGAGAGACGGAGGGAGATATGAGGAGTTTTAGTCCGGGGATGGTTGGTTGAATCAGTTAGAGGAAAGAAACCAGGGTGAATGAAGGAGAGGAGTGAGGTAGTAAAAGGTTTCAGAAATGTATCTAATTATTTACTTTCCTTGTGTCTATGTTTGACAATGGTATGTTTGTTCATGGAAAACTGCAAAATAAAGTTTTAAAAAAAGAAAGAAATCTATCTAAGTGTGGAGAGAGATGTTGGTAGAAGAAAAGAAATAATAAAGACAGAAAATGATTTACAATAAATGAATAGAGAAGATAAAGGAGAAAGAAGAGATATCAGAAAGCAGAAGGCACTTGAATTTGAGTAGGTGAAATAGGAGAATAAAGATAGGAATACTTAGATAATAATTGAAATGGAAAAAGACAGTTCAGACATGAACTCTCAAAAGAGTTCATGTTATAGGCACTTAGTTTTGTGATGTTTTTGGTGTTTTGGAGACACACCGAACATTCCCATGCCTTCCCTTTTGCACATCCATTCCCTCACACACACACACACACACACACCTGTGGTTCGATGGAGCGGTGGATTGGTGGGGTGCAGGCGGGCTGCATGCCCCCGCTGCTGAAGGACTCGGAGCGGGGAGGGAGGGAAGGGTCGGAGATGCGGTTGGACACTTTGTGCTGCAGCGCTGGGGAGCTCTGTCTGTTCAGCTTAGATCGCTCCTCCACCTGAGACGGGTCACACACTACTGTCACTCACGGCCCGGCACACGACACAACCGCTCAACACACTTCACCACCACTACTGTGGATACCGATCGATCAGCTTCATGCATCAAAACACGCCACCAGACAATCTTAACACCTCTTAGCGCTGTGGGAGGGCACTGTGCATATTTTTCTTCAACCGTAAACATGTTTTTATGTTCGTGAGTCAAGATGTAATTTATTACCCTCTAATTATTTTCTCTCTAACCATAAGTCAGGTATGACATTTGGAGCGATTCCAAATCATTTCATATAATTATTCTACATCGAAACTGGCAGGTTGTGTGAGAAGTTTTTTTTTTTTTATTGTCACGTTAAAGCTCCTGTGAGGAGTTTTTTGATTGAACAGACTAAGACTTAAATTGTTGTCTCTCTATGAGATTCCGAATCAGACCAGAGCATCAGCATGAAGATTAATAACTTCCACATCTTTATTTGAACGAGAGCTGGATGCTTTTTTGGGAGGGTCTGACATTACAAAAAGCACACGTACAGGACACAATCAGAAAACAGTGACGACATACTGCTTTATCCACAGGGGGCGCCGAATTATCACGTTCTGCACAGGAGCTTTAAAATTAAACCCAGAAAAAAAAAATACTTCTCACCTACGCTTACAGCTACATAATAATATCCTGTAGCTTTTACAAATTCAGATTCACACAATTTTGACTGTGTCAGAGCTGTACTGATAATCGAGCATCCTGGGAATAACCTGGGGCCTAAATCTAAAATAGAACAACTCTGATACTTTACACTGAACAAATATGGATTTGTATAACATGACTGCAGCTATACTATACTTTTTTTCTATGGTCCAAAGTAGTTTTAGGTTTCAACATATAAGTAATACATTGTGTCTCCATGTCCCACGTACAGCTAAGAAGTAAGAGTGTCTGATGGCTGGTGAGTCAAGAATCAACAGGCACCCCAGTCAAACCAAAATCATGGATTCCACTACAAATTAATGTAGCATGTGTGCACACATATGAAACCATGTTTTATTGTTAGTCCATTTACTAGTCAGTCAGAGTGACTGTTTCTACACACTTGTGTCCCAAAGAGCACCAAACGTCCATGAGTAAGGAAAGCAGAAAGCTCCTGTAGCTAGTGTAATCAGATTATTAGATTATCTGCTGCGCAGTGAGAGAAGGCTCTGAGGAATGCTTCCAGCTGCACAAATCCCACTTCTCCACTCTTAACGATCCACTGAACAATTGGTTATGGCTCTACAGGGTGTAGTGTCTATAGCTTCCAGGTGAAATACGTGGGCCTTGGCATAGAGAACTCCCCCCTTTTGAAGCTTTCTGTAATTCCCCTATGAGCTCATAATCCAGTCAGATTATGAAATTGGTAAAAACAACTATGCAACGCAGTGGCATTGCCTGAAATCTGTGTTTGTTATTTGCCTGCTGGGTTGTATTCTACAAAGAGGCAACTTTGACAAATATGGTGGCAGAAAACGTTCCAGCCTGTGTCAGAGCGTACTGACAAAGACTGTACACAAACAGAAGCTAAGTACAAAGAACCGATGGACAAGGACAATTTATTGGATTCAGGAGAAGAGCTGCTGGTGAGATCTGTGAAGGCAGTTTGTGTTCAAGAGTTAGCATTAACATGAGTTGACCTACAGGACCAAAGAGAGAAGTACTATAAGAAGATCATGTAACTGACGAAAAATCTTTTGGGTAGTGCTGGAAAATCTTTGTTTGAATAATTGAACCCAAAAGCTTTTTCTACAAAGGCCACATTTCCACCAAGAGTAATACTGGGGACCTTTCATCATGGAATGAAAAGATTCCTCCAGTTATTTTCGACGTTCCCACTTCGGTCTTAAAAGCTGTATGAAGGTAACACAAATCATCCGCTGATGTGTCAAATGTCTCCTGAATGCTGGGAGTAATTGACCAATCAAAAACAGAGGAAACATTTGAGGGTCGAATAGAATGGTCTTGACCTTGATTTAGGGCTAGTTGTACAGGTTGAAAAGTTTCCAGGGTTTCCCTTGGAAAAAGGTTATGTGGTGGAAATGCAGCTTATGGCAGAGACTCTACAAGGTAAACAAAGCATTTGAAGATGGTTATTATTGCCCCTCTACAGAGAGAAAGAACTTCGAGACGGCTGAAGAATGAGAGGAGATGGAGGACAAAGGGACTTTAATGAGGTTTGGAATGTTTTGAAAGATCCCATCACCACTTGGCCAGAACCCATTACCATGCCACCATTTAGATGACTTGTTGACTGACCTAAAATTAAGTATTGATGGGCGGGTTTCATCGAAGACAACACCACCAGTACAGGTAGGAAGCAGCTTGCCATGACGGTTGGTGGGGCACTGGGTGATAGGAGGCAGGCAGGGCAGGGGGGTTGGGTCTGGGCTGGGTTTAACTACCAATGGACCCGGATGTTATTTAGGACTGTCCCTGAGAATTAACATCTCCCTTTTGGATCTCAGTCCCGGTTTTAAGAATTAAAATTTCAATTAAAAAATATAAACAAAACATGCATACACTCGATTATAAAAAAAAAAACGACCCATAAAAGACACCCCACTTTGTTGATAAAAGTATTTACAGATGTGTGATTTATTTTACAATGGTAATGGGTGTTTGATATATAAGTGCAATATGTGATAATATGTTTGTACTTCCATCTTTGCGAAAACTAATTTGACTTTTAAACCTTGAGGTTGGGATTTTATTCTAATAAGCGAGGACATCGGCTGTTTCAACAGACGTACATTTGACTTAAAACACTCCGATCCTCTTTTTAGGAGCTTAAAAGTAGCTTGTTATTATCTGTGATTCCATGAAACATTTTTGTAAATGAGGCATAAAATGTGATGCGGCAACTAAAAGGTACACTACCACGGAATTAACCAGCACCACAAGTGTGCTGCACTACGGTCTTCCTGCGCTATCGGAAAGTACTTCTTCCAGAGCAGGGTCCTTTTTGGGGCGGTGGAAAAGTTTCTAGGACTTACTGTAATTGTATACTTCGTGCCTGTGCATTTTTGCAATAAATACATTATGATATTCTGCTGGGCTATTAGAAGGTCATAAACATAAGACTTACAATTTAGAACTTTTATAATTAAGTCAAAGAAAAGGTTTCGTTTGAGACAGGATTCCTCTTGATTTGCAAAAAACTGAAGGAACACTTTGAACTACACTAAGTTGATTCAGCACCACTACATGAAACTCTTTATACTAGGAAGTTTTAGTATGGCTCCTCATTGTCTACTATGGTTATTTTCATAATGTGTTTTAAAATCAAATTGATTATGAATTGGTGCAAAACAAATACAATTTATTGATGATTAAGAGATGGATTTGTGGCAAGGAATGTTGAATATCAGTCACAAAAATCGAAATACAAACGTGTGTGTGTTTGTGTGTGTGTGTGTGTGTTGAAATACATGTGTGGAAAAGCACTAGCATTCGACAGACTTCGGGTGGACCAGAGTCTGGGATCCAAAGGGAGAGTTATACGGGGAGCAGTGATGGGTGGAGGCAGGTAATATGAAATGGGGATGGGAACCGAATGCTGGCAAGAGTGTGTTGGACATTGAGTAGTCAGGAGAGAATGGAGGGGATAAGGTAGTTGAGGATAACGACCTTGAAGTGGGGGAAAGGGTCGGTGAGGTTTGGAGTGAGGAGTGAGGACGGAGGCCCATCAAATGAGATGGAGTTGTTGGAGCACTCTTTGGCAAACACTCAGTGGAGCGACTATGCATTGGTCTGCCCATGTTCTGTCTGAGTACTGCTGCTGGGGCAGAAGCACTGAGGTCGCACATAGAAGAGTGACCCCTTACTGCATTCTGCCCCCATCCCTCTGGTCTTATATCCCAATCAGATGAAAGGAAAGAAAAAGGATTGTTATCAGGAACTTGAAGGAGAAAGTTCTCCTGGCTGACAGCAGGTTTCAACTCCTTCTGCCAACCTTCCTGATACTCTGGTTCTAGTGCTACTTCTATTCTACAACAAGGCGAGTGCGACCTAGAACGAGGACGGACATTTACCAGTTTGACCACAGGGTTGGTAACAGGAGTAGCTCCAGACTGAGGTCTATGGATCTGTGCCGGGGACTGAGGATGACCATGAAGGGCTTTAGGCTGAGGGTCTGGAGACAAACCATGGATGGCTGCATGATTTGGGGCAGAAAGAGGCCTGTCTCGTGGCTTCTCTTTCTGATTACAGGGCCCCAGAAGATGAAGGTTTGGTATTTGGTTGGACTGGCTGACCTGCCCTTGACTCTTACTCGGTCCCCTACTGGGCCCTTGGCTAGCAGCCTGGTTGTGTTCCTGGATGGGCCCTGGACTGCAGCTCCTTACACTGCGTCTCTGAGCCCTGAATTCTCTGACCTGCTGGCTTATTTCCTGCTTTAGCCCTGGATCTAAGGACTCCCCATTGTCTAGTGAAATACGGATGTGTGGTAGGTTGTTGGACAAGAGCTGGGCAGCATGGGACGGGGTTCGCCTAGGTGCTCGAGCTTGGCGTTGGCCGTGAGAGCCAGCAAATGAAGGTGGTTGATTGAATGACTGGTGATGTCGTAGGTTAGGGCGGGGTGGGTTACCCTGAACATGCAGCTGCTTCAGGACCTAGGAGTCAGAGTCAGAGGAGGGTGAGCAACAACATAGACACAGACAAAGTAGACATCACGGTTGGATAATCAATACAACAGTGTTAATTCCATAGACCAGATATAAGACGTGGATGTACCCTTTTATTCCCAATGTTAAGCCAGTAAGTACGTGCCTAACATCTGCATTTCTGCTGATGACCAGCAGGAGGCAACTCCACAGGTTGCAGAAATGAGTCCAGTTGTATAAAAACCAGAGGCTGAAATAACTTCCTAACTTTGTAATGATCGTATGTAAGGTAAAAACAAAGATAATGCAGAGTATGCTTTAGAGTAAGGCTTCTGTTGACAGCAGCATAAAAGATCAAGATGGTGGGCTAATGTTGTACTGAATGTTGTACTGTGCTGAAACGGAGTAAAGAGTTACATGCCAAGAGGTGAGGGTGAATAAGTGCATAAATCCTGCACTTGACCTCTTAAGGGTCATTTGTACACTTCATTTAATCTGATGTCAGGATGCATGATTTTATGATCCTCTTGTTTTACTTCATAAATAGATGACTTATTGCCTCTATCATGATTTATAATGTGAGGGGGAGGGGGGGCTTTATCCACTTTGTATATACAGTCTATGGTCAATTCTTGAATATCTTAATCTTCAGACTCAAAGAGCGAGGTATATGAATCCACTTTCCCCACTTTGACTGCAGCTTTCAGTTCCACCTGCTGGATGTGAAGAACACGAGAAGGCCACTCGGTGTGTGCGATGTAACAGGGGTTTGAGTCCAAACAATTACTGGGATCATCACCAACATGTGCAAATGTTCAGTGAACTACTTTCCTGATGGAACTCACTCACATCCGAGGAAAATATATTGACTAACTGCAAGCTTATCTTTGTAAACAATGCATGTGGTTACCTACCTCTTTAGCCCAGGCAGGCTTGTCATTAGGATTGATGATATCCTTATAGTGGTAAAGCTGTTTCTTCTCTGCTTGCCTTCCCTCCTGCTGCTGCTGCTGCTGCTGTTGCTGTTGTTGTAGAGACACCAGGTAGGCCCTCTCCTGCTGGAGCTGCCTCTGTAGGCGCTCTGCCTGCCGCTGCTCTTCTACCTGCTTCCGCTTGTACTCCTGCGGGTGAGAGGCGCAGAGGGAGTATCGGAGAGAGGACAGGAGATGAGAGACGTGAATCAGATTTTGGTGTCACATATTCACAAATCTTGCACACTGAAACGTCGAAACAAATGATTGACACCTTGAATACGATGAAATATGAGCAGTTTTTGGTACTGGGACGTAAAGAAGGCAGGGAAGAAGGAAAAGGGAAGGGAGGAGGAGGAGGAGGCCATTTTTCTCTGGCCTCTTGTGTTTACTTTGGATGGATCTCAAAAGGTTTCCAGGCTTTTGTCTGTGCGCCCTTTAACAAACTTCTCTTCAAATATAAACCATGACTCGGTTGACAAAATGCAAAAGACATCTTTTCACAAATAATACATAGATCTGTCGCACTAGACCAGACTGGGGCAGTGAGAGAAACCCTCTGCGGAAATAACAACGTCCCATTTTCTCTTGGATGTTTTCACTTTGTGTGGGCCAACACGATTGAGGCTGACAAAACCGTTTTCCTGTGCCCTCTGGGGAGTCTTTTGAGATCCAGCAAATGTAATGCTACCGTACATGCAATCAGTGATGTGAATAAATTCCACACAAACATTAGAGATAAGGCAATTCATTGTTTCCGCTTCATGTTTTTTTTCCTCAAATCCGTGGCTAACAGGTTTAGAGAGTCAGACTGTGCATTCCCTCACAGTCTGTTCCTCTCTACTGGCATTTTGGGTGCATGCAGTGGGGAATAGGGGGCCACACAACACGAATGGGGAGCAGCAGTAGCACTGTGGTTACCAGCAGTAACGCCTGTTCTTGTAGTAGTTGCTGCTGGAGAATCTCTAACTGCCTCTGTTCCTCTTCCAGCTGTCTACGGATATACTCCTGAGCAGCATGTCGGCACAAGGAGATAGAAATAGACTGAGAACAAGATCAGGAAATCTGAACGTCCAAACACTGAGATAGACGAAAAAAAGACAGAGACAGGAAGAGAGAAGGAGACGTTAATCTCCTGAGTTGGCTGTAAAGAGGAGAGACAATGGGGATGAGAGGAAAGAAGACCTTGTTCTGGAACATTTGTAAAGTGTTTCAAAGAAGAAGAAAAAAATGACAGGGACGGAGAAAGAACAGCTTTGAACATTTCAGTCCAGAAACAGTTGATAAGAGTGGGAGGAGAGAGAGACAGAGCGATAAAGGGAGACAAGAACAGACAGATTTATACACATATGGCCAGCAGAACGTTCAATAATAGAGAGTGAAAGAACTGTCAACAGTAAGACAAATGTTCAGGGAAGATAGAAACAAGCTCTGGATATATGTAAATATTTAGCTTCCCTGCAAAACAGTAAGTAAAAAAATAATGGGGGTAAATGGGAAGTTAAGTAGTAGTACGAGTGAGAATCACTCCCATGATTCCTTGGTGGCCTTGATGTCCTCTTTTGTTATGGTTTTGATCGAGAGCGGCAGATTTTACATTCTTTGTGTTTAAAGCTCCTGTAACGAGCTTTAAGTTTAATGAATTTTGGCGTCCCCTGTCCGTCTTCTCTTTTTGCAGATGACGCGAGTACGCAGGTTTTTTTCATCATACAATCTCATCTTGTTCTCTCGTTAACTTTTCAATGTATTAGTCATTGGAAATTTAAAAAAAATAAAATAAAGTTTTAGCAGCCTGTTAATCACTTCATGAGACACCTACCCTGTGTCGGTTGTTTCAGGCATAATAATATCAATATTGAAATAATAGATCTACTCTCTTATGGTCTTGTTTTCTTTAGTGGGTCACAAAGAGGCATCAGTATCCACTTCAGTCTGTTCACTGCTCACAGTTTACATGGATGTTCATTTAGTGTTGATGGAAAACATTTTCATATGAAGCACTTGGTTCTTTACTGACTTTTATACAAAGAGAGAAGTTTGAGTGAAGCAGTGCCTACATGTACCAGAATGCATTGCCCCCATAAGCAGCATCAGCCTCAGGAAAGGTCCTCTGCTCTCATGTGTTTGGGATGCCACTTTTGTTATTTGTGTATTAGTAACATAGTTGCAATGGTGGTTAGAAGAAGAACAGGACACTGCAGTGATTTTCAATCCCTGTAACTCACTATTATAAACAGAGATGAGGTTAAAGGTCGCAACAATTACCTAGAAGTCAAACTATGTGGAATTGTTATGGAAATATTAATGCTTACATAAGTTGAGTAAAATGAAAGAAAGTTGGAAGTTCTGTTAAAGTGGCTGTGAGGAAGAAAGTGACTATGAGCCTAGAAAATAATGCATCATCAGATTAAAAATGCCAAAGTTCCCTGCCTGCAGCTGAAATCCTAAATAAACAGACTGAGTCGACTACATCCCTGAGGTTATTTAAGTGGGTAAAGTCTGAATGACTCAAGAAGAAAATGATCAAAAGAAACTGAGGACCATAGAATGTTTAGGGGGCAAATCATGGATTTTGGACATGAGCTGTCATGATGGTTAAAACTTCTGTGGCCCCATGCTATTGGCGTTAATTGTGTTGTAAATAATATCAAAGTCTGTTGACACTAGAAAGTGTACGAACCTGTTCTCTCTCTGCATGCCTCCTCTCCTCCTCTCTTCGGAGCTGCTCCATTTCCTCGTAGCGCCTCCTCTGCTCCCTCTCGTGCTGCTTCCTCAGCTCTCGCTCTCGCAGCTGCTGCTGCGGGGAGAACAGACGCAACCAGATGATTCAAGATCAATGAACAAAAAGGGGTTTATCTGTTTTCACGCAAATTAAGAAATCCTGCCTCAGCAGAGATTCTCACACAAACGCTGAAACTCTGATATGTGAACTCATTTGATCATCGTTTCTTTTTGTGTGCGATTATTCCTTCTATGTTTCACATCTCCACAATGTACCTTGCCTTGGATCATTCTACATACATCATACATTTACAAAGGGTATCACTCTGTTGTGATTTGTAACAATTATACAATTTATGAGAACTTGGTTGTACTATTAGGTGTGGCATTTACTCTTCTTACATACTGATGCAGCTCTCCTCAAGTTTTTGATCTGATATACATAATGGAGAAATATTTTTGATTTTGCATGTTCACATTCCCTTCTATTTTTTTCCCTTAAAACAATTAACAGATTTCAAAAACACCTAAACCTCATGGGGCTGACAAGGCCTGTTGTTTGTGTTGGTGTGTGTGTGTGTGTCTGCAAGGGGCATTTTATGTATATATTGCTATTTGTTACTTCTTGAATGATGTATGCTTTTATATGTTGTTTTGTTACCTGCCAAAGGGACTGCAGATGTAAATTAGCCTAAGGCTAACTCTGGTGCAATGCATCAAATGGTTACATTTATGTTTTTTATTGCACACTGTCCCTCACAAATGAAGTTAAATTTGAAATTGTATGTCTTCTCTGTATGTGCATGTGTAAAAACCCACATTAACATGTATTTACGTGTAATGAATCCCACATGCATATGTCCACAGACACACACTCAGCCCTGTGTGTGTGGGTCAAGTCAGTTGAGGGGAGTCATGGTGATCAGCCGTGCGTTTGGAGGCAAAACCCCTGATGGGAACCCAGACAGAGCGCACCGATTATGGGCTGAGGATTTCCTTCAATAAGCCTGCTCACTGGAACTAAACGAGGGACACTGGGGAAAGAGTCTGTGTCTGTATCACCTACCCTTTCTTTTGCAGTCTCTTCCAAATGTGAGGTTTTCTAAATTTAAGGTGCCAGAAAAGGGACAATGTATGCCTTTAAATATGTTTAAAGTGTGTCAGTGTAATGGTCGCCAACAAACAGGAGGCTTCTATTAAGTGTAAGAATGTAATCTGATTTATTCTGTTTAATCTCCAGGGGTACATTTTTTCAATCCATGGTAAATCTGTATCTACTGATGTATGTTGCTTTTTTGTGTGTATAAGCTGATGGGAATTAAGTGACAACCTCTGGCTCAAAGCAGACGTTTCCGAAACTGCAGTTCCTTGAATGGCCACTTGAGGCTGTGTCCAACAGGGGATCAATCACAAACAGGACCAATATCAAAATGTCTTACTTTAAAGTTTCATTAAACATGTTTACAGTTTGGCACACAATCAGATTAGGTCTCTTGAGCTTGTTTTTCTCTTGATGGGTAAATTAATATAACTCGCTCATTTTAATTATATGAATCACAGGAGTGTGGTTCACTTGAGTGACAGGTGAATACTCATAGATGCCGCCACAGTTAATTTAGTCACTGAACTTAACCTCTCGGCTGTGTTCTTGTAGTTATTCATGGAGTCTGTGTTGTGAAATAGTCCACCAGTACAGACGAATAGCTTTCATAACTACAGCAGCGCCCTCACTCATGGCTTAAAAAAAGGAAGTTGCTGAACCAGTGGGTGACATCACTTTGCCTATTCCCATTGTTAATGCTGTCTATGTGTAAAAATATCACTTCTTCAACCCCCTCGTGTTTACCTCCTCCAGCAGCCGCCTCTGCCCCTTCTGCTCCTCGATGCGCTTCTGTCTCTCAGCTAACAGTAAGCGCTTGTGCTCGTCGTTCTGCTGCTGCTCCAGCAGCTGCTGGCGCCGCTGTGCTTCCGAACGCTCCTTGTTGGCCAGCTGGAGGCGCAGGAAGTCCCGCCTTAGGGTCGACTCTCCGGGGATGTTGATGATGGAGCTGTCGGACCAGTTAGAGAAGAGATGTTTCAAGTAACGACAGACAGTTGTAAATGTTTTAATCAGGGCTGTCAAACAATAAACATTTTAAATCACGATTGATCGAAACAATGAATTGCTGTTTTTGCATTTAGAAATAAACATAATTAGGCTTGTATTTTAAAATGTTGTAGTGTCCTCACTTGAGAGTACTTTGCTATTTGAATACAGCCTGCTTTTATTTTGAAATAAAGAAAGGACTTTCTGGTAGATCAGGTTTGGACACTAACTTACAAAATAGAACGCAATTATTCATGATTTTTGTTTAAATGAGGAGAAATAAGACTGACCTCGGTTCACCCATTTCTCTCTCTTCATCCTCCTCTTCACTGCCGCTGTACTCATACTCTGTCTCATCTGATGGCGACAGGAAAGAGACAAACATATTAAGTGATGGAAACAACAGAAAAGATCACATCAAAAAGGTACAGTAAGGAAATAACCAGAGAAGATCTTTCACTTCAGCTCCTCCTGTTCATTTCCTAACCACTCATGATTCTGACATTCCCCGATCCTCACTCCTTTCAGGCTCCATCTTTTTAGACGCTTTGAATGCAAGTATGAATTGTAATTTAACTGAGTGAAGTGAGGTGGAGAATATTCGCTGAAAGCTTTTTCGGCTTTATTCTTAAAGCATTATGATTGTAGAAGCGTCCCCGGCTCTTACAGAGAAGCCTCCTCGCAGACATGTCTTCTGTGACAGAGTGACATCTGCAGAGAGACACAGCGTGTCTACAATGACAGGACATTTCTATACATCATCAGGACAGCAGTGGGCTGTTTCATGAAGCGGTTAATGTGGTTCTTACTGACGCAGTGGCGGTGTGCGAGTGTCGGCCTATCACTCACACTTAATGTGTGTGTGTGTGTGTGTGTGGTGGTTTGAAAAACAAGTCTGTCACTTTATTTTGTGCCTCACTGAAAACTATTATCTGATGAAAAATGTGGACGAGCATATGCATCTGTGTGACAGTTCAAAACTGCATTACAACTTATTCTTGCAGACTATTTTTGTGTAATTGTGTAAAAGTGTGAAGGAAGTACGCGTTGATGTGTGTTGCCGTTTGCGTCAGTGTGTGTCTGAACTATGCCGGCCAACAGGGGCAATCGCCCTGCAAAGGTCTGAATGATTTCCATTAGTTGAAACAGGCTGCAGATTCACTCGATTCTAATTCAAACACACTTGCAGGCGATGCAAATGGAAAAAAAAAAAAAAACACGATGCAAAAAAAGCATCTGTCTTTGCATTTGTTTTGGACTGACGTGTTTTTCCAATATACATTGTTTAAGAATTTGCCTTTTCTCCCTATGGAATACCAAACAACCAGCAGGCTACCATCCCTCCTCGGCATTCAAAAAGCCAAACTAACCAGATCTAAAACCATCTTTTAAGGATCACAACTTTAACTGAACTTTTTTGTCTGCATGTTAAAGGTTCTCAGATTCACAGGCTTTGTTTGTGATTGTTAGGGCCGACAATGAGGTTTTTTATTCAAAGTTCGTTTCACATGAGTGTGAGTAACCCGGACAAACTACAATACAAGCCACCTATTGGCTGAGCAAACGGTTTGGCTTTTTCTTTATTGAATAGATCTTCTCACTCTTTGATAATAGGAAAATTCCACAAAATACGTCTTAATGTCAATCTGGGTTTCAATCCACTCGAGCAGATGTTCTTCCTCACCCCTCTCGCCCCTCTTCTTCTTGGTGCGGTCGATGTGGTCCTTCAGCTGGATGCGGATCTGCCTCTCGTTGGGCAGGTCCCTGATGAACGGGTGTTTAAGGAGTTGCTCAGTGCTGGGTCTCTTGTCGTGACTCTTCACCAGACAGTTCTCTATGAACGACTGGAACTTCTTCGACCTAAAATCAGACACGTGTAAATAAATAAAAAATGATTCAAAAACCTACCTATCACTAAGTGTATGCCTGGGCTGATTGGTCTGCTTCTAACTGTTTTGCTCTTTAGTATCAATGCTCACTCACCATTTCTTCGACTTGAGTCTGGGGGCGGGGTTACGTGGGATGAGGAAGAGGGCTCTCATTGGGTGCATGTCGCACAGAGCTAAAGAAATCAGGAGGCAGTGAGGGCGTATTAGGGTGAATGTGGATAACTATGTGAAACATTTTTATGGCATAATATCAAAGCTAGCTGGAGTTAGCCCTCACCTAAAATAAATAAATGATCAATACAAATATTATTTTGTAAAACTTAAACACACAAACACAGCTGGCGTCTCCATGTTTAAATTCATTATCCCCATCATAGATCTGCAGCTGTACTGCTGCATCACTTTGTCATTTAGCATCTTATGTCCAAACGTCACGTTAGCAAACATAACTAGACGTTAATAATGGTTGCAAAGGTACGTACGTGGTGCTCCTTCAGCCATCTCTATTGCAGTGATTCCCAGTGACCATAGATCACTCTGTAAGCAGAGAAACACAGTGAATAAATACTCCAAAAAAAAGCCACAAGAGTCAAACTTTCACCGTCCTTTGTTAGCGCACCTTGAAGTCGTAGGTGGCTTCAGGGTTCTCGTCACAGGCGATAACCTCTGGTGCCATCCAATATGGCGTCCCGATAAACGTGTTCCTCCTGCTTACTGTTCTGTCCAACTGGGCTGACACGCCAAAGTCAACTGCAGGGGAAATACACACACACACACACACACACACCTCTGGTTACAGTCTGTAGTTTATTTGAATCTTTTTTTTTCGCTGTGTGCTTTGAAGGCTTCACTGGATTCCATTATAAATTCTAAATGCAAAAAAAAATAACTCAACCAGTGACATTTTCTCTGATTTACAGACAAACACACTTTATAATCCCCTCCCTAGTGAGTGGAGAGAGAGAGAGAGAGAGAGAGAGAGAGAGAGAGAGAGAGAGAGAGAGAGAGAGAGAGAGAGAGCGAGAGAGAGAGAGAGTGAGAGAGAGTGAGAGAGAGTTAGTTCCTCAGCACTCTGCAGCGGGAACAGCAGCAGAGCTACACAGAGATGGGTCGTCTGGTATTCAGCATAAAAGAAGCAAAGAAAAGCCTCACACACACAAACACACTTCAGAGGAGCAATCTCAAACTTTAAATCTCCCGCTCCCCCTCAAATCAAACAGCCATTTAGCCAAGTTAGGTTAAGTTAGATGTGGGACTGACCGAGTTTGACCTCTGCGTTCTCTGTCAGCAGGACGTTCTGTCCCTTGATGTCCCTGTGGATGACCTTGTGCTGGTGGAGATGAGTCAGACCCTGCAGACGAGAGACAGAGACACATGGTAAAGAAATGCCATAGCAGCGAAGAGACAAGTCCCAATTGATATAATCATCAATATCATTAAAATGGAAGTGCTCTTGAGCAGGTTGTTCCCACATCTTAACTTCTGGCCTCCCTTTGAAGATGAGTAATTCAAACACTGGTACAAATGTTGCTGTGCAGTGGAATAACTTTCAAAAGACATCTTTGTGTGAGTTGGACAATATATTATCATCCTCCTGACTCATGTCACACAATAATCAAATTGCTGGTGCCAAATATTGACATCTAAATAAAAATGAAAAATAAAAAAAGTCCCGCTCGTCACAGATTTCACTTGCAGCCTTGATTCATCACTTCTTGACTCCTCAAAGATGAGCTGATGATATGAATGAATGTATCGTGTGCTCTGCATCTAATTGGCTAAAGATGTAGGAGAGCGATGTAAAAGAAGAAGAAGCAAAACTCAGCAGGAAAGTGGTGAAAACTCAACGGTTAATCGTGGTGATTTGATGCATTAATTATACCCTTTAAACGGTGCATCGTAGAGTCTTCAGGTAATCATGGCATCGTTTCCTTGGTTACCCTGCAGGTCCAACCCGTACATGTTCTCTTTCATATGAGAGAAGACACTATTTGATAGAAGAAATGTACGTGTAAACCCTGAAAGATGTGTGTGACATCATCAACATCAGGACGGAAGTGTTGTTTAAACTTTGGTTTCCAGGGCCGCGTAGAGCAACCAGGAAGGTCTGTATCTTGAGTATTATTCATCATCTTTGAGGTTTTCGTGCCTTCTAAGCCTTTTTTGGGCTGAGCACATAATTCGTGCATGACATTTTAATCAAATGAGTCAAAAGGGCTTCTTTTTTTTCTTTTTTTGGTTGGCAAAGAAACGGGGGTAGGGGAAGAAGACACAATATTCTAGCTGAAGTTCATTGTACGATACTTCCAGCAGATTCTGTCTCTAAATATAAATATTGATATTGTTTTGAAGGCTGAATATATTCACATATATAGTCTAGTATATTATTTGGTTATGAGAGTTTTTCCCGATTTAAGTGAAGCATCTTGTTTATCCATTCAAAACTGCTGGTAGCCGAGTGGTTAGTGTGCATGTTAGTGTTTACGCAGGCTAAACTCCTCCAAGTCGGCAGCCGGGGTTCAAACATGAACTATGGTTCCTTCTCCTTTGTCATAATGACAGCTTGGAGGATCAAAAATGTTTAAATGGAGAGACAGAAAAGGGTTAAAGCAGGTAAAAAGACAAAGATTTAAAAAAAAAAAAAAAGACTGACGAAGTGGAAGGAGAGCGAGAGAGAGGATACAAAAGAAAGAGAATGGAAAGAGAGAGAGAGAGAGAGAGAGAGAGAGAGAGAGAGAGAGAGAGAGAGGGAAGAGAGCAAACAACAAGACGAGACATGATGGGTAAGAGGAAAACAGTGAAGTGGAAACAAGAGAGGAAGTATTGTTCCCTCTGTTGAGAGCAGCATTGCAGATATCTGACCAGATGCAGTGATACTGCTGCTCAGTGTTTGAGGTTTTAGCCCTCAGCTCCACAAATACACAAGAACAGAAAGCAGAGATAAGATTAGGTAGAATGAGATCTATTCATCGCTCTAGAAAGTCTGATACGATGGAACAAAAACAACTGGGGATGGTTATCAAGAAAACATGCCAAAGAGCGATGAACACTGAAAGAATTCAAAGGCAATTGGACTTGAAGATCTTGCAGACATTTCACCTCTCCTCTGAAAGGCTTCGTCAGTTCGAAACTAACTGGTGGACGGAGCCCGAAATGTAAGCCTCTGTGGATCATTAGCATGGTAATGCTAATGGTTAAGGACGACTCGCATAAGAATCAAGTTTTTGCAGAGAGTCTTGACCCCCGCTTCTGGACCAATGGCGCGTGTGCATGTAAGTGAGGGGGCGTGGCTTTTGAGGGTGTACAGAGGGGAGAGGGTGGGTGAAGATGGAGCACTGAGGGAATGCTACTTTCAAAATCATGCACGTTTTTAAAAATTACCGGCCCTGCCTTTGGCTTCTTTAACACCCTTTTTATACAAACAGCCTTCCCCAAATAGGCTCTGTCCTTTGTCATCTTCAAAGCAGTGTCCTTTGTCCTTTAGATATAAGTAGACTCCTACCCTGAAGCACTGGCTCTCCTATTCTATGCCATGCAAACACATTTGGATCAAGCTTTGAATTCACCATGACCTGGACAACTGAGAACCAACACAGACATCATTGAAATAGGGTATCTGAAAAGAACATTACTTCTTTATTTAAAAAGGGGGACAGGTTTGTATTAAGAAAGTGGCTTTTTATGGTGCTGGTATTTTTAAGGGAATTCAACATCAGCATACATTCCTTTAATAAAAGGAATAAACACTGATTTAAATTCAGAAAACAGCAAATATACTTTAGAATATTTCTTACTATGGTAATGGTCACCTAAAGGTTTCACTGGAACTAAACAGGCTTAGTCAGATCTTGTGTGATTACCTCTAATAGAAACCATCAGCTCACAGTGCACATGAGGCGATTTGAGAAAAATAGCAAATAGATGAAGTCATAATTTCAGAGGTGACAGAAGCTCAATTTTCCATTGTAACTGCATTCGTTAACCCTGAGGCTTCGTTTTTCTAATTGAATTATTGTTCTTTGTCGATGCTCAGGAGAAGTAGGCCTGATCATAAAATCATTTTAGCTGTGTTGGTTGTAAATGAGTCTGAGCTTTACTGGAGAGTATTACACCTGTGTAGGAAAAGGGAAGTCATGAGAGGAAACAGGGCAAATAACCAAAGTTACTGTGGAACAAAAACATGTTCGACTGCTTTAATATAATCTCTGTAAAACTTTTATTATCCTAGCTTCTTCTACAGAGAGACTCCTAACAATCTTCTTCTAAAAAGGATTACTTTGGGGCTTTTTATGCATTCATTTTTGGGGGATAGAATCACAAATTGTGGAGAGCGAGAGTGTGAAGAATGACATGTGGGAAATGGACCTCAGGTTGGATTCAAATCTGGGCCGCCCGCTGGAGGACTTAAGGACTTAATCCGTACATGGAGCACGCACACTAACCACTAGGCTACCGGTGCCCTGTTATCTTTGTTTATACAGTTTATGGTTAAATTCTTACAAAAACATTGAAGGATTGTTAAATAAACTAAATGAAATTAAACATGTTTTGGGAATAAATTTTTTTTTGTGGAAACATTGATTTTTGCAGAGATTTCCTACACGGTCAACTAGGAAAAAATGCCCAACAGCATTTTCCCATGATTAACAGCCAAGCATTCATTGACAGCATCTACCTTGCAAACAGAAGTACTCTTACTGTTAACAGCAAACACATAACAGCACACAGCGTTCATTATACATTAAGAGGATATATCAACAAGGTTTTTTTTGTTCCACATTCACATACGATGATGCTACCTTAAGACCGGTGAAGTTTGCAGAAAATGACTTGAAAAAAGTCAGAGTCAGTAACTCACCCTGAGAATCTCTCTGCAGATGTAAGCGGTCCACTCCTCTTTCAGAGAGTTTCCCTTGGTGTTCTTGATCAGGTCTGTGACCGAGCCAGCTCCACAGAACTCCATCACCAGCTACAAACACAGAAGGAGAATTCAAAACTGGCCTGCAAAAGAAGCTACACTTGTTCACATTGTTGAAATAAGCAGGTAAATCCCATTTAACACCTGTTCATTAATACATGCACTGTCATTTGTGGACATCCTTTCCTCAACTTGGGATGAATTACAACTAATCACATTTGAAGACCCCAAAAAACATCAATTTGAGGCAGCATACACATCAATAACAGCTTAAGTGTTACAGTATGGGTCTAACAGTTTGGAGATACAAAAAATATATGTTGTGAATATTTAGCCCATTTGACATTGCTTGTTCAAGATGGGACTTGTAGGCCTTCCCGTAAATGTCACAGAGGTAACAACAAAACGTCAGAGCTGGCAGGATGGATCAGGGCTGTGTGTGCCAGTTTGAGTGTGTTTGAAGCTCGCGCTGATTGCTTACACATCATGCCTCTTGGGTTTCCACAACACTGTAAGGCTATGAAAATCCCACACAGGGACACCTACTGTATAATAGTATAAAACACTGTTGTAGGGTTCAATGTAAAAAAGTACAAATGTGGAGCGTCAGCAGAGCTTCGTTTCAGCACTGCAGTGTAATCTAAAAACGGCTTGCGTTTTTACTTCAAATTCAGGGTTTTATTTCTCTATCGTTTGTCGTTAGAATACAGAGAACTATAATGAGCTCAGTTTTTTAAACCATGGCATTAGTTAATGAGTTAATCAATTGTGTAATTGTGAAGAGCACAGTCTTCAACCTTAAGAAAACACTCAATAATCTGATCAGTGTTTAAGCATTAGTAACACATCACATACACAGACAGTTATGTTGCACCCTTTCTTTGTCACTCTCTTCACAAACACGCACACACGACTCACAAACTGACTCAACGAGGTCATGAGATCATACAAAAGAATCTAATCTGTCTCTTGACCCAAACTAAAGAGTATCCATTCTGTCCATCACTCTCCTCTGTTCATCCTGAGCTGCCTCATTCCTTCAGCTCTCCTCTCCTCTCCGCCCTTCATTTCTATCCATCCAAGCATTACATCCGCAGAGATATGCGGGCAAAAGTTCAGCTGGTCAGTTTCTGGCTCTGCTTCAAGCTCCTCTCATCATCGCTGTGGATTACACAGGGAGATAGGAAGCTGGCAAGTAATATCCGAAACCCTCTCTGATCCTGTGTGTGCATGTGTACCCTGACACGGCAAACACAAAAGAAACACTCATAGACATAAGGGCATGTGCGTCAAATCACATTTAAAAAGAAACACAAAACGAGCTGCTGTTGAGTCATGTGGAATTATGCATGCACAAGATCCAGCTGCTTTTTGTATATGCATACCATATTTGTGTGCCTTACTGTTGTTGTGTGATGAATGGGACCAGATCAGAGAAGAGAGAGCTCCCTGAGATCACATTTACTCATGATTTATTGCAGCAGCTCGCCAGCTGCAAGCTTATTCATACACTTTATATCTTCTCACATTAAGCACATATTTCAATGCACACAAAACTACACACTGTAAACATAATAGTGACAAATGGAACGTCGCTTCTTTCCGTAGCCGTTCTCTCCCCATGTTTCACTTCTATTTCATACGCACAGGCTGCAAAAATGCCTGAAAAAAAAACAAACAGACAAAAACGGGAAATGACTGCGTACCCATAGCTGGTCATCCACGCCGGGAGGGTTCTTCTTAACAAATGCTCCGTAGTATGTTGCGATGTTGCGATGGTGGCTGTACTTCTTCAGCATGTTGATTTCTGCTTTGATCTCCTCTTCTTCATCCTGTAACACACGAAGGGACAAAAATCAACAGGTGACCACTGCTGTTAAATCCTGAATCGATGTCGATAGAGCAAAAGGGATAAAGTCGTTGATGGATTTGTAATCTGCGTCCACTGATGCTCAGCTAAGTGGTGTTACAATGGAAACAGCTGGGATCTAAATATCCCACAATAACAGAATTACTTTTTAATGACTCTGATTTTATGGGGGGGTTACTGACACACAGCCAAAAGCAAGTGTTTGAAACAAGCTGTCATGGTGGCAGTTGGTTACGTAGAACTGTAATTTCTTATTAATTATTCACAATAACGGAGAATTATGCCTTGATTACTCCAATTTAATGTTCATGAGCCACGGAAACAAAAACACTTGCTTTAGTAAGCTGATTTTGTACAGTGTCGGATCATTTAGCTCGCAATTTTGCCCTTCATTTAATTTTGAATCGTTAATTAGAACGGTCGTATTTGTATTGTATTTAAGGAGATTTTTGCACAGAGCCTTTCTTTCATTCATCGCTTGTTCTTTCTCATCCTCTGGCTATTTGTTTATTCATTCACATACATCTGCACATGTTCATTTCTCATTCATTCATTTAACGATTCATTCATTCATTCAGGTTCTGTGCTCCTTCATTCCTGCAGTCCTTCATTGTTTAGCTGGCAGCTGAGCGCAAACAGCGAGGCGTAGGGTGAGAGGATCTCTAAATATAGCTGAGATTCCCTCCTGCTTTACAGACACGCCTGAGACCACACTGCTGTCCTAATACCTCTAGCTAATATTACCATGGCAATAGGCCTGTCCTCGTTTCCTCTCTGCCACATCACACTCACACGTACACACAATCGCTAGCTCTGACTCATCGCTCATAATTAGATGACACGGTCGGCGGTGGTATAATCACTTGAGATGATTTTTCTGTGCGTGGGTATGTGCACGAGTGTGAAAGGGCTTGAGTGTGTGTGTGTGTTTATCTTACCCCAGTGACATCCATGACCTTGATGGCTGCCAGCTGCCCAGTTTTAACATGGCGACCCTGATGAGAGGAGGAAAGAAGGGGGACAGTCAATGACACAAGCAGACAAAAACAGGACAGTGGAGATATCAATGTCCACTGTAAGTTAACATTTCTTTCACTGTCAGTCTGAATTACATTAAAACAATTTCCAGAATGTGGAAAATACAGGTTAACACATTATTAAAAACACTTCACAACAGAGACAGAATCCAAAGAACATCCAGAGTGTCACTTCCCAAACTGAGTTACATACACGCAGTTGCTAACGCCACTTGGTTTTAAATCGGTTTTAAATTTAAAGATTGTTATTGTGAAGTTGATTGCACAAAGAAAGCAACAGCCATGTAAAAAAACTCAAGAAATGCAGCCTCTAGGTCTCTTTCTTTGTAATATAATGAACACATTTCACAGACAGTGACCTGGTGACATAAAGATTTCGATCAAAATCAAAATATAGGCTAAGCTAATTCAAGCTAGCAAGCCAAATTCAAGACACTTTTAAAACCATTTCTCATTGTATTAACTTGAACAATGTTTTCCGTTTTGGCATGGAAACACTTGACTATGCTGAATATGGTTAATAGTAGTTAAACACGATTGACAGTCTAAGAAGAAGAGGAACAAACACAGACTTGGCAGCGTTTTGTAATATTGAGGCTAAGAATCTGCCTGAGGTGGGCAAGGAGGCGAAGAAGCGAGAGATTGTAAGCTAAGGGGCGAGTGGACGGCCCAAGTGGTTTTTTTTTTTTAACAGAGCATCTGTGGTTGTGATTAGCTAATGAAGCTAACAGGGCTACAGAGGCTAAAAACACTGACGGCTATTGCTTCCACCTGTCTGGACTCAACTGATTAGCATGTTACAGTCTGAGCAGAACAGCTTAGCATTAGTGGCAAAAACAAAAGAAATACAAACACACAGAGTCAAAGACCGACATACACATGAACAGAAGCACACACACATTAAAAAAAACAAGGGCAGGACTGTTTTCCTTCTGGAATTCTTGTAAACCAGATGGCATTAATGTTCTGGCTCTGAAGGGCCTCCTGAGGGCTTAAAATCGAAAGGCTGTGTTGATAACGAGTGCTAACGCCAAAACAGAGGATACGCTAACAACAACAGACAAACAAAGCTACAAAGCTAAGACTTGACAGTTTCCTGATTTCACAGTAACAGGACAAGTCTCTGCCGAACTTCTAGTGGTCTCCTGTCTTCATAATCCATTTTAATGCTGATTTAATAGATCAGTTGTACTCAAGGGGTTCATTAAAAGTCATTGTACTTGATGAATAGCTTGCAAGTAGCCAGTTATTCAAAAGCCTATAAACAGCTCTTAACTGCATAATAATGCAGGCAGCTCGATAGCTTTCCTGTGCTTTAACAATCATGCTTTGGCAGCAGCAGTGCTTGACTTAAACATTACTGAATCTTCAGGTTCAAAGCAGGTGAACACGCTGCTTGTCTTGCATACTTTACAGAAGTGGCAAGAGTTGTTGTTCTCTTTTTCAATTGAGGAAGTGATGATGCTATCAGAGCGGTAAGTAGGAACCAAACTTTATCAGTCCATTTGGTTGATTCCTGCAACTTGACTTTCATGATGCTAACATCATCCAGGGACAGTGAGAAGAGTTTAAAACAATAAGTCAACATTAAGTATGAGTTTAACATGATAACTTATTGTGTTTAAATGTAGCACTGCATAGTGCAAACTAAGCACCAGTGGATGGTTGGACACTGGCGTCACCACACACACACAGACAGAGAGAGAGAGAGAGAGAGTCCAGATTCTGTGAAAGTGAAAGAGCTGGAAAGATTGAACAGGGATTTCTCATTAGGATCAGACTGCCCCAATTCCACAAGCACAAGGGCTTGCTTTGTTTGAGACCAACAAAGGCATTACAGCCACTTACAAACCAGAAACTCACGCATACACTTAGAGACAGACACACACATGAAATACAAAAAGATCTCCTTTTATAGCTTCTCACACGGACAAAGGGACTCTTGCAAACACCCACACATGTGCACACAGACAGGCATGAAAAAGGCAGAGAGAGTGATTGAGGGAGTTGGAGAGGATGTGTAAAAAAAAAAAAAAAAAAAAAAAAAAAAAAAAAAAAAGATATTGGACATGGACATAATCAGAGCTGGATAAAGATTCATTACTCTGAGCCACCTGACAACCTCCATCTCTCTTCCCCTCCTCCAGCAGTAATGTCATCCCGCCTTATTAAATGACCAAGAGTGAAAGGTGCAAAAGAAAGGAATTAGCACTGTTTGTTCTTTTTTATCTCTTGCTCTCTCTTTGTCCTCTGCTTTTTCATTAATTGCAAATTCAAAGATATGCTGAGGGTGGATCCTGGCTGTAAGAATGTCAACTAAAATAGTATTTAGTAGTTGATTAGACCACATGTGAAATAACAAATTATTTTTTTTTATATACAAATGTTTTAGTTAAATAGATTTATTAAAGCAACGCAAAATAAGAAATGTTAGGACTTTTATCTAAAGCTATGGAAACTTTTAAGGGTAATTTCCAAAGTGTGACTCAATAATTTTAAAGATGGACAAATGAAATCTTTTGTTTTTCACTATTTTGAAGCATTTATTAAGGAGGATTATATCCTTTCATTTCTTTGTGTCAAGTTTTGAGTTGTGGCACGGAGACAGTTAGCTCAAAACAGAGGAAACAGCTTAGCTTAACTATTAGCTTAGGCAAAAACAATTAGCTTTAGGTTTGAAATAAGATTACAAGGACTCTCCGGCAGGCTATCTCTGCTGTTTTTACTTTGGTTGCTAACAAACCTAACGCATAACAACACAAAGCTAGCCTACTTCAATAGCCAGAATGTAAGCTAACGTGACTTGTACTCCAGTTTGTTGCTTTTTTAAAGGCAGAAGTTGAGCAACATCATCTTCATGAGTTGGTTCAGAAGTCTTTGTCGCCTTAGTCTTTTTTTTAATAACCATTGCAGTCAGGTTGATTAGATAAGTCCCGCAGGCAGATGTCTTGTTTTTGGTTAATCTAAGCTAAACTACTGGACTCTGGATCTATGCACAACACAAGACACTGACAATCAATGTTGCAAAGAGTTAAGCTGTTTATTTATTCAAATTTAATGATAATCTTTTAAATAAAGATATTTCAATGTTTTTTTTGGATAGCCTAATCTTTCTTTCTCCGCAGGCGTCCCATTCAGAAAGAGGAGCCACTTTGTGCCACACAGGCCTGTTCATCCCTTCCTCCACTTGTTTGTTGACTGCTTTGCCTCTCTGACCTAGATCTACATTTTGTCCCTCTCACTCCCTCTGTCTCGCTTATCCCTCTGATTCTCTCTCTCATTATCAAACCCTCTTAACTTCTCACAATCTCCTCTTTATATGCCTCTCATTATTCCTCCTTTCCTCTCCCTTGGATGTCTCGCTTGCTTTTTTTCCCTCCCGTCTGTCCCATCCCTTCCCTTGTCTTTTCTGTCTCCTTCTCTCTCATGCCTCACAGCTCAGACCAGCAGCCTGTGAAGCTTGGGTCCTTCATGAACATGACTGAGCTGAACGCTAATACCTTTGAAACAGCATTCAGCTTTCAGCCAGACAAGCAAATATGACACAAACCAAGAACTCTGCAGCCCCTTTCACTTTGCTTCCTCTTATGCGTTTAGCCCCTTCTGCAAAACGAACTGACTTGGGCCCGAGTGTGTCTGTAATTCAAAACAAACACACTGTGATCATGCACACACGCATAATACTTCCTTTCTGATGTACATTACGTATCATATCCTTCCCTTTTTTTATCCTTCAGTTCTATTTTGACCACAAACCATACCCAAACATCTGTCACTCACACACACTCACACAGAGGGAGCTGTGATGCTGCCGGCCCAGGTGTGTGTGAGCGATAACAGACCAAATTGACTATGTTTGTTCCGCCTGGATGGCCCTGCTGTGGTGGAGACAGCAGACTGATACCGAACTGATCTCCAATCAGCCTTCAGGCGCCTGCATCATAGAAGACTCATTACTTGGCCTCATCCCTGCGGATCAGTGCTTCTAAAACCATCGACTTGGTCGGGGGTTTCAAAATCGAGTGTTGGTCTATTTTTGGAAGGCTACAAGCAACAAAACAAAAACCACAAGCATTGATGTGCATACATATGTTTTGAGAATATCGGCTTTATATTTTGTCAGCTCAGAGTGAAAGTAAGTAAGGTGAGTAAATAAGCGGTCAAATGTTTTAAACAGCAATGACTCGGCCTCCTCTAAAGCTGGGGAAATTATGTTTCTGTTTGCTTGGTCAAAGCACTTTGTGATCCAAAGGGTGACATGATGATTAGAGGCTGGGAAATATCTTTAAAAAAACAACAACTGCATTCTAATGCTATTACACAGAAATTGAATTGCTTTACAATCTAATTCCCTTTGGCTTAAAATTTCTATTTGTCCAGGGCTGTGTCAAAAGTTTTTCATTTCTGAAGTGAACACTGGGGCTGAAAATATTTCCCTTCATACATCAGACTTAGGGTGAAAAAAAGGATTGTGAGTGTAAGGTGATCAAATCAAACTACCTTAGAGTCAGAAACACCAATGTTTACATACAAGAGGCCTGGCGATTAACAGAGAACCTTTTATCTTGTTACAACGCAACCCGTTTTTGAACCTGGTTACTTCCTTCGAGACGTTCATGCCCTGTTTTTGGCAACAGCTCATCATGTCGTCAGTATATCTGCAGGGATGCATAACCGAATTTAATTTGTCCAATGTCATCTCATCTTTCATCTCATCTGTCCCCCCTCCATCTGAACGGTGAGGGAGGTGTCAGACTGTCACCGAGTACACCTCTCCCACCAATTATCAGCTACACATAACTATGATTAATTACACCTGCCACGTGGACCTGGAAAGCCCGTAAAACACTCCATACGCAGAGCATGTGCAGAGCGTAATGGTGCCCTTTTACCTTTTTTTTTTTTTTTTTTTCTGCTGCTACACAGAGCTGAATGTTGACACACACATACAGGAGTGAGAGGACTTGCAGGCTGCTGAGGGAAGCATCTCTTCATCTTTCTCAGCTTGCAGCCTCAGTTAGCTGAGACCAACCTGCTTTTAAAAAACAACCCGCTGGATACGAGTACACCAAATGCTTCTGTGTGAGAAATACTTCGACAGCGTGTTGTGTATTTTTTTTTTTTTTGCATATACTTCCATGCCCTTGCAGAGTCAACAACAAAGACACCCCGTCAGACACTTTCACTATGCAGGACACTTCCTGTTGTAGCCTAGCAACAGACTCTGTTGGCCTGTGTACAGTGCGCACGACACTTAAACATACATAGAGAAGACGTACGCCCTCACAATCTCATATAGAAGAAGGTATGTGATGGTTTGCTGTTTAGAAGCAGAGATCAGGAGCGGGAGGAGGGAGGAGGGAGGCAGTGAGACAGGATGGAGAAGTGATTTGAGAAATGAGCGAGGACATGAAGAGAAAAGCAGCTAGAGCTGGATTTCATCGGCATCCGTCCTCGGTGTGTGCTTGTGGTGTGGCCAAGCTGCAAGGTCATCCAAACTTTACAATGAAATGACAAAATGAACGAGCTCTGTACTTTGATTTGTTACTTTATTGAGCCTTACTCTACATTGAATTAAAGTTAAAAAACCTGCACTTGTGGTTCTGCTCGTCTCAGCCCATGTCTCAGCTTAATGCATTAAGTAAAAATGTCATTACCTCGACCCATTTTCAGAACACTATAGTAAGTAAAGAGAACTAAAAAAAACATTTGAGAGACTTTAAATGTACTTAACATGATCATTTTGTCTTTTTTGGCCTCACAGGTTTGCAGCTGGAAGGATGATGATCCTAAAAAAACCTACTGGTTCCCCAAAGTATTTTAAAAGGAGCAAATGAAGAATGCTTTGATGGTACACATTTCACACGTCATTTGGCTTTGTATCTGCGTGTTATTTAGCTCTCCTGTGGACACTTTGTTTTGCCTGCAATATCTGAACGTTCACAGTTGGCTGCTAAAATAGAAACTTGTTAACCATAACAACCACCAAGTTCAGATGACTGTTTTCACGCATCCATGCTTGCTTAATAACTGTCTCTTTCTTCTTTCATTTCACATGAGCTAATTTCAGACTCTACCTTGAACAAGCCAACTTCAAGAGTAGAGTCTCTCGTATTTGATTTGAAGTTAAAGTCGTAAACCCTTGACATAGGTCTTAATTAACAGTACCCGTGAGATGCAGAAATCGGTTTTTAACTTGTCTTCTGCAGATCTTTATCCATAAATTATTTTCTGTCAGAAGACATTCTGGTGCCAAAACTATCAAATAATCCACATGTAAAAAGTTCACCCCGCAGTGAAAGCACTGATAATGCAATGAATCACTTTCTGTCATTTTTAGGTCGCTCTTTTTATAGCACATGACCTATAAAATACTAGTTTAAAATCATAGTTTGAAAGTGTAAGAACATTCACACGTACACAGTAACATTTTTAAATACCAATTCAAATCAATCCCTATCTGCCTGTTTGAGTAAAGGATATTATGCAATATATGTTAGCAAGAGGAACAATTTAGTCATTTGATAGCAACCTGAAATATACAAGGTATATGGAGTGGGAGACAGAATAAAGGGAAAAGTTGAGTCTGCATTCGTTAGTTTTTGTCATTTTGGTTGTTTGAGTAACGGTCGATCTACAACCTGCGTTTCTCCTGTTTGCAAAGATTCAGCACAGGCTTAAGCATATGAATGTACACAAACACACTCAGTAGGAACAGATTGCCAGAGTCTGTAGCCAACTCTTTGTAAAAAGGAAATGGGTCACACCATAATCCCTAATCTGTGCCGTCATGATAATCCATCCACACAAACATAGACAGACATCAGGAAGGAGTTGACTGAGTGGTAGCTGTAGCCGTATGGGAGAAGTGGGCTATGGTGCACGCCTCTGGGCTTTCACTCTGTATATTTCTTCTTGTCTGTCGCTCTGTGACAGGCAGGTCGTAGAGGGAGATTTCCCACTGCTGTCACACACACACAATCTGCAGTTTGGCTGCGTTAGGGTTGAAGGATTTCAGACAACCGGGGTTTCAGTCTGAACCCTCCTCTCAACACCCACTGGTTCTAGTCTGTAGGCTTACAACCCCAGCATGCTAGCAGAGAATTAAAGCTACTTTCAGCTAACAAATGACACAAACACAGTTCTGGTAGAAGGAGTCAGAAGAAATAAGGGGGCAATACTCCTAGACACACCTCATTGCAGTTCAAACACCTGCAATCACTCCGCATTCACACGTGCGCACACACACACACACACACACACACACACACACACACACACACACACACACACACACACACACACACACACACACACACACACACACACACACACACACACACACACACACACACACACACACACACACACACACACACACACACACACACACACACACACACACACGCCGCTGTGGAATCAGTGAGGCAGTAAATAAAAGTGACAAAGGCCTCCATTCCAATCTACTTCTGCACCGGCCAGGAAATATAGAAGCACCCCGAGGCTGCTCGAACATGAGGGAGGAAAAGAGAAACCGATTGAGACTGCAAGAGATTTAAAAGGAGGGAATGTGGAAACAAATACAAGTATGAGGTTTTTTTTTTCTGGGAGAAGAAGGTAGTAAAAAGAAAGGGAGGCAGAGGTGATGAAAGTAGTAAAGAGGGACATGAAGAGAGGGAGGAAGATGAGAGCAATGATCTGTTGTCCAGAGTGTCTTTATTGACTGGGGAGGTATCGAAGGAAGCAGGGTTGTTGCAGGAAGGAGAGACAAACAGTGAGCGAGTGTCAATTCCACTCCAAATGAACCCATATTATTGGCTAAATCCCACTGAAACAATAATCTATCAGAGGCCTGAAATATAACCTGCCCGTTCAGAAGCTAATTAGCAAACCCGCGGGCTGATAAATGTATAGAAAACAGACTAATCTGGGGTCAGGGAGAGGATTTGCTGCAGCGCTAAATAATCACTACTACCGGCAGGCAGACAAAAAAAATGTAAATAAGACAAACAAGTCTGAAAACAGACAAAAGAATATATGATCATCACAGAAAAAAACATCTGTCACTTGCTGTGGAAGAGTTATAGATTGGGTTTGAAAACAAAAATCAAGTGCGTACATGAAGAAAAAAAAAAAATAATCCACACAATCAAGAATTATAATTTAGTCTATATGTAAAGAGGGTGTGTGTGTGTGTGTGTGTTTGGATGTGTGCATAAGGTCAGGGAGTAAAAGCATGTCATCAACATAAAACATCATTCAATGTGATGGAAATAAATCAACCCTAACAGGATCAACACTCACTGGATGAGCATGTATGTGTGACCGAAGCGTATTTTTAGAAGGCATTTGTGGCTGACCCAGATTAAATGAAACTCAAACTCATATACACAGATGTGTTGTGTTGAAATCCTTCTAAACATCTGTGCAACCCCCCCCCCTAAAACTCTGCTCTGTCCTCTAACTAATATATTACCTCATTGAGTGGCTAACACGCTTACACAGGTTAGCTCAATAATGCACTTACTGGCTAATTCATTCTGTTAGCCATTGACCTGCCCACTCACTCACTTATCTCTCATTTTAAATCACAGTTTCTGAATGTGTCAGAGTCATGGCACCCAGGAACAAACTGGAGCTGAAACATCCTCAGATGGAAAACCAAGCCGAAGAAAATCGAACGAGGGACTCAAGTGCAATTTATGAGAGAGAGAGAACACCACAAAGAAGGATGAGGAGGGCCATGGAGGAGGAAGAGGAGGAGGAAGGCTGCAGTGAAGAGGCAAAGCGGCAGGTTCAGCACATCAGCATCATGCTCCAGTGGCTCTGGAGGTCAAACGAACTACTGAGCTGATTTACTGTACTGACTTTAGAGGTGAGAAAGAGGAGAAAGAGCTGAGCAAGGGCGCAGAGAAGGACAGAATTTACCATACTCACACAGCAGCATTTTCCTCCAACATTTAACTTGCAGGCCGCTTACATAATGTTCTACCGCTGTGTTCTGGGTTTAAATGCCTGTAAATGTATGGCAAATTGTTTTTATTTCACCCCTTTCACATTGAACAGCAACTGAAAAGACAACAGACAAAAATAAAGTGTTGGGACATGCGCCGTACTTCAAGCTAAAACAGCACATTTAAACCCGTTAGCTTTTAGCCACTTTCTAGCTTACAGTAGCTTACTGCATGCCAGGGAGAGGCCACATGCTAACATTACAACGTTTGTGTTACACAATGGGCTACTACAGAGAGAAGTACTAGTTAAAGTTAAGTTAGCTAGTACGTAGTTGGTTGAGTGCTTACATATAGTATATGAGTGTAACATATATGAAAAATGTTACACTACTGACCAACAGAAAATACATTAAATTCAAGTTAAAAAATAGCCCAATGTTAGCTAGGAAATGGCTAAGTGCTACAAAATACATTTAGTTTATGTTGCACTAAAAATATGCCTCTGTTAGCAGTGAGTGAATGCTAACATTCACGGTTGTCTATGCTGGCTAAAAGGTTATCAATATCCAGTTTTACCTAAAAAATCTTTTTAACTGGTTCAGTCTCAGAAAGACGCATTAAGAAGAGAGAGAGTAGGCAGGAAGAATAATAGAGGCAGAGCTGGTTATTGACTTCTCTATTGATGAACAGTTAGTCACAACTATTGATAGGCAGCTAGCTTGTGAGGGGAAAACCTTGGATAAATGGCTCCTTATATAGCACACATTGTCTGTAATGCTTTTTTTCACTGTTCTACCAAAACAATCCATTGAATCGCCTCACCACTTTTAGCTAACTGCGGGTTATAGCATTGATTGGTAGGTTCTTAGATTTGAATTCTTAAAGTCTATTTATCATGGTTGTTTTTCCTGAGTCGCCAGTTTCTTTAAATACATGATGTTATACAAACATGGGAGGTCCAACTATGCTGTAAATAGTATAAGTAGTATTGGTTAACTTCCAGTAAGGGGAGGAGATGAATGAAAGACAGACTGGGAATGAATGATTGTTATTGGCATCCGGCAGAGATAATTGACCCCGGTCTGGGTGACAGGAGTGCATTGTGGGTAAGTGGGGCGTGTGGCCTTAGGGAAGACAGAGTGATGTAGGCTAATGAACAAACTGCCAGGTGTGAACGTGAATGTGTGCGTGTGTGCGTGCGTGCACATGTGTGTGCTGCTGAATATGGGCAGATCAAGCACATCTGCTGTTCCCACAGTAACAAGCAACATCCACCTCAGTCACAGTTCACAGTTCACGGTTCACTCGTGAGGACTCGAGAGATTATATAGACCGAAGTGTGAGTGTGTGCGGTATGTGTCTGTGTGAGTGTGAAAATCTGCGTAGACAAACAACAAATCTGCAGCAATGAAGAGGGTCAATGACACGGTGTCAAACTGTAAGCAACTTCAACTACTACACAACACAACACTGGGGATATGCACTGTGTGTTACAACAGGTTCACACATAGATCGACTCAGTGTAAACAGAAAAACACAAAACCATGCCCACGCCCCATTTCCTGCCTGCTCCCATCTGAGACCTTCCAGCAGCATCCCCATTAGCACTTATGCTAACATATAGTGCTGCATACATTTTTTATATGAACATATGTCAGCTTCCTTTCACACCAACCAATCTAATGAGAACTACAGAGACTGTGAGACGGAGTCATTTTCTCTGGTTGTGCAGAAAATCCTACCTATAAAGTACCATCGCCAACGTGAAGAGCCAAATTAATGGGTGTGAATGTTTTTATGTTGCTTGAGCCTCAATCCAAACGTAAGTCTTGAATTACTGAATTCTTGTGATTGACGAAACATGAAGCATTAGTGATGGGACAAAAAGTCTCAGGACATGTTTAAGCGATAAAGTAACCCCTGCTGTAAAGAAGTCTAACCATGTAAAAAAAAGCTAAAACTCTCTCCGACCTGTCAGTCAAATCAGCCACGCCTGTAGTGTGCCTATTAATGCATCACTCTTTCCCTTAACTGAATACACACAGATGAGCACTTTCGCATCGACTTCGATTTTCAAAACAGAAGTTTTCAGCTTGTTGCCAACTTAACTTAAATAAAACACATTTATACACAGTGGAAGAAGCCATAACACTCAGTAGAAAATATAATGGCAAACAGAGATTTGACAAGTTGCCATTTCAGTATAATAAGTGACTACTCTCACAGCGATACACACTGTGCATGCTGCTGCTTTGATCTTCTTTCCTGCTGAGAAACACTCGCTGGAGGACTTCAGGACATCAAACAAAGAAAGATGCATGACGTCACTCTGTCTTCCATCCTTTTTGGAAGTCTCTTATACCCAGGCTTTCACACCCCATGCTGCTTTTTAGAGCTCTGTGTGTGTGTGTGTGTGTGTGTGTGTGTAGGAACATTTGTATTGGAGGTAGAGAGGTGGCTGTTGCAGGCATGCAGAGAGAAAAAACATTCTCCCACAGTCCTTTGCAGCTTGACTTCCAGCAGATAAGGAAGATAAAAAAAAAAAGTACTTTGAAGTTTTATGATGTTCTTAAGAGGGCAGAGGAGGAAGGGAAGGGGAGGAGAGAGGAAGGGGCACTGCAGGTAAAAATGCACTGACACGATCTGTCCAGTCAAGTCCAGTTTATGTGACGACAGTGAGCGCTATGTACCGTGCTCGAGCACAGAACACCTCCTTGGACCGGGCACGATTGGAGGAGGTTGGCTTCGGCACGGTACGGTTGATCATGCACCAGAACAAGCATGGAAACGCTCTGTGGACATCACAGATCCTTGTTCTGCATGATGAGAAAATCATTCTGCCCACATAAAACACACACACATACACACACAGCAACAGGAGGCCAAGACACTGCATACATGCTCATTTTAACCCCCTTGTACACACACACACACACACACACACACACACACACACACACACTCTGGTGCAGTAAATGGAAACCACATAGCTGCTCTTTACAGAGACTCACTGTCACAATGGGTGAGCATATAAAAGCCCATACAGCCCAGTCCCCAACGTCTTTGTGTGTGTGTGTGTGTGTGTGTGTGTGTGTGTGTGTGTGTGTTGTAGAGACTGGTGAATATTTAAAGAGTGTGTGGAGCACTTTGCCTGAGGAGGAGCAGAGTGGATGGTGTTCTGTCAACAGGGAGAGAAAGATTGGTCTGCCTTTTTTTTCCCTTCTGCGTCTTTCGTCTCTTTCTGCATGGCGACAGCAGAGTCATGGCGACAATAAAAAAAAACAAAAAAAAAAAACACCACACACACAAACGTTTTCTTGTCGCCGACAAAATCGAGGTGACAGTCGATGAGACTTTGGGCTGCATGTGTCATCACTCACATGTTTGTGTACTCGTGTCCGAGATATGATTAGTTGCCCGCTCGGATTGTCCTTGAATGCAACAGGGAGAAAAACGACGTGTCCCGCGGGAACGACCAGGAGCTGTGATTAATCAATTACCTGATCAATAAGTCTGTCATTCAATAAGGTATCCTATCAGTCAGTCATTCGGAGAATGTATCGACCAATGGCTGGACGAGGATGGTCCCTTTTGCCGCCTCCCCCTTAGTGCTGAATTCCCATAAGGCCCATCAAATATTCACAGGCATCAGAATGACAGACAGAAGGGGAATACAGGACTTAAACATTGGCGTTATATAAAATCAAGAAACTAGGAGAGTGAAGGGAGGAGGAGGAAGGGTTAAAAAGATGAGAGTGAATGAGGAAATACTGAGGAGGGAGATGATAAGAGAGTTACAAAGGAAACAGTAAGAGAGGAGGACAGAGAGGGGAGAGAAGTGGAAGGAGAATGTGTTTAATTATTCAGCATTACCCGTGTTCTCTATTTATGGCCCTTTTAGAGCAGCCAGTAGCAGCTATATATACAAACTGTAGGCAAAGGCTGCTCCCTTAAGTACAGCTCACCAGGGAAGATGCAGTCCAAAAAAAAAAATCAAAAAAAAAAAAACAACCCACAGGAAACGAGAAGAAAAACTCGATAATAAATTGATGAGAGATGTGCAGAAGCTAGGGATGAAGAAGAGAGGGCAGGGATGACAGGACTGAAGGGGGGGAAAAACACGGAAAAGAAAACCGCCGCGGAGATGTAAGATGAGAAAGGGAGACAGAAGAAGAAGTCGAGCTAAAATTATCTTTTCGCCACGGATACTCGTCTATCACTGTTCTCGGCTAAACTATTTTTTGCTGACGGGGAAGCTGCGAGAAAAAAACAACAACCTGGAATGACTTTTCATCATTTTTTTTTTTTTTTTTAATTGAGATGAGACTTCAGGGGGGAGAGAGAGAGAGAGAGGGAGAGAGCAAGAGAGTGGAGCAGATCTGTATCATTTAACTAGATGGGTTAATAGAATTGTTGATAACCTGTTATCTCTCACTGGCAGACTCACTGAAGGGCTGGTCACCTGTGACATAAAACACTGTGCGGGCCGCTATGTAGACACACGAGCATGTATGCAGGGTTTGCGCAAACCTATTTATCTCAAGCTTTAAAGAGCTTATTAGGAGTGGGAGAAAATATCAGTATGGCAATAAATTGGGAGTCTAACTTGCAACCACTGCAATGAGACCATAGCCTTCAAACCACTGTAAAAAAAAAAAATCAATGGGTGAAGCCTGAGTGACGTCACATCTGTTACTGCAGGGGCCTCTGGAGGATCATCAAAGTAGCTGTGGTTTGTAATTCGCTGCCACGCTGGTCAATAATGGTCTCTCCACAAGAGGTGCAGCGGTGAGTCTCCGAAGCGCTCGAGCAGCGCCACTACGCTCGGCTCCGTTTCAAACACGCTGCATATTTTCTATCATTTCTGTCAACATCACGTGAAACCAAACGACAAAACAACCTCAGAAAGACAAAGCAACACGTCGTCTTTCTTTTTATTCCCGCGTGATCTTCTAGTTCTCCTGCGAAATTAATTTTATGAACCAAGCTGTAAACGTTCATTTATGTCTAACGACTGCTCTACCAACTGAGCTATACCAGCAGCCAGAGGTGAAACGTCTTTAAGAAGTGAACCTGACACCAAATAGCAGAAGATGCATTTTGTATTCTTCGTTTCATCAGATATCGTAACATTTCATTATAAGATTGTCTTATATATGGTGTACTGTACAGTGTTAAACACTAACATCTTCTACTGTATTTACTGACCCAACCTTATTCCCCCTTTAAGTACGCATCACACCCTGTACAAACGCCTGCAGCAGAATGAGCTGAATACTTTTTAGAGTCTTTTTTTAGCTGCAAGAAAAACTCTGCTATCTGAAATGAGAAAGTGTTGTGACCTGACAAAAGGATGAGCAATGACTCATACACCCTGCATATATCTGTCTAACGTCAAAAAACTTTACCTGTTCAGGGTTGGGAACTGTTTTTAGCTCGTAGTTGCTGCATTTGTCCCTCTATGCGACGAGGTTATGAAAGTTTTAATAAGCCCAAAGGTACGTCTACGTTCGTCTATCCACGGATATGAATAATTCAGTTTCAGTGAAATGAAAAACAGTCACTTTGCAGTAAGGATGATTTGATTACCTTCGCTATATGCACCTTTATCTGCATAAATACAAAACATCTACAAGGGATAACGAAATAAAAGCTTTGGTAGAGGACTCATCTGGTGAGTTTTTATTTTTTTATTTTTTAACTGCTGGTAGAAGTAGAAGAAATCAGCGCAGAACTTTTCCCACTTGAAGTCAATGTTCACACAGATACATCAAAGCTAAACTGGCCCCTCGCCACCGAGCTAATTTAATTTATTTTGGGAATCAAAGACAACCAGTGAACTCTTGTTTACAGCCCTCCTGTCTCTGTATCTCTGTATGCGAGCCAAAATCCTTCACGTGTTCCCTTCCCAAGTATTCGCTGATCCATACTGAGGATACCTCAGCAGTGTACATTCTTATGTGCTACTTTTTTTTTTTCTGACATAACAAGTGTCTAAAAATGGTTCAGCGGGAGCAGGAGCAATTCCATTTCACTAATACCCAGCAGGCTGAAGGTCAATTTATCATCCGAGTGAGTCACAGATTCACCTGCTCGCAAGGAGCTGATCCTCTGCAGGCGGAGACGAGGGATCTCAACCGCATGAGGAATTTAAAATAGATGGCATTTTTGCTCGATTGTGCCGCTTATCTGTGTGTGAGAATCCAATCTCTTCTAGTTTGCATCTTTATCTGCTTCTACAGCACTGAACGGCCAGTATTTATAAGTACAAAGGAGAACGTGGAACTTTTTGTGTTGCCTTTGAACTCATATTTTGTGTTAAGATGTCGACTTCTATCAGATATTGCTCACATTTTGTGGAAATCTCCGAACTTCGACTTACTTTGCATCCTTTAAGACAGAAATATCAGCTACCAACACAACTGACTACAACAGGCCTACACAGTTTCCTTTATGAATGACTTAAACTACTATTAACAGCACATATTGTCAATATTATATTGCAGATAAATGTAAAATATTACAAACGTGGATGTGTTAGAGCTCGATGCAGGCCATGGCAGGAAACATCGTCTTGACAGCAAATGAGAAGAGTCACCGCACACAATCCTTTGCTGTCAAGATACACACACAAAAAAATGTTTCCAATTGTTTTCTGGCCAAACAACAGTCTGAGCCGCATTCCCATTTACTTATCTGCCCTCGTAATCGTGAAGCATGGACACAGCACCCTTTGCTTTTTATAAATTGCACCATTTGTTGTTTACAAATGAATGTGGAAAGAAAGCTTTGAGTGTTTGTGAAACAAACGGAGCAGGCTCAGACGATAAACTCAGCAGCCCTGGAAGTTTTTTCCTGAAAATTGTTGCAATCCAGGCTGTCTTTGTATACAAGTTTAAAATCATTACTTAAAGGTGTTTTAATGCTCTTTATGTGTCTATGTGTTGATCATGTTCGCTCTGTCTCCCCTCCGTTAAGGCAAACATCCGGTTTATTTCAGAATGAAACACTCCATTTAAAGGGTTCAGAGCGGACATGCAATGCACCCGTATCTGGTGGAAGTTCTGGGTAAAGTTTTGTCTGAACAGGTCTCTGGACCCGAGATCTCAACACGACAAACCTGGTCAAATCAAAGTGAAAGAAAGTTTTCATATATCACAGTTTACAAAGAATTCTGATGTTTTCAGGCGGCTGTGGCTCACATTAGAGTCGGTCGTCTGTCAAATGAAAGGTGCAGGGTTCGATCCCCAGCTCCTCCAGCTACCCATGTGTCCTTAGACACTTAACACCCTAGTTGTTCCCGCTGCATTGAAAATGTGACTGTGCACATTCAAATCTTCAGTAAACAAAACAAAAGGTAGAAATGTTTCATTTGAATTTCACCCAACAGAAGATGATTGAGAGATGAATTCATAACAGACTATAACACACTCTCTGGCGGTCGATCACAAACCAGTATGGATCAGCTGTATCTGCCACCGACCCAACAGGCCGGGGCTGTTGCCATGGGCGATCTTTGGCTCGGTAATGTATAGGAACAGAGTGGCTGAAAGTCAGCAAGTAAATGAGCCGTGACTTTCACCGAGAGAGCAGAATCAGCAATACACGGGTACGCATAACTCTCCCATTTCTCTGCTGCTTTGGTGGGTTTTTTTTGCCATCTTCTGTTTCGAACACACACACATACACATTTTCTTGAAGCTTGGAGAAACAGATTTTACCTCTGACTGACCTTTCATCTGATCAGGTGTAAGGTGTAAAGCTCCTCTCCATCACCACCTGACCTTGACTCCCTGCTCCATTAGACTCTCTCTCTCTCTCTCTCTCTCTCTCTCTCTCATGCACACACAATGCACTCAGGGGGCTTCACATGCCCATACCTTCACCTGTTTAACAAACACGTGTTTACGGCTGCTCAGGTGATCAAACAGAGTGTATCAAGCTGCCGCCACATCCTGCTCAGTGACAGGATGAACAGCAGAGTCAGGAAACAGGAAGCGGAGACCTGAGAATGGCTGCGCATCATCGGTAAAGGAGGAAGTCTAGGCTGCGACATGGGCCCTGAGATAGGGTTTAAAAACGACAGCGGGACACAGCTGAGAGCTGCTGACAGACAAACACTCACACACACAGCATCACACACACACACAATGAGCACAAGCGTTTCCTGTGTCCCCAGGAAACACATCACACTGAAAAAACCTCAACTTCAGGAGAAATGTTTAGACATGTTAGAGAAAGAAATTGAAGTACAGACAGAGCAGCAGGGAAGTAGAGAAAGAGTCAAGAAAAAGGAGTAAGGGAAATTCTGGTAGAAGCACTTGAATATGTCCCAGTTTCTGCTTCTACTCTCGCCATTTTAGCCTCTCTTACACTAGCTCCATTTCTCTTAAGCTTGTGCGCTGCTTTTATCTTTGTCTTCTCGGTTTCCTTCAGTCACAGAGTCGGCTCTTTATTCCTAAACATGCTACTTGAAGAGCATAAATAAAAGCTGATGATATGGTAGAGTCCTAAAATCCAAGAGAAGACAACCCTGTGTATCCAAGTGTGCGTTTATCTCACCTTGTACACCTGCCCATAGGTGCCATTTCCCACCAGCTCAACCAGCTCAAAGATGCCAGCAGGGTCCTGGAAGAAAAAAGGACACAAAGTGGGGTTAGTGGGAAGAATAGTACTAACATATAACGCAATGATGCTGGTGTCAGATTTGGGTAAATGCAGCGATAAGATTAGGCCCGACCGAAACAGACTTTTCAAGGCCAATACCGATAATAGGAGGCGAGAAAAAAATATCATACTGATATATTTGCAGACATCCTTTTTAAATTCATTCATTAATCTTTAGAGAGAGATATAGATATACACACAATCATCGCTTTCATCCCTCAACAGCACTTACTAAACACTTACAACAATGGAGCAGGAGTCATTTTGGTATTAAAATGCTAATGTTAGCCATGAGGTACAGTGCCACTGTGCCTTCAGGACAAGCTAACCACCTGTTAGCGCACACTAAAACAGATACAGATAGCTGCCTTTTTTAAAAACTGGGAGAAGTTGGACTTGAACTCAAGTGTGGCTCGTGGATCTGAAATGCAGAACTAGCTTGTGTCCGGACTAGCTTAGAATTAAAGTTCTCAGTTGCTATAGCCTTCCAACAGTGAACTGGACACATCTCTTACGATAAACAACTTGAACAGAGGGTAAAACCCATTGACCCCTGCACACATACACTCACCCCCCCCACCCCCTCTTTTTTTTCTCTCTCTGCGCTGCATGTTGCTACGGAATTCCAACAATAGTTGGTATTCACCCTCTCTCTCTCTTTCACACTCTCTGCTTCTTCTCTTCAACCAGCCAAAGTCCATCCATGTCTCTCTCACCCTTTTTATCTACTCGTTCTCTCTTTCTCTTCTTCACTCCTGACAGAGTCCAGGACGGGGCTTTATTTTCAAGGCTCTTCTTATTCCAAGAGAGTCCCAGAAACAGTGAGCCCCTTCTCTCCTTAGCTTCCTTTATGCTATTAGAAAAGTTTGGGAAATGTTTCATTTCATCATTCATTGTGTCCTTCTAGACTTTGTATTCTTTCTTTTTGTGGGGATGTCAGATCACTGCTGTTGTTCCCTTATTTAGTAAGGTCAGTTCTTATTTATCTCACACTGGCTATCTTATTCCACAATCAGGTGTGAGGTGTTGTTGGGTGGTCCAGCTGGAACTCTTTCAATTTGACTTTGTAATGCTGCAAGTGTTGATAACCTTGAAGTCAGCGCTGATTCTAGCGGGAGAGCTAAAAATAAAAGCGAACCAAAGTCATTTCTGACATCATCTTTCTTTTTCCTCCCCTTTTTCTTGATAAAAAAAAATGGCGGAAATTGCATCAATTAATAAGTTTAAAAATGAGATCTTTCACTTGAGGCAAAGCTCGAGGCTGACTGAATGCTGACTTCTTAAACTGCATTTTTCAGAAGGTCTGCACTGGGTGCTTCTGCAAGGCTGGTGAAGAAGTGATGTGGCGGTTCATAATGAAGGCAATAACACAAAATGATTGCCAACGCAAGAGAGGAAACGGAACGGCTCAGTTGGTAGAGTCGTCGTCTTTCCACTGGAAGGGTTGGCGGTTCAACGTGTCCTTGGACAAGACACTTAACCCTAAGTTGCTCCTCCAAAGGTTTCTGAAGAGGCGTTATGAAGCCAAACAATAGTATCTCTATCTGACTTTTCATTAGTCTAGTAACAGTCATAGAGGCGGGCCTTAAGCCTCCTGGAAAAGAGCACCAGCCTTTCAGTCAACTAAGCCATGCCCCTAATTATGAGCGTTGCATAGCTCTTAACATCCATGTAATTAAAAAGGATGATTTATTTATAAAAAAAGTTAGTGTCGGTGGCGCCGATAGCGCAGCGGCAGCGCGTGCACCATGTTGCGAGGCCTTGTTCCTCGCGCGGGCGGCCCGGGTTCGCGTCCGGCCTGTGGCCACTTTCCCGCATGTCTCTCCCCACTCTCTCCCTGTTTCCGACTCTATCCACTTTCCTCCCCTATCAATAAAGGCATAAAGGCCAAAAATAAACCTTAAAAAAAAAAAAAAAAGTTAGTGTCTGGTCTAAATACAAAAATTATCTTGTTTTTTTGGAGCAAGAAGCCCCAAGTGGACAGTCTAGGAACTGCCGTTTAATGTACCTGCACATTGGCTTCATCTTTCGACACTCAATAGAGGTTGGCGCTTGGTAAGGTGTTCTTTGTCGGCTTGCTTTCTTTCTCTCTCTCTCTCTCCTCAGAATCCTTTCAACTTCTCTCCCTCTCTTCACTCGCTTTCTCTCTTCCTTTCCCTCGCTCTTTCTCTATATGTTTGTTTCTGTGGGTCTCAGCAGACCTGTCAACCTGTCAGCGCTTTCTGAAGACGGGCCCTTGTGCTTTTCTTGCTCTCTCTCTCTCTCTCTCTCTCTCTGTCTCTCCTTCCTTTTCATTTTTTCATCCTTCTTTCTCTGTTGTGTGAAGCACACAAACACACATTCACTTGGCCTCACATTCAAACACCAGACCAAAAAAAAAAAAAAAAACACAGACAAACTCATTCTCTCGCACTCTGTCTCAAGTACATCCTCCCGCTGTCTAGCTCTCTCACACTCTCATAACCAAGCACACACACACATACACACACACACTCGTGCTCTGAGCCAAAAGCACACTCCTACACAAAGGCTACTGTTCAAACGTTCTAACGAGTATGAGTGGGCTCAAACTGAGTGTGTCTAACTAAACTGTAGTGAGAGAAAAAAAAAAAAAAAAAAAAAGTCTGCAAGCTTTTTTAACCGTGCAGTCAGCGACCTTCCTCAGTCAGTGTGTGTTCGTTTGCTTGGCTTTCGGGCCTGTGCAGGTACATTTTTTTCCTCTCCTCACTTCCTTTTTAAACTCTTCAACTGCGTGTTTGTTTGGCAGCTGTGTGAATTAACTCTCTGAGCTGCATACAAAGTTCTGACAGCAGCTCCCTGAGGATGCACTTTCTTTCTCTTGCCGTTTTTTTCACAACAGAAACATCCAGATAGTGTACGAAGTCGACGCACAATACACGCGTAGGGCATATGATCTGGATGCAAATGCATGCAGGAGCCTAAATTACTGGAAGATTACACGATGTTTGCATGCATGTGGAGCCTAGTCTTCCCCATGCACAAACACACTGAGCGAGTGCTGTGGCTGGAGAAACGGAGTGTTTTTGCTGCTCCAGTTCATACATGTCCTCAGGCTCGCTGATAAAAATATAGCACGATATCATTCATATTTTATAGGCCACTTGCAGAATGAGCTCTCAGCTTGCACCGGGCTTTGTCAGTGCAATCTGAGTGTGTGTACATACGTGTGTGTGTGTGTGTGTGTGTGTGTGTGTACGTGTGCATGTCTGTGTCAGTGTTTTATGTTTCCCGATGACTAGAGCAATTTTTGCTGCCTTCCCCTTTTTTTTTTTTTTTTTTGACTTCATGTTGTGTTCCTTCTGAGCATTTGCCGGCGTCACATGACTGCCACATGACCCCACGGGTGACAGATGAATCATGGTGTATTCGTGTACGTCTGCATGAAGCTGCTAAAACTTCGTAGCACATTAAATATAGTTTGACAACAACAGCAAACGGCTGAGAGACGTAAGGATAAGATTCACTCCTCAGTTCTCAAAAAGTGTGTTTTGAAGGTGGTGGTGGAGGTTTGGATTAACCCTGAAGGTGCGATTGACCTCAACACGTTTTAGACTCGCCCGGTGATTCTGATCAAATGCAAAGAACCAATAGCTTACCTGCCTGTTTACATGCTGTATGTACCAGCCAAACCTTGCCCATGAACTTACAGTATGAAGAGTCTCCACAAGCTGAAGCTAAACGGTTTTCACATCTGCACTCCTGAAAACACCTGGAATGTGGAAGAAGCTGCTTAAGCAACAGAGTTCGCTATACTGAGAATACGAATAATATAGACAAGAGTGGAGAACAAAATGGCAAACACAAAACGTAATAGTAACGTGCGTGGAGATCACAGTCGTTGAGTGTATACTCATATTCACCGTGCTGCAGTCACAGTATGGAAACGTCACTCCCCCCCTTTCTATTAGCTCGAGGTGAATATTCTCACATCAGTTCACGCAGATTTGCTACGGAAAAAATACCAGGGGTCTGAGCAGGAGAAACTCCGGATGAAGTCCGAGTGAAAAATGTGGCTGTTTGCGTTCACATACACAGCTCCTCCTCCTTGGAAATATTTGGAGTTTTTCACGAGATTTCTGCAAGTGTGAAAGACCTACTAGAGAGCCCTTGTAACTCACTGAGCACAATTCTAGGGTGGGAAACTTCAGTTCTTTTTTTTTTTTTCCCCATAGTAGCTCAAAATCTCCCAATTTTACCAAAGAGAACGACGTCCTTCAACTTCTTTGATAAGAACCATTTAGAAATGCAAAAAGCCGACTTGGCAGTCTGTCAAACAACAACACTGTTGAAAAGTTAAACAAGTGTCTTTTATAACACACAGCTTACTTCACCTCACTCAACACCTATCGACAAGTCAGGAGGAGAGCTTTAATGTTGTCTTTCTAGCATTCAGTGCAACATTGAAGAAGTGAACTTTAGACATCCTTGTACATCCAAAGATAAAACTTCTGTTTGGTCTTAATTATTGTGCCTCTGGTTTTCTTTTCCTTTGCTATGTCTCCTTGACGAGGAATGTTTTTGTGAAAAAGCAGAATGAAGCGAGATTAACTTTGGGCACAGGGCCACTGAGATGAATCCACTCTTTTCTTTGAACAGGGGATATCGGTCCTTGAGCAGCACCGGCCATGAGAAGTAATGGGTTTTAGAGTGCAGGGCTTCAGCTCTTGTGAAAGCCACTTCACAACATATGTGAGGACATTTACAGACGGCATTCATTCTTTCCATCCGTGAGCCTTAACCTTAATCCTCTTCAATACATTCCTGATCTTAACTAGTCCTAAACTTAGCTGTAACACCGAAACAAATGACTCACATTCAAATCTATCCATCAGCAAAAAGCCAACACCAATGACCATAACAACAACCTAAGCTTTTCAGATGGAAACTTTAGTAACAGTCAGGGCATGTTTACAATCATCAGACGACAACGTCATCAGAAGTGTGTGACCCATCTCATGATCAGCTCCTACATGAATAGCTATAATGCATGTCAGCAAAAAGCTCTTTTTCTAATCCCACTGTTGTGTTGACCCAGAAAAAGCTGTTTCATCCAATGGGAATGCTTTATACTGACTGCTTATGTAGTCGGGGTCGATCAAGGTATTTATAAATCAACTTACTGTCATCCAGACTTGTGTACGTTCATGAAACAGCTGATGCCAAATATAGATATTTCACTAAAAGAGATACAAGGTGCTAGTAGCAGTTAGCCTACTGCATCCCAACTGCATGGGGACGCTTATGACGTGAACGAGGAAATGTGAAGGGAAGTGATGGAGCTGAAGGAAGGATAAGTCAATCCTGTGCTTCATCCATGTCAGAAGCAGTGCATATTCTTCAGGTCATCAGATATCTTGATTTATAACAATATGATTGTCTCGCAAAATATCAAATAATCCAGAATCACGCAACCCTGTTAATAATTGTATGGGCAACATGTTACACATCATCAGTATGTAGTATGTTACACACATCATATCATGACCCTTCACTTTCCAGAAACTTGATGTCAGAAGCTACATCAAAGTGCCTTTACATTCCATGAAAGGTCAATACAGAAGTACCCGTCTGTTTGAGAAAGCAGAGCCGTTCATGCGACCCGTAAATGTTGTGTCGCTTGTTAAATTCAGAATATCACTTGAGACTTTCCGATCCGACTTTTCCTGAACGTTTCTGTTGTTTCTGGCAAACATGCAACCTTCTAATCCGCCCTAAGCCCTTCATTTCATTCCCAAGAATCAGATGGAAAATGGTGAATAAGTGTGTTTGTGCAGTGAGAAGGTCAGGGTGGGTGCTGCACGTGCAGCAATTTCCCAGGTGACCATTCGGAGTTAAGAGTTTTAACTAAAGGACAAACGGGGGGAAAAAACACTCCACATAAATGGATTCTCACCTCACATTACATCAGATCTGATAGCCTGTTAGGCTCATGTCGGGGATTTATCAGTCTGTCTTGTGGACTGTGTTGAATATGATCATGAAAATAAAACACGCGAGTAAACAGGAAGTCACGTGAGTACTTCAGATAAATTCTGTAACACAGACACTTTAACAAGATTTACAGTTGACAAATGTGTCCAATTTGCTTGTATTATTGTCTGTGAGTTCTTTGTGTGATGTTGTGTATACTGTCCTTCGACCTGTGCTTGTTTTTGTTAGTAGCCGTCTCTCGGCTACAGATGAAATGTAGCTTTTGCGCTAATTCCGGCTAATTTACAGAGATGCTATTGGCTGATCTCCTTAATGAATGTGGACTGTCCTATTAAAGCTTTTGTTGAACACGCCCCTCACCTCCATGTTACCTGGCTAGCTAACCTAACCAGCCCACCTTGCATGTACCCTGTTGACTGATATGTGGATGCATTTGATTGGTTGTCTCAACCTTTTTGAATGTTTGATTTCAATTTGGTACCTATCCTATTTAAATGATGTTCTTCAAAGCGGGTGTTCAGGTTCGAATCTGGCCTGTGGCTCCTTTCCAGCATGCCACTCTTCACTCTCTCCCTACCTGATTTCGGACTCTATCCTCTGTCCTGTCTCTCACATTAAGGCATAAAGAAATGAGTCCTTTAAAAAGATCAAACTCAAGATGTAAGCGCAAGTTCGACAGGGTTTTGCTGCAGTGGTTCAATGTGTGATGTTAAAATAACTGTCCTGTTCAATACTTCTGTAGCTAAATTGGCTCAGATTACTTTGTGTAATTTGTCATAGTGTGTAAATGGGGACTCTCATCATCTAAAACTTGGCTTTTAGTAGTTAGACAATCAGCAACAACAACAACAACAAAAACTATTCTATTCCTCCTGGCCTGCACCATGCAATAAAAACAGAAAGTTAGCATCTGGCCTGTAAAAATATGGGGCCATTAGTGGGCCGCAGCACAAGAGCTGGAGTGTGAGAAAATAAATATTGGACTTATATTCCTCAGGTGGCTTAAAAACAAGACTCCAAACGAATGCTAATGCTGCTCTGTGTCTGCTGGATATGTTAATGGGGAACTTTAAAGTGTGTTCGGAGGCCCCAAGGTGGGAACAAAAAAAATCTATGAGGTGTTGATTCTGCATATTTTTGAAGAGTGATGGTAGCTTAGCAGTGCATGAATTGTCTCGGTGCAGTTAAATAGCTCTGCTTTAGGTGTAATGTGAATCTAAAATAGATGTGTCTGAGCACTAGAGAGCAGCCAGGTGAGTGCAGTTAATGTCTTTAGAAAGTGAATTACAGAGGAGTGGGGTGTATTGAATTAAAGACCCTAAGAGGATGATAGGAGTCATGCTGGGGCCGGGTCTGCCTCTTATAAAAACCACTTACACTTTAACAACACGACTCACTCCTGTGTGCTTTAACAAGGAGGTGCTGTGGTAGCCTAATTCCCCCGAGCTCCTCACCCAGACATGTCGAGTACATTAACAGGAGTCAACTCTTAATCGCAGATTTACAGCCCAGCCGAAGACGATCCAGGCCGTGGAGTTTGTTCTGCGATGTTAATGAACCCATCCCCTCTCTTCACCTCCTCGATCTGTCCCATCCGTCTCTGCCAAATCCGTCATCTCGCATCTTTCTCTCGCCATCTCTCGGTCCATCCCTCCGTCCCACTCATCATTCATCTTCTCTTCTTCATTTTTCCTGTCATTTCGATCCATCCTGCCCTGCAGCGCCACGTGTTCAGAAACCACAGGAGGGATTCAGCTCCTACTATGGGCTTGTTTACGTGCGCTTGATTCCTTCGGGCACTCCAGATCAAGTGTGTGTTTACACTTTGTGCGTTACAGTATGAGAGTGAAGCCGGTCGGTTAGAGAGCACGGTCTTTGGTGTCTGCTGGTGTTTTTTTTTGTGTTTTTTTTTTTAAAGTCACACTGAACATGTTGCATAAAACACGAAGCAATAATCCAGAAGATCACAGCTTCTGTTTATTTCTCATGTTATGGCATCATCTTTGCTGATTTCCGTCCTGTTTACGCTCTCGACACTTCTGAGGAAATCATTTGGTAATCAGAGAGACTGTGATGTCTTCTTCTAAGAGTTTCATTTTCTTTCCCTGCACGCTCAATAACTGTGTGTTTAATGACTACAAACAGATGTTTTCGACAAACAAACCAAACTAATTTTTTCTCCTAGGAAAGAAAAACAAACATCTTACTGACATTTATTTTTATTGTGTTGTCTTATACAGTCACTCTTTTTATTTTAGCACATTATATTCTATGATTTTGAATCCCATCATATCACGTATGTCATCAGTGTACATCTTTTGTTGTACATCGTAATGTATGATAACATGTTCTATCATATATTATCATATCATGTGGTTTTTTAATACTCTCAAGAACGCCCCCTGAAGAGGGAATTACGACTGGGAAAAGACTTGAAGAACCTTCAGCAACCCGAGTTCAAATCCAATATGTCCGCTACTACGTGCATCGACAGGGATGTTTAACATGGAAATGTAAAAGTTTAACAGCAGCTTAGTCGTCTTCTTGTGTGATTAAATCCATCACACCGCCGGTATCGTGCAAGTTCTCTCTGTGGAGGTGTTGTCAGGTTATTCTCGCTCAGAAACCATCACAGAGTGTGTTGTCTTATCATCTGGGGATACCTTTGCTAGCAAAACAAAAAGGTATCCATGGAGATACCTTTTGAAAAAAAAAAGTTTCAGATTGCATAATTTACATATTAAGCAATACTACAGCTCTGTTGGGCAGTGGGCCCATCAGAGAATAAACCTTCATTGTTCACCAAATAAGGTGGTGAACAAACGCATCTGGAATGTCGCTTGTCCGACTTGTCCGCAACTGGAACGCGGTTAACTCGGGTGTCATTCCCAGCTCCGAGATCAGAGTTCCGAGGTAAACGGAACGCAGCATAGAGTCCGATAGATATGGGATTTTTGAGTCCAATACCGATAATGGGGAGGGAAAAAAATCCCCATACATTGCCTGATATCTTACTTAAATCTATCTTCAATTAGTAGAGATCCCTCACATGCAGTTATCAATCACTTGTGGAAAAGATAAGTAATGCTTGTTGTAAACACAAACAGTTGTCGTGACAACTGTCAGAAAGACAAACAAACTTTTTGGCTTTGTACAAACTGTTAATTAAAACTATCCAAAAAAAACAAGTGGAACTTGTTTCAGCTTCTTCCACACTTAAGCTTATGATAGGAATTTCATTTGGCAGATTCAAACAAGCGAGGACCTCATGTTCATGTTCTCATGCATTCAGAGCCAACTTCTGGAACTAAGTGCTCGTGTACGTGTAACAGAGAATTAAGAGACTAGATGCAGCTCCATCAGTGACTTGGGGGCGAGAAAATAGGTCAACTAGAAGCAGGCAGGCGGAGTGAAAAGGAGGGGAGGGAGGGAGAGGGGCATTTCTCAGCGACAGACTGCCATACAGTATATAGACTATTCATGAATAAGCTCTGTGTAAGCCTTGGGCACTGCTGTGGCCTTGTTACTATGGCGTTCATGGTGAGGGGCCGAGGAATGCGGCCTTACTGGGCAACAGGGATGGAGGGAGGCGGGGGGGGGGGATGTGGAGAGGGCTCTTTGCTTTGGACTACTTTAGTCACTGGTCACATCTCACCCTTCCAGCCTTACTGTCGCTTTTCTTTTTCTCTCCTCTGTCTGGAATGATCCCTCTAAATCCTCTGTGAATGCATCACTCCAGCTCTTCACCTTTTCTCTCCGTCACTGTCTCTCCATCCTCACCTGCTCTCGCTTTTTCATCTCGGCTCTCACACCTGAGTCCCTGCTCAGCACACTCCTCTGTTGGCAGCGTGCGGGTTTGTGTGTGTGTTTATGTGACGGCGGAGGTTGTGCTTCCTGCTGGTTCCCCATCTGTTGCTCTCCTCAGCTGACTGGGTGAACTCGTGCTTCTGACGCCTCTGACCTGTTTGCATACGTACGCGCGTGTGTGTGTGTGTGTGTGTGTGTGTGTGTGTGTGTGTGTGTGTGTGTGTGTGCTGTGTGCACAAGTTTCGCTTTACATAAATCAGAACCACTGTCTGTATAAAAAAACCCACAGCGTCTGTCTCGACCTCCTTTGGTCTTTTTGCATCACTGTGAGTCACAGGGAAGACGGGAAACAAGCGGTGACATCTCTGTGACTCCAGCCTTTCCTGCTCGAGTGAAACACGCGGCATACACGCAGGTGCAGACGGGGGTCAGTGTGTGACAACGGCGAGGTGTGCTAAGGCATTTTAAAAAAAAGAGAGAGAGAGAAAGAGTAAGAAAAAGACAAAAAGGGAAACGTGCAGAGCCAGCAAACTCGAAACACCACTTCTCTCCTTGCTACTTCCCACTCAGTTCTTTCTGTCTCTTGAATGTGAATGTGTGTGTGTGTGTGTGTGTGCAAGGGTCAGTGTGCCCAAGAGAACCCCCCCCCACACACACACAGACACAATAACACAATCCCTCATCTCCACCACCCGGGTCAGTATTATAATCTCGCCCCCCTCCACCCTGCCAGAGAGCCAGCTGACCTATTTCCTGTCAGAACGCATCGTGAAAAGATGGAAAAATGGTCAGAAAAGCAAAGTGAGTAGTAAAGTTGAAGAGATGGAGATACATAGGGAGACAGATTTGATGTTTTTACTTCAATTTTGTGACGCAGACATTTAAAGAAAGAACTAATCCAAATACGGATTCTAATATTTTTTTTATGTTTTTCTGCTGTAGTCCCGCCCCCTTTTTTAAACTGACTCTCTCCGATCTGTCCCAGAGACGGTGTAAGACTCCCACAGCGCTCAAATGTTCTGTCACGTTTGACTACGAAAACACAAATCTCAGCCAGATGACTTCTTCCGCCAAAAAAATAAACCTCTTGTCCTAATCAGCAGCTAAGTACACTGGCTCGCTAACTGTTGCAACAAAACAACAAAAAAATCAGCTATTGATATCTGTGTTTGCATATTTTCAAACGGACTGATGTTTATCAAAATATTAGATGTATTTATACTATATTTATACTATTTATACGTGTTTGCTCTGTATTTACCATTCATTTTTTGGACGTCACGTGTCTTTGGATCACAGTCATTCTGTGTTTACATCTGTGTAATATGAAGCTATGAGCTAACCAAAGTGTGCTAACATTAGCCTGCTAACAACAATTCAGGCCATAGCTAATTGAAGCCAATGGTGCTTAATTACGATGCGTTCTAACTGGTAACTCTTTCATGCTAACGTGAGTGAAGACAAGTTGGAGGTGTGCCGCTGGAGGAGAGCGGAGGTGTCGCCAAACAGCCGTTTGTTTTGGCTTAATGCTCGTGCTAAAGGGCAACATCTCATCTCTTTTTACACAACCAGCCTTAGAACTGGAAATGTGTTCTTTTTACTCATTCTGACTTTTGATTGAACTTAAGTGAACAAACAGTAACAAGATTCGGAAGCTGTCATATGTTTCTTATCCGTGACTGTGCAAACACAAACACGCTGAATCAAATAAATAAAGGGTGTGAAATGATCACTTTTGATGAGTTGTGTCCATGCATGTAACAGAAACCTGAGCATGCGTGTGTATGGGTATGTGTGTGTGTGTGTCCTTGCAGCGGCCTCTGAGTCACAGTGAGAGACATGAGCTTGCCATCACGCCTCTGAAAGAACAGAACATGCATGGCCTGACTCCCAATGCACAGACACTTCCCCTCCTCTTCCTCGTTCCTCTTCATCTCGCTCCCTCTCCCGCTCTTCTCTCACGGCCCCCTTTTTTTCTAAATCTCAGACCTTCGTTTCTCCACCCGTCAAAACATGCATCACGTGTGTAAACCTTTGCGAGTGTATCGTCGTTTGTTGTCAACAGTTCGTTCACCTCCCCGTGTGACTGTGAAGCCTTCATGCAGCAGGCAGGCCAAAGAAGGAGAAGGTGGGCAGAGAGAGATAATGCTTAGAGACAGAGCGGCTGGCAGATAGACAGGGAGGTGCATTCAGTCAGTCGCACAAACACGATGCAGGGAAGAAAAAAAAAACAGGCAGTTAAAAATGGACAGGAAAGAGGAGGAACTGAGTAGACAGATGAGCAGAAACACTGAAGCAAGCAAAGACACAGACAGGATAAAGGGCACAAACACAGGCAGTCTGACAACTACTGCAATGTGTGTGTGCATGTTTGACATATGCATGTGTGTGATTTGGTTTCATTCCTCACAATAGGAAACAGGTTTTTTTAGCAAGAGCTTCTTCTTTTTGTTTTACTCCTCTACAGCGTTCGCATTACATGTGTGCAGCTGATATTAGCCCGGCAGACACACACACTGAGAATATCACACACGTACACAGCATGCCCAGCGGAGTGAAAACAAGGGTATCCACGCATAAACACAAGCGCAGGGGGCTGTTAGAGAGAGAGAGAGAGAGAGTGTGTGTGTGTGTGTGTGTGTGTGTGTGTGTGTGTCTGTCTGAGTGTGTTGTGGTTTGCAGCAACACACCGGATGAACAAAAGAAAGTGGCTTATTGCAGCATGCAGTGCTTCTGCTTTGATGAAGATGACGATGAGGTGACTACAGGTAGCCTGACACTCTTTCTTGCACAGGCAAACACACACACACACACACACACACACACACACACACACACACACACACACACACACTAGATACAGGTGTAAAGAGCTCCAAAAACAGCGAGAAGGGGGAACTAGTTTTCTGTTTAGAGGTGGAAATGTAGGACCTGAAATCAAGGAAGGAGTTTGTCTCCTTATTTCAACTCAAGAAAATCTGCATTGTGAGTGTGAGTATGTGCATGCGTGTGTGTGTGTGTGTGTGTGTGTGTGTGAGTGTGTGTGTGTGTGTGGGGGGGGGGGGGGGGGGGGGGGGGTTAAGAAGGTTAAATTCCATTGCTGTCTGATTCAGGGCCTATAGTGTGTCCCAGTGGTAATATATACAAACCCTTGTATACAGATTAGCAAAATCTCTGCTATTACCTCCACTCAGCCCCTTACACACACGCGCGCGCGCGCACGCACACACGCACGCACACAACCATCCTGGTGTATATAGCTTCAGAAGCACGAGGCAGTGGTCACGCTATATCTAAATACACTGTTTCATCTTTCATTTGACACATTGTCTCCTACACATCCGCCTCTCGCAGCCTCCTGCTCCTTCTCCTTGACTCCTCTCTCCTGCCGGTTTGCTATTCAAAGGAGCGCTGTGAGGTGCAAAGAGAGGAGAAACCGCACAAACCGGCCACTCTCATTTACGAAAAATAAATAGTCATATTCTTATCTTACCCTCAAAGCGGACAAGTCGATTTCGTCCAGACTCCGAGCCGGGGAGTCACTCGCCATGATGGAGGGCACACACGCCAAAAAAAAAAGCTCGATATCCTGAAACGGCCTCTGCTGTCACGACTGTGTGGTCCTCTCTCTCTCTCACTCTCTCTCTCTCTCTCACTCTCTCTCTCTCTCTCTCTCTCTCAGTCTCTCTCCAACAAAGTGATGTCTCTGCGAGCGGCTGGATAAAAACAGTCTCCTTTCCTTCTGCTCGGTGCCTCGCGCCCGGTCAATGAAGCCAGCTAGAGCTCAGCACCGGGAAGCAAGAGGGTCGCGTGCACCAGCAGCTCGAGGTCCATATCTGCTGCAGATGGAGACGGTTACAGGAGGAAGGTGAGCGCGAGAGGAGAGCGTGCTGCTGATACTACCGGCGCTGCTGCTGCTGTGACAGTAAGTGAACATGCTGAGGGAGGGGGAGACAAGTGCTTTTCTGCCGGCAAACCACGCCTGTTTCTGGGCGGGCTTTGGTGAGGCAGCCAGGACTCCCAAACTTTTCTCATTTTTCTACTTAACTCATTAAAAAACTAACGACTAACTGTCCTGCGGTCCTGCAATGTTGTAGGTTTTTTTTTTTTTTATTTAATTTTTTTTTTTACGTGGCAATGAAAACAGAAATATAGTGTAATGAAAGTCAGAGTTGGGATTTTTTTAAAACTATCATGATTTGAAAGAAGCATTTTCTCAGTGCTTCATCTTCCTTTACGCTCTGTGTTCCCTTAAAAACGGACCTCAGCTCATCACTTGCATTCCTCTCATGTCTCATTTAGAGTTAAGCAAACACTAAATGTCATAATAACACATGTTCTTGATTGTAGAGTCTGTTGAGGCCCTAGGCAAAAATCAATTGGGGGGGCCCTCCAACCAATGTCAGCAGGACAAAGAGTGAGTTCTGTCAGATGAGAATCCCTAAGGGAGGTTTCCTACTGTCATTGCAAACGTTTGCACACTTTCTCTGCTGATTTGGGGCCCCCTTAATAGTCTGGGAGCCCCAAGCGGTTGTCTGTCTTGCCTGCAGACAAACTCGCAGTATAAACTCCGTCAGTGGTGGGGTACAGAACAGCAGGGAGACATGGAGTCCTGATTGGTTAATCAAATCGGTACCTCCTGCTCCATTTCTCCAAAATGTAAAAACTAAAAGGCACCTACATGATTAACAAAAAAAAAAAACTGGCATTACAAAATAAAAAATTAAACTTTGCAGAAGCCTGGGGAAAACATAAGAAAATAGGTTAAATACAATTAGTTACAGTTAGTTTATATTAAGAACATATATATATATATATATATATATATATATATATATATATATATATATATATATATATATATATATATATATATATATGGCGCTACAACATATATATTTCATAGTTTTAATTTAGCAGAAGAAAAAAAATTCTGAAAGGTCAGAAACTGGATTTATTTTGGTAAATTTATATTTATCAATGTAAAATGTTGCTGGAAATATGATGAAATATTCGGAGAAGGAGAAGACTGAATCCTATCTAAATGATGCCTACACACAAGCAATCATAAAGCACCTTCAATCATCGCAGATCAAATATTTGATGACAAGAATCAAAACATCACTGTCAGATTTGCCTCAGATTCAAATCAATCATATCTGAGTATTCTAGCGTTAAAACATACATAGTACTTAAAACATGATTTCTCCTGGCCTTATAATAAAAAATGTACTCTTGTATTCACAAAAAATATTCTTCATAAATGTGTTTAATGTGTGCAGTTTAGTTTTCCGTCACCACTCAAGTGAAAACAGGAATGTTGTCATGTACTAAACATGTAACAGTCTGACAGGTGACCTTTTCAAGGCCTCGCTCCTCATTTTACACAAAGTCCAGTGTCGACCTTTGATAGACAGTGTACAAAATGCAATCATGAAACACACAGGGGACAGTATGTATGTTTATTTTGACTTTGTTACTGCAATTGGCTTCTATTATGTAAAAGAACAAAAATGCACTCATTTGTTTGTCTTGTCACCTTGCCTGACTTATGCTTCATCGTGTAAAACTGCTTGCCAAAATCATGTCAGTCATGATTATCATCAATCTATCAATCGAAGAACCAGTTTTTGTTTTGTAACTTGCTGTTAAACTAGACAACAATGAGAGAATACCAAGGAACCAGGGATGGTTATAAAATCCTGGCCCAAAGTGTTCTTTGGATGGTTGCCTTCTCTTCTTTATGTTTTATTAGTGTTATTGTATCCTTAACGTTGGCATCCTAAGGTTCCCACAGCATTTGCACAACACACATAAGTAAGGTATAAAATTATATTTACAGTCTATGCATTGGATGCTACATCCCCCAAACCTGAATTAACCTGCTCTGTTCAATCCATGTGAGTTTTGTTGTATCTCTTTTTTTCTTTTTCTTTTTTTTTTTAGATTAATATAGTCTTGCTTTTTTTTGTCAGCAGTTGATCCTCATGTGCTCCCATAGTTTCAACATATTTCTATGTTGCTGACAAAAAAATGTGCATTTTCTATGTGGGTACAGTCATGATTATCATCAATCTTCCTATGAATTGAAGAACCAGTTTTTGTTATGTAACTTGCTCGTAAACTGACGTCTATTTTGTTATTTGTCATTTTTGAAGTGGAGTATGTTTTCATATATGTATTTTTCACATGCATTGGGCCACATTGACTTAAACATAACAATCTTTATAAATATGATCAATAAATAGAAAGTATTCAGTCTCATTTGTTTGTCTCACCACCTTGTGTGACTTAGAGTCCTTGTGTAAAACTGCTTGCCAAAAAAATGTCAAGATATGACTTGGAAAGAATATGTTTCCAGTCATGTTGTAATCCATCTGAAGAAGGAAGGACTCAGAGGCCAGCACTTAATCCAGGTCTGTTATTTTCATTATCTTTTGTGTTTCTGAAGAACTTCACCTGTGCTGACGCAGTAAGTGTGGATGTTTTTCATAAGTATTATGAACTATGGTGGCACTTTAGGTCAACTCTGCTCTTTTTTTAAAATATATTCACACACTTTGACTTACTATGGAGCAGCTTACGTTGGGGTGTTGCCTGTATTTAAGTTTAGGACTTAAAATCTTGTTTATACCACAGATTTTTCAAAGACTACCCCAACTCAAGTCTCATAGTTAAACTCAAGAAAAACAATAATAATTCTGTGATATTAAATCAAAGCAGAATCCTACTTTGGAAAGAATATCCCAAATCACATAAATAAAAGAAAAAATCCTCAGAACAATGAATAACTATTTACAAAACTGTCATTATACAACTGTATCTGAACATAGACCGGAGCAGTGCTTCTCAGCTCGTCTAGCTTGAGGACCTGCCACCAACTACTTAGTGAAAAATCACAACCCAAATCTCGGAGATTTTAAGACCAACCAGATTCTTTACCGAAAATTGTGCAGTTTGGACCTCAGACGTTAGAAAATGTGACCGAAGCAAGAAACTAGACAAAGTAAACACGTTTAAAAAAATCACTTTACAGACTTTTTTCCTATCACACCTTCACACACATTCAAAGCAAATTATTATATATTTCCTGTTAACAAGCAGCCCCTCTGACATGAACTGTGGACCGCATGCTTGTGTTTATCTGTTAATATTACTTATATCTTTACTAACCTGCGCATTGTTCATAACTTTTTATTTTTACTCTCACTTGGTACTTATTGCTTATACAATTATTTCCTCCTGCCATGTTGTGTTTGAGAGCAACTGGAACATTTCCCCCGTCTTGGATTAATACACATTTCAGATCGGGCTAAATAAAGTCCTCACGCTCCAACAGCCTTTTACCCATAACACATCTTTTCTGAGCCCAAAGACTTTGAAATGTTTTATTAGTTTGTGATGAAAAAAATCGAATGAACGCTTTTTTTTAATTATAGGCCATTAAAATGACAATTAACATCTGGTTTGATGAACAGGCACATTTGTATAAAGAACATTTTTTCCACATCAAAAACTAAAGTGAGGCTCAGGAGAACACATAAAGGTTCCCATAAATAAACAGAGTTTTTAGTCTCAACTCCATACAACCATGCCGAACATTTACAAAATACATGTTTCAAGACTTTAAAATGACTCCAAACCTACAAATGATGTAGTGACAAAAAAAGGAGGAAGAAGGAAGGAAGGAAGGAAGAAGGATGAAATTGTCATTAAAACTCAAAATGAAATACGTCACTGTTAAAATGCTAACAAAGAGCACAGTGTTTCCACGCATGATCACTTCAGTCAACATTATTACATTTTCTGGTCCCTTTAAAACATCAACATTTCATTCTCACATCACATGAACTATACTGCACCTAGTGTTCACATATTCTGGAGAAAAGCCTGCAGATACACCTTTCCTTGGAAGACCAAGGTGCTCTGCCAATGGAATCTTTGATAAGAGGATTAAACCTTCGGATGGCTCCAGGGTATGTTCGTGTGTCATAACCGTGGAGACCGTGTTTAATCAGGTACTTTGTATAGCAGCGTACTGTCTGCAATAAATGACATGTTGGTTGACAATGTCTGGATTCTACAGGGGTGGTGTTTTAACTTCACATTGACTTTTGATCAAACATGATTCTGTAAAAATTTTTTTTTTTTTTTTAAAAAAGTGAAGTGAAATCAGGTGAGAAAAGAGTCCATACATTCAGACATACACAGATATGATAATTGCCTCAGGTTAAAAACCAGAAGTGTCCATAGAAAAAAGCTTCATTAGCTCTTTACATATAAAGGTTGATACATTACAAGAAAAACAACAAAAGAAATGTTTTCAGAAGAGAGAATCTTATCATAGCTCAGTCAAATGCTCCATCAAGAAAACAGGACAGTAAAAACCGGAAACTAGTGGTTTCAAACGGCATCGTCCAATCAAAGCCCTGACTCGGACATCAGTCACATGTTACAGGAAGTGTTGTTTATATTGTTTCAAAGACTATTTCTGCACTTTAAACAAGCTTTAGGTTCATAGAAGTCAGGAGAGCTGAAAGGCCTGTCCTGCACGTCTGTGCAAAAACACCATCTGTTGGGACAGTAGCGCCATCTGCTGAGCAAAAAGGAAATGACACCTTTGTATTTCTGGGCTGATTGTCTAATCCACTCTGTGCTGTAGCCTTTAATATGCACCCTCAGTTGATAAACATGAATCCTAACGATTCTGAATGCAGGATGATTTAACTGAGTCATTCTACATAGGTCAAAGGTTCATGATTTTGAATCCCTTTAAATGAGACACATGAATGTCTTTGAGGGTTTTTCCAGAGCTTTCATAGGATACATGCATTCTTTCAATCACGTAAACTAGATTTTAGTGCACTGCTGTTTGAGTCAAAATTTCTTTGTGTGAAGCGCTTCACTGCCGTCACGTTTTGATTTGTCTTACAGAAAACAATACTCCATGCAACGGCGACAATTTTGTTCGAAAGCAGCTTAACAACTTAAAAACAACCAACGTGGCACTACTGCACTTTACATTCACATATCACAAAACACATGCATCAACATCTCTGTGTATTTTGGGATCATTACAACCAAGAGGCAAATATATGTTAGAGACATTGCCATATATATATATATATATATATATATATATATATATATATATATATATATATATATATATATATATATATTTTTTTTTTTTTTTTTTTTTCAGCCTCACCCTGGTCCCTTCGAAATCTTTGTTGCTTTGTCAGTTTTTCAAGTGGTCAGAAGTGTCAGGCATCCAGAGTTTGATTCCCAAAACCCTAAATTCAAACAGATGTTTTTCATCCCGACCTCTTGAGTGCAGTCACAAATAGTGTCCTCAAATGTGGCTTTTTTTTTGTTCTTCATACATCCCAAAACGTAGTGCTTTCCCTACAACGTTGTAACTGCTCTTTAGTGTTTTCAGTAGAAACAGATTTGAGAGTGACCAGCAGTCAGTTCAATCCAAACTACATTTTTTTTAACTCCTTCTCTTCCAGCAACCTCTTAATCCACAAGTACCATTGGGAGGACAACAATCTGGATACTTCGATCAAGACGCTGAAAAGTTACGTCCAGATCTCAGTCGGGACCATGGCCTCCTTGGTTCCGACAGAAGGCAGGAGGTTCTGCTCGGACAAGAAGTCAAGAGGAAACTGGACCAGGAAGCCTCGGATTTTACGCAGCTCCTCTTGAGCGCGTGTCAGGTCTGTCTGGGCCAAACCTGGTTTGGACTGGTACTGTTCCAGCTCGGACATGTTCCTCACCAAGGACGAAGGAAGGCAGCGGAATACCTGCAGCAAAATCATCATCATCATTACGGAGAGACTCAGGAGTCCATTAGGCCACAGATGAAAACAAACACAAAGCAAAAAAACAAAAAAGAACCAATTCAATGAAAGACAGGCCCACAGAGGGTAGTACAGAGAGGAGTGCAATATGCTTTCAAAGAATTATCTTGACATGGCTGGAACACTGTGAGAATTTTTCTTGCCCCAAAGGTTTGCAAGTCGTGCGTCACATTACAAAATCCTGGCCGAGGCTTCTTTATTCTTTAGTTCTTTATGTTAATCCACCCCTCAACACCCCCACACTTTCAGCACTAATAACACAGATCAAACACCCCTCCTAACTCTGATTATTTGTTAATTTAACTTGTTTTGTTTTTTTTATAACAAGGCTTTAATATTTGCACAAACATCCATGCGTCCCCGAGGGCAGATTCTAACGACAGAAGAGGCTCTGTTCGGCTCCAACTGGCTGGAAATGAATCACGAACACTAATTAAAGTCCCAGAGCACAAAACACTGCAAACTCAAATCAGTCTAAAATGTCCCAATATGGCCACCATATTGAGCTCAAATTGTTTAAGTTAACAACAACCTTTGCTTGAACGTCCCACTACGACAAGAACTTTAAGATTCAGTGTTTTAAACATGGAGAGTTAAGAACAATGAAATCAACTGCGTTTATTCCTACGGATGTTTTCATGTATGCCTTTTTTTTATGAATATCTTAGAACAAGGCTCGTTATTGAGCTTGTGTGCAGTGTGAAACTATACCACTAGGTGTTGCTAAATCCCCACACAGCTCTTTTAAGAATAAGAGTTTGATGCATGACGTGAAACGTTTCTTTCACTGAATCATGACCACGATAACCTTTAAAGACTGCTCGCATGCTCACATAGACTTTTTCAGCTGATGCATTCATGACATTATGAAGGTTATCGATTCATTAAGACCTCAGCTGTCATCTGTTCCCGTGAAAACGTATTTCAATCATCAGGCACATATCCTCTCTGCACGACCACATCAAACCATACCTTCTCATAGATGGTGGCGTTGCGTCCAGCTGTGGTCATCCACACCTCCTTATAGAAGCGATCACTGATCGGGTCGGAGAAGTCGATACTTGAGTCATTATGGCCTCCAAGGACAGTCCTGTCCAGATAGAGAGACGAGAGGAGAACGAGAGGACAAAGTTGCACTACATTTAGAAGACTTTTTTTTTTTTCATTATGCAATAAAAGTTTCTGCCAAAGGAAGGCACAACATTTTTAAATCAATCTAAATGTACTGTACCTGTCATAATAAATCAATCCATGGCTAAAAGTCCTTGCTAGGATGTTTTAAAACTAAGTCAGGAACTTTCTTCTCAGAATGTTTGTGAATATGGGCCCTGAAGTTTTCGGGCTGAGTTACATGTGTGAGCTGATGAGAGGTCGCACCTCGAGCGGATGGTGACATTTACTAAATACACATGGCACTGATATAAAGGCAAACATTCTAATTACAGCATTGTATAGCCGACTCTGTTGTTCTGCGTCATTCTTTTTTAATCATAGCTGGCCTCACAACTCCACACTGTGATATTCTCCCGCTGTAAGTGAATGAGTGAACATCCAGAGAAGTGCATGTTTGGAACAGGGTTTTCCCCAAAACACACACACACACACATACACACACACACCTGAAGCATTCAAGGCGAAGCTGGAGTGCGTACGGTCCAGCTTCATACTCCTGTCCATCCATCACAGCACGAACCTTCTCAGAGTCTTCGATAACCACTGCCACCTCGCTGTCGCGTTTACCCAGCATGCTTCTGTCGTTGATGTTCGCAGAACCTGAAAACAAACAAACAAACAGAAAATCCATTTCTCACTTCTTGTTTGCTAGCATACTTTTTAATTATGAAAAAACAACAACAACTGTACGGGTTCATTATCAAATCACTGAACTTCTTTACTTCATTGATGTTCTCTTTAGGAGCATTTATAAACACAAATATCACGAGAAAAGTCTTTCATGTCTTTACAAAAAAGGGGGAAAAACGAAGGCGTTCAGGATTTTCAGACCTGTTGATCGTTGTTGTAGCAGTGAGCTGCACCTCATCACCCAGCAGAGGGCGCAGCAGGCCCATTTTCTATTTTAAATAGTATTTATAGTCATATGTTTTAGCTGCACACATGGTGAGCGATTGAGAAAAAATGCCAGATTTTGAGATTCATCACATTTTCAATGGTGTCAAGACAGAGATGCTAAAATAGCAGTCGCCGAAAGCAACCCGAAGAAAAAAAAAAAAAGGACAGAACGTGAGAGAGACGCACCGATGATGACGGTGTTGTCGTCAGCGATGAGCATCTTGCTGTGGATGTAGATGAGCTCCGTGACCAGACGGCCCTCCAGCTCGGCGTGCGTTCGCATACCGGAGAAAGAGATGTAGTTCATCCAGTGGTCATCCACTGAGAGGACAAGGAGGAAGAAAAACACAAACAAGCAGGAGATAAGAGAATGAACTTCACTTCATATTAGCCATTAAGATTGAACACTTTAGTTTGTTTTTGCACTTACTCTCATTTTTCAGCTGGGAGATGATGGAGTATTCCCCTCTGATCATTGTTCTGAGGAGGCAGAATATTTATGAAATGTATTATATTCTTGTCCAAGAGCTTGAAAGGAATATAGAAAGGAATTTAACAACTGCATTCTCATTTCCCTTCACTGTTCCTCCTTCAAAATGAAACAGGGACTGATAACAATGTGGTTCACCTGTAGTTGAAGTGCATGACCGCCTGGAGGGCGTTCCCTCCTCCTGTCGTGATGTCTCCCTCAAATCCAGGAAGCAGAGGGGTGACCACGTACACACGGTACTTCTTCCCCTCCCTGAGAGCAAACACGGATCAGTTACATGCAAGACAAACACCAGCAGTGCCACTAGTAAATCAAAAAAAAAAGGAAACTCACTTCTAATTTCGATTACAAACACAACGTACTTAAAAAAGAAACTTCATGCAGACAAACAAACGGTCTCAATAAAGAGATGTACTTGTATGCTCTGAGGATCCTTTCGATGATGGCGTCTCCGATCTTGTTGTAGACCGTCCGGTTGTCGGCACAGCTGATGAAGAACTGGTTCTGATCGGAGAGGGAGTCGGGACACAAAACCAATCAGAGACATTTAAGATGAGGATGACGTTGTGCGTCTGGAGGATGTGTGTCTCTCTGTGTGTTTTACCTCGATGTAGATGAAGTGCTTGCTCTTAGCGATGACCTGGATGTAGGCGTTATGGATGGACTCTTCGTGGTACTTTATGCCCGCAGACCAATCTGCCGCTGACCGTAACACCTTGTGCACGCAGACGGAGATCATGAGAGGGGTTAAATGAGTCGACCATATGTGAGTATGTTTAAGAGTAGGAGCTAAATACCGCCGAAATAATGTAACGTAGACATCCGAGTTGCTAAAAGGGGGTTGTTGTTTGACGCTGTATGTCAACTCTGTGATTCACTGTCAACCTGTCCAATTGTGGACATCCCAGTCATTGACAGCCATATTGATCACACTATAAACAAAAAGCTGCTGTTTGTTACTTTTCCCACCTTTATGACTTCAAGTTGTGTTTGCATGTGACGTGTGGACCATAACTAACACTATTGAGCACTAAGTATGGAATTGTTTTTTGTCAATCACGTGGAGATGTGGCACTGGTGGCCTAGTGGTTATTTAGCGTGCCTCATGTATGGAGGCTAAAATACTACTAGGTTTTGAATCTGACCTGTGGCTCCGTTCCTACATGCCATTCCCCACTCTCTCTCCCTCCTCTCTCTCTGATTTCCACCTGTACCATCTGTCCTGTCTCACAAATAAAGGCATTATATATATATGTTTAAAAAAGTTCACCCTTTATTAGAGTAACATTCGTAATGTCAGTCATACCTAAAGGCTCACTTTTCGGTGATCCAGAGGCAGAACTCTGATCACTGGAAACTTTGAGTATGACAACACCACTTTAAATACTGTAGCGCAGTTACCGCCAACTAGCAGAAGTCTGTGGCTGCTGTTTGTGGACAACACAGTTCTTTGCAGTGAAGCTTATTTGCATAGGAATGAATAGACATTTTGCTCAAATGAATGAATGACGTCTCCTATAATAAGACACAAACAGAGTTTGTTCTACAGAGCTGTCTTTTTGTCTCTTTTTGCACAGGATTAGCCGTTGAATCAGGCCCTCTGTTTAATTTTTACACACTAAACCATTCTCACATTAAACAGAGCTACTGTAACAATGAAACGTCAAATAAACCTGATGGAGTTGTGATAAGACCCATATGTCCTTGTTTCTTATTTTAGTCAACCATCTCTCTCCAAGGTGCATTCCTTGAGGCTGCAAACCCTCGAGGGTCAATCGCAAGTGCAAACCTCTGAAGTTATATAACTTTTTGGCGCATGGAGAGTCTTTGAACGCTCACTCTCTTTTATCTTTGTCCAGTGGTGCTTGCAGACTTGCTTGTGGAAAGTCAAACATGAAAGTGGGAGGGGTTTTTTTTTTTTTTTTTTGTGGGGGGGGGGGGGGGTGGGGGGGGTGGGGGGGGGGGTGCATTCTCTCTGTAATTTTCTGCCAGTGGTTTTTTTAAGTTTGGTGAATAGTTTGGTTGTTTTTTTCCCCCGACTTTCTCATTTTGTGTAATTATTAAGAAAGGAAAGACCAAACAGTCCTCACCATGCGTCATTTTGTGAATAGTGCTCGAATGAGTGCATTTTTTCTTACCTGCACTTTGGCATTGACGGAGTCAGGGACCTGATATCTGAGCTCGTCGGCACTGGAGTGAGACTTGGGCAGCAGGAATGGATAAGACAGAGAGCGATACTTTGGCTTCATGATCTGAAGTGGATGCAGTTGGAGTACATAGGTGTCAGAGGAGGAAAGGAAAAAAAAGAGTGAGAAATGGAGGGAAAAAACAATGATGCCATGGAAAGCTTGAGCGCGAGGATTAAAGTGTTTTTCCACTGATTCAGCCACACATTTAGTCATAATCTGCCCAGTTACTGTTTATGGGTCTGTTTGACTTTTAATTGAAAAAATCATAACACTCACTCACTTGCAACTCACTGTGATTTAAACTGCACAAGTGTTACATATATTGAAATCGTTTAATAATAAGATAGCAGTCTAAAAAGTTGGTTAAAGTATGTCAACAAAGAAGCTTTAGTTTTTAAGTCCTGGTTAAACAAGTTCAGCTTTAAGTCCTCATCCGGCTCTCCATCCCTTTGTTGTTTGTCAATGGACTCAGTGTGTGTATGCGTGTGTGTGCTTGTATGTATGGGTGTGTGTGTGTGTGTGTGCGTGTGCGTGTGTTGACACAGTACCTTAGTAAAGTTCCAGCGTTGAATGAAGTGTCTGGCCACATCCCGAGCAGCTCTACCATGAACCACAGAGGCGATGTCGTGCCAAGGCATTCTGGGAGTTGTGTACCTGTCGATGAAATCTGCGTAGTGTGGAAACAAGCGAACAAAGAGAGGAAGAAAAGTGCATCAGAAAGAGGAGAGTTTGGTTCAGAGAGAGGGAGAGAAAACAATGCAACAAGGAAGTGTTTGATGCTGCTTGTTCAACACAACTAGTTTCCAGAAGACTATTTATGTATTTATTTTCACCAAGCTACTTTAACAGGAAATGTCATAAGATTCACAGCTACATACTGTATGCAACAAGGAGAACAAATAGAGACCAGCATATCTAAGATGACTTGAATTATTAGTAAGAAAAAGTGAGTTTCTGTGAGTGTGCATTTGTGTGTGTTTGTTTTTCTAACTGACCATCAAAAGGTTTCTCCAGCTGGATCCAGTCCTTGTACACAAAGTTGCAGTAATCTTTTCCATGCCAGAAGCGCGTGTTGCCTTGTAACTCTCCGACACCTGTCTTGAGGCTTCGCACGGAGCCACTCCCTACAAACACACAGACACAAAGAAAAACAGTAAGAACACATGCAGAATAAATAAAAGTAATCTTTTTACACATGTTTCATGGTATGGAGCTCATTTCTGTCAAGCATATTTCAATTGCAGTTCACATAAACTAAGGTTTATATCCATGTTTTAATAGTTATATAAACACACCCGTGCTGTCAACACTGCTGACACTGTCGGCATGCTGCAGAGTGTGTTTGTGCAGGTGTCTGTACAGGCTGAAGCGAGCCCTCCTGTTGCGTCCAATCCCCTTCAGCTTTGGCAGTTCCAACGGTTCACTGGGTGGCGTCTCTTGTCCGTTACTCTTCGAGATGCCGTCAGATATCCCGTCAGATATCCCGTCGACAAAGGAAACACCCTTACTGGACGGAGGGTTAGCGGTGCCGGCCTAGGAACATGGAAACAACAGGAAATAAAAAAGTAGCTATGCACTACCCATAAACTACGTTTATGCAATGTAGTTATGGGAAGGTGAAAATGTTCATTTTTGTTCACACAGATTCAAACTTTGGAATGACACAGGAAAGGAATCTAAAACGACATCTTAGAGGTTGAGGCTTTGCTCAGGGATGATTGTGCTTAACTGTCAGAAACTGAAAGGAAAGGCTAAAGTCTGTGACTTACGGATAATCAACCACAAAAAACTAGTGAAATAAAACCTGCAGCCTATTCAAAGGTTTGCACTGTGAGAGAGCAGCATAAAAACCACAGGCTGTCACTGAGGGTACACGCAGTTCATCTTCCTCCTTCCCCCACCAACACCTCCCAACTGTGAGAGTTACAATCACACAGTTTGCTCTGTTTGCTCCTCTTTTATTGGAACCATTTGTCAGGAGGTTGGAAAGGTGTTTATTGCCAATAACTCCAAACTGTTGATTTTTAATTAGTAGTGTGTGTGTGTGTTTGTGAGTATTTGTGTGTCCAACCTGCTCCAGGGCAACAGAGCGCGTCACACTGCCGACATCCGTCAGCCTGTGCTCTTTGTCGTCCCAGCGACCGTACGCGAGGTCGATACCACCCACGAAGGCAACCGATTGGTCGACGACAACAATCTTTTCGTGATGCGCCCACAGATAGACGGAGGAGGAGACGTGGTCTGGGTGTCGCATCACCTGAGCAACAGGAAATGAAACGCAACACTGATTCACATAGGCGTACGTGAAACAATCTTCCTGCACACACTCTGGTTACCCGGAGTGATTTAGTCACCTTGATGTTTGGGTGCAGGTGCGAGAGGGTCCTCTTGCTGTAGCCTGAGTTGATGCCGAGGGCGAGCTCCACCTCTTTGTACAACATCACAAAGATGCGAACTCCCTGTTGCTGTAGAAAGAAAATGTGAAACTGACTGTTTAAATATATTTGTTTGGTTTGTATCCAGAATGAAGAGGACGTTGTGACTTTTTTATGTTCAACATAATTGTGTTCGTCTTAGCCGTTTGTCTAATCCATACTTACAGCTTTGCGTTTGAGGGTGCAGTCCAGCCTCCACCGGTTCCCTTCGACAACAGGTCTCTTCAGGAAGATCTCTGGACTCAGCCTGGTCAGGGAAGTCACAGAAACCAAGAAACAAAAGACAAATGAGAGGCGCAGAGAGAGAGAGAGAGAGAGAAAGAGATCAACAGTGAGAATTCTTTCACACATTCAGTTCACAGTAAAACCCAACCGATTGATCATCCGGCCGATAATATCCGCCGATATTACTGTATTCAGGGACTATCTGTATCGGATTATTTAATCGCAGATATGTGAGAATTTTCCACCGGTTAAATAGCCTTTAATTTGAGTTACATTGTATTAGACTAGTATTTCTCCTTCTCGCTGTCACCAGCAGAGGGCGCTATGTGGCTTACATTTAAAATTATCACCCTCCAGAGCGTCAAGTGTTGATGCAGGTACATGTGAAGTTACTCTCCAGTTGAGTGACTATCTTGTCTTAATTATAAATATTTGTTAACTGCAAATAAGGGATGAACAAAATGAGTATCTAAGAAAGATATTGGCTGATTTATCGGTACGGTAGTTTTTGTTTTGTTTTTTCACTTCTCCAAAATTAATATCAGTATCAGCACCAAAAATCGGTCTGACCCTAATATTCAGACAGAATAGACATTAAGCACTAATAAAGTCTCAGGATTCAATCCCATTGGCGCCCTGATCTTACATGTCTACAATTCAACTGTCTCACTTTACACAGACATCTCATTGGTTGAAACCATAAGCCCTGTGATTACAGCCCTGGAACAAAAAGCGTTCAGCCACGTCAAACGGACACAGATACGTCTCTGAGGGACTGCAGACTGTTTTGAACGACCCCGTCGCAACAATGAAAACTGCGAACAAATACAGTGTTTTATTTCCTGTTATATAACTCAATACTTAAAAAAAAAAATACACCACTTTTCCTTTTCTCTTTTTTTTTTAAATTCACACACTCCAAACTTTATTAAGTAATTGGATGCCTTGCCTTGAAAATAACACACAGGTATGCAAACCCCACATAAAAAAGTGCAGGGTGACACATGGAGGGTGGGTGTAGCGAACAAGTAGACAGATACTATAGCGAGCCTGTCTCTCTGTCAATGTGTTTCTATTCTGGGTGTGTGGATGGACTGTAATTAGAGCTAGCACCATTGTATTACTGGCTGAGAGCAATGGCTTGTGGGTAATGTAAAATGTAATGTGTGACAGTACACACGACACTTTCAGGGTAGCCCAGTGTCCAGTTGGCTCAGCTCACAGCTGGGCGTATGGCTTGTTTTTACAAACTTTTATATTCTTGATTGATGGTATATAATATTATACTATTTTGTGTTCTGAATGGTTAACTTTTAGTCTTGAGCACTATTGTCACTTTCACCATCATGTCTTGGCTTGTCCTCATGATCATGTGTGCAAAATAAGGCCGACTCCCTCACTATCAATCTACCTCCAGATACAAATAAAGAGACCTGACCTAGCCTACATGTGCTTTGAGGTTTTTCATTACCCGGATCGATATTCAGTAAGCACCGAATTCTGTGATCTCATGCAGTTCTTGCAGCTGGAGATGCAATGACACTCACCACCAGTCAGTGATGAAGATTTCCTCCTTGGCCTCCTCCAAAGCATCAGCCACGTCCTCCATGTATGTTTTTCCATTCACATACCTGAGAACAAAAACACAATCATTCAGATTGAATTGTGAACGTAGACATCTGTCACTTAGGCTTATTTATAAGCACACACACACACACACACACACACACACACACACACACACTTACACAACAGTAAACAAGCGTGTGCAGTGCCCCACTTTGAACCATTCAGAGTAAATGTTTAACTACTTCTGCTTTTTCAGAAGCGTCAGATTCTCACAGCCCAACACAAAACCACAGTTTGTTTTTCAGCGCAAAAAAAAGGAGGCAAGACATCGAGGGCAGTGGAAGTGCGTCTGTGTCTCCACTTCCCCAACTTTCTTAAGCTTGCAGGCGTCAGACTGCACCCAACGCTGTGTCATCATGACATAACAGTTCTTTAAACACTCTTTGTCCGTTTGCTCACAGCCGCAAAGCATGTTTTTCTCACAAGGATCCGAGCTAAGTGCAAAGACGACATAATGAGATGATTCAGTATCACACAATCTGCCAGCAGAGGAGGATTTAAGAAAAGATTTTAAAGATGGTACAGAGCGATAACGGCTCACACCTGTCAGACATCTTCAACACAAAGAAAACTGAATTTATGAGGAAAATGTGTTTATTTTGAGTTTCAAATGCACAGTTACCATTTTGCCGGGATGTTTTCCTGTTCCTGTGCAAAAGATCCAAAGCGGTGATCTCGAAGAAAAGCCTTCCCGTTCTCCCTCACAAAGCTTTCGATGCTCTGACCCCACCAGCGTGCGTGTCTGTAGCTGCTGCACTTAAACACCAGGGTCCTGTCAAGAGAATGAAGAAAGAAGTAGAAAATATGTTTTACATTGAAACAGGAAATCCTTCACATTATCTTTCAAGTGGTAATATTTAAAATCCAGTTTTTAGTTCTCTTTGGCGGTCCCTGAAGTGATTACATGGAGCTGTTGGCCTCAGCAAAACAAAGTGCTTAATACTAGCAGATAAGAGAACATATGGTTCATTCTTTGAGCTGAAGTGAGTGAGCCTGTGGTAGCCCAGCCGATGATAGTGGACCAACCATGAAGGAGTTGTGGTAAAAGCATCACTGTGCTGAGCACATGGTATCAAGGGGATCTAACAACCTACCTGGTTATGAAACCTGCTGAAATTAATGTTGATGTCTCATCATGAGCTATAAACAAGACCATCAGATTAAACAGCTTTTTTTCCCTTCTTTTTTTAATGGCTAAAAGTGCTTCCTCAGGGTACAGTCGGTGTTACGATGAAGTGATCAACTACGCACACTGGAAACAGCCATTTTCACTTTTTCATTAGCAAAGATCCTCAATGAGGGATTCATTGGACTGTTTAGATTAAGCAGGGTGACTTTTTGTGGGGAAGAAAAAAAAAACAACTGACAACATTTCCAGGACGTCAGAAAAACAATAAGAGGTACTGCTCTGGTCCACAGGGGCCACCAAAATAAATACTTATTTACTCATTTTTTATGAAAGAATTTTTTGGTCATTATTTTTATGTATAGAACCATAGACTGTATAAAACACGGACATTGTCTCAGTGACCTCATCGAAGGCTTTTTGAAGTGGAATTTTGAAGCCCGTCAATGGCGGTCGCTATGTTGGAAATGCTATCTCTGCTTTTTAAGGATTTTTTTTTTGGCTTTATAGGCCTTTCTTCTGTGATACAGTAGGACATGCTGTAGGCGCACTTTGTAAACATGTTCTTTCTACACTTCAAACCACCCATAAATGCAAACTTATTTGTGTTAGAGGGAATCTTTACTACAGGCATCTGATACACAAATGAAATAATTTACACACAAACACAGTAAAATAACCTGGAGAGGCTATCAATCCGGACTCCATGTTTGGTCTCTGTGTCTTTGGAGTCCATCTTGATGCTGAACTCTTTGTCCACTAGCATAACGAAGGAGATGGCCCCTGAGTCCGGCTTCATGTACAGTAGGCAGGAGTCCTTCACCACCAGCCAGCTACAGTACACACAACACACACACACACAAACAGTTTTTATCATGGTCATCACGATTCGTGATTTGTGTTTCTGTGTGAAGTTCTTGTGGATTTCTGTGGACCATTTCTTGTATTTCTTGTTTCCTGGAACGGGTGTAGGATGAAAATCAACATGGGGATGTAGGTGGACGGGCTGAGCGTTTCAAACGTGTGGGATTTATTTTGTGTTGTCTTTGGAAGAAAAAAAAAAACAATAAAAAAAAAAAAATGCTCACATAATAATTTGGGTGTGACGAAGCGAAAGGGACAGGAACAGACAAACAAATGAAGAGACAAGCGCGTGTCACTGCAGCTGGTTTGAACATGCTGCGAAGACTGTGTTAGCAAAATACATAAGAAAGTTTAAAAAAATTACAAATAAGGAGCCAACGCGATCACTTCTGAAGAAGTTCTTATTTTTGTATTTTTAAATATGCAAAGTGCGGTCACTGTGTTTTAACACCCGCGCTGAGAACGCTCCCTGCCAGAAATTTGTACTTCCATCACACCTACATTACAAGTTTGCCAGTACAAAAGGAACAAAACACTTCAAATCTGCTATTAAATCTTTCCAATCCATCCTATTTAAGACATTAAGGATTTTCCATTTGTTGTCAACGTGGTTGAGAAATAAAATGATTTTTTCATATCTTCCATTCAAAAAAACAAATAAGAACTGCTTAAATATGGGAAAACATGTTATAGCAACAGCAACATTTACACAGTATGTAAGCGTGACTAGAGCAAAATGTGGGGGAGGGGGGGCAGAAAAATAAGAAAAAGGTTGAAAACCAAGAACAACAGTAAAGAAAAAACAGACAAAGCAACAAAAAAGGAGAGATGTAATCACACACCGTTTGGACCAGCGATAGCAAGCCTGGGTGTGACCACAGCAGTTCATGCCAGGTATACGATGTCCGCCTGAGCGCTTATAGATCATCCCCTCCCTGCAAGAGACGGAAAAAAAGTGAAACATCTGCAAAAAGTTGGAATGCAGGTTGAGTACAGATCTTAACTTGGAAGTTTGTAAAATAGTCTAATCTTAGAAAATAACTTTGTCCCCCTGATCCTGTGAACTTAAGCTCAAGAACTTAATTCTGCTGTGAACTGTTCATCCACCTGACACAGGATCTGTTTTGTGTACATAAGAAGAAAGAGATATTTGAAAGAAGAGTCAGTGCTCACAGTCCTTTGGGTCCCAAATCATGAATAAAAGACAGCTGGCTGATGTCAATGAACTCCATCTGAGAACAGACAGGAAGAGTTTTCACACAATGACTCATTTATTACAGCTAGCCAAAGAAAACATTCAGACATACTGTACACAGAAAGACGTGTGACTTTGTGAGCAGATACCAATGACATTTATACATACCGTCTATAAGTGGGTCGCTTAAATTATTTCAACAAGTGGCATCACTTCAGATATTAAATTGTTAAGTGTGAGAATGATGCACGTCAGCACATCAGGGAAGGTGATACGGCCAAAAATAGTAGGCCTACTGCTGTGTGAGCAAGCTCTGTCAGTGAATTAGTATAATAAAGAGTACAATATTCTCCAAGAAGTCAGATTAAACTCATAAATCTACTGTCTGTTTAGCCACACCTGTTTTATGTAGAAAATCTTTGGATGAGTGAGACGTAGGGAATTCTACATTTAAGCTAACATTATAAACGTAAGGAAGCTAACGTTAAATAATTTGAACGTCTTGTCTCACGTACGAGAAATTAAACATGTTAAAGTCACATTTTGATCATTGGTGCATTATTCTTACTGAAGGCCTTCAAGTTGTTCTTTTCTCTTATCGTCACTGCGCCACCTGTTGACAACAGGAAGTTGCTGCCTCTGAATTACAACTAGCCATTCCTACAGGGTGGCTACTATCTCCCTCACAATTGGTTTGGACCGTCCTGACACCTTGGACATACTCCCATTTTGAGCTCAAAAGTCTGCGTCAAATGCTGTTGACATGTTAAAAAAGTGTTCACCATCAAACAGGAAGTAGTTTTATAAGTCGCTCAAGATAGCTGTACAGTTTTTTACAGTTTTACAGTGAGGATTTTGTTTTGCGTTTTTGGAAAGCATACAGACCAACAGAGCATAACACAACGTAAAGTTGATGACTTTGTACAGTAATGAGGAGGGGGGTCTTTATATTTTTTACTAAAGGATGATTCCCTTCATAGATGGGGCATGTGACATAAGGCTATCAGGACCCCCTCAGGTAGGGTTTTGGTTTTTGTTTTTTGATACAAATTCTGTTAACTGGAGAGATGGAGTCGAAAAAATCAGTGAGAGAAAGTGGGAAACAACTTGCGGGAAAGGAGCCACAGGTCGATTCGAACCTTGGTCTTACAGCCTCTGTACATGACCCGCGCGCACTAACCACTGTTCCACCAGTGGCCCTCATCCTGCTTATTTAACTGTCAAATGTATCTTTGTGAACATTTGCTGTGTAAAATGTAAAGGGAAGACTGTTTCCTCAGTATGCTATAGTTTATGTCGTTTGACACCTACCTAAAAAAAACCATCCATGTCAACATGTTTTATAACGGATAAAAGTTCTTCACAGGAGCTTCAATGAGTAATCAGACGCTTAAACACCTATGTGTCAACATAAAGCAGACAGAGTGCTGTGGGTAAACACAGTCATGTCGTGTGTTCTCACACAATGTTCTAGCCAGAGGGGAGAGGACAGTAAAATGAAAAGTACAGTAACAGGTTCATGTGTTTATTTTAATAGTGCATCTCAGGTTTCTACAGAAGTCGGCGTGGTACATTTGGCTCACGTTGACAGAAATGAATAATAAACAGAACATGAATATGAAGTGTAATTTGACTTTGGCAGGCAGTCTTTATTAGGTTGTGTTAAAGTGACACAGCTTGCAGTGCTTAGTACGATTACTCACAGTGTGGTGATATTTGCGGTACATGGCCATCCTCAGCAGCTTGTTCAAATAGTCCTCTAATTGTTTCTGTAAAAACACACACACTTCATTTTGGCCATTGTGAGTATTTTAATGTCAAAATCATGCGTGTAAACACACACTTCCACACATACACACGCGCACACACACACACTTAAGAGCCATGGCAACAAGTGTGTGCCAGGAGAGCTTTTTGCCATCATGTTAAGATGTGACAAAAGTGAAAGAGGCTGCAGACGCGGCTGTGACTTACCCTCCTGCTGGAGACCTGCTCCTCTCGCACCAGCTCGTCTCCACCTCCCCTCGGCAGGGAGGGCATCTCCCTCACCTCACTCTTCCTCACTGTCCTTCTCCTCACTGTGTGGCTGAGGCAGAGAGGAAAGAAAGTACAGGCCATTTGAGGACACTTTTCCAAAGAGTGCTTTTCAAATTGCCTAAGGCTAAAAACAAAACACGTTCTCAGCTCTGAAATTCAAACACAATTTCCAGTGTTCCTGTAAACGCTTGGATAAATGTGACGTTTTGTGGGTTGTTGTTGCACTTTTTTATCTCAAGCAGGACCACAGGGAGACAAAAGGACATAAACTGAATGAAACAGAGATTTATTGAGTGGCCAAGAACACTGACAGGAACAGAGGAAGAGGGAGGAGGGCAAAAAGTAGATCCTGTTAAACACCAAGGGCCACATTCCTGAATTATTAAGTGTGTATGAAGGAGAGAAAGAGAGAGGGGCAGGGAAAAATAGAGACACAATGGAAGAAGTTAAAATAAAGGAACGTGCAGTTCAGAAATAAAAAAGTTCTCAATGATCTGTTTCCCAGGCAGGGACGAAGAACTGTTCTTTAAAGAACATGTTCAATTCTTCAAATTAAAGTTGGTTCAGTGTAATAAAAAAAACTTGAGAAGACTTGCAAGTCAGTGCAATGATATCAGAAACAAGTATGCATGTGAATTTCTGTTTACATCCAAAACGTGATGCTTGGAGAAGTGAATGGCTGAGTGGGAGTTCAAATCTATGTGTGTGTAGGCACAAACCTGCGTGAAGGCAGCGGTATCCTCATGAAGGTCTTGTACGTCCTCAGCTCTCTGTGCAGCTCCATGAAATGTTTCTCCTTCCTCTTTATTACCCAGGTAAACTCTCCGTGCTTCAGCTCGATCCTAAACACTGCTGGCAGAGACTACACGCACACACAAACACACACGGGGGGGTAAGGGCATGAAGAAGTGTACATGATGATCTTTAAATTTATTACAGTTTGAATCATCTAATTAGAGCAGCGGCTCCATCTGACATCACGCTCACCTTTAGTCACAAACTATCAACACAACACCTGTTCAATCAAGCTACATGTCCAACGTCAATACTCCAAAAACACAAAGTGGAGAGACTTTGTGTCATTGTGTAATGACATGTGCACCAACATGTAAATGAGCAGAAGTAGACAACAGTCACTGTGGCCAGTCACTTCCTTCATCATCACGCCATTTGGTCCAATAAGGCTTCTTGGGTGTGCGCCACTTTAAATGATACCTCTGTTACCACCATTAATAGCTGTTGCTTTCAGCTCGTTCACCTCGTCAGTTCATACAGCTTCCTCCAAAGGTAAGTTCTGTGTGAAGTTACCATGGACTTAAGCGTGGTGGTGCTTCACGTCGCTTCTTCTGCTGACTGAAAAGCTACGAGACCACCCACACACCCTCGTCGCTCACATTTGTGAATAACGTGATTTACCTCTCCCCACGCGGGAATATACGTCCTGCTTTTTATTGACATGGCTACTTTTATTGTTCATCACAATTCTGGCTAAACAAGCCTTCTTATAGCATGGGTCACTTTAGCTCAGTTAGCTAGCGTACTAAACGGACCGGACATGTTGATTAAAGGTTGTGTTACATTTTTGTTTGGGTTCAGGGGATGACAAACATATTAGAAAAAAATAAAAATAAAAACTTTAGAAAGCTGCTAAGCCTATCTTGGTTAAATGTTTTGGATTGGGTGGGAAATTTGTGTATTTGATTGAGAGACTTTCCAGCTGCATCTTTTGTTGAACGTTTGTAACTATTGGGCGACCTAAACCGGGCCACAAGCTCCCATAGCATACGAGAAATAGGTTGGAGACCCTTGCTTAACAGACAGCTGTGTTAAAGGAGCTGAAGATGTCGTCTCAACATTAAAGCTGAGACCACAGAAGCATTTACAATAACTCCTCTAAATTTTTTTTTTTTTTAAATGACCAAAGGAATGAGAACAAGAAAACAGAGTCATCTCTGAATCTTCCCTCAATGTTTGCCTGAAGTATTAGCTGTGTGTGGTCAGGACCTTGTTGACGCTCCTGTGGTGCGACAGGTTAAAGCGGTCTTGCGCAGTGGTGAATCTCTCCACCTCCAGGATCCGGGCAGTGATGGGCACGGTGGGGAGGTAGACCTTAGCGCTGTCCTCTTTAAAGCCTACAGTGGCGTACACGGCTGAAAACGGGATACGAGTGTCCCCTGGGAGAGAGAGAGAGAGAGAGAGGGTGGTGAGCATGTTGTTTCAGGTTGTGCATGTAGGAGTTGTTCAGGCTTCTTGGGAGTGAGTAGGATGCTTCAGTGAAAACAGTCGGCCTTTGTTGAAGATTTTCTGCGCTTCGCTAGTTCGTGGTGTGAGGTCAAATGTGTCTGTTTTGTTCTCCGGTAAAGTTTGTAAGATCTAAATTATGTAAAGGAAAAATCCAAACTCTCAAACCAGGTCTGAGGCTCAGCAGTATGTCCTTTGTTTTATTTGATCATGTTCTCTCCATTGCTTCTTTTTTTTCTTGGTTAAATTTTGCTGAGATCACTTTGATTGAGACAAACAGAACATATGTCAAAACGCACCCAAGGAGCTCCCTTCATAGTCGATCTCCTCTCCCTCTCCCATGTCCAGCTCCCTGGTATCCAGGCTCTCCACTAGGTCGGCCATTTTGATGTGATCTGGCTCGTCAAGGGCCGCTGTGGCGTCAGAAACTTCAGCGTTCACCAGGTTCAGGCGACTGGTCGTTGGCGGAGCCTTACCCAGCATGCTCAGCAGTTAACCCAAAGAGCAGGGCGAACCTGAAGAAGAAAAAAATGTCATGAGCTACTGTGTATATAACCGATTCCAAAAGAGACAGACAGACAGACTCCATAATAAAACCACACACTGTAGACACAGCTGTGGAAGGGTTTCAAGGTCAATCGTGGTCACCACTCAAGTCACAAAATGCAGAACTGAACAAGCCGACTAATCTTTGCACAATCTGCTCCTTCTTTTAGAGGAGAGCAACATGCTTCTCACTGTACACACAGAAGGAGACATTTCTTGTGTGTGTAGGAGTGTGCGTGAGTACATATGGTAGTATGCTCTTTGTAGGTGTGGAGGGAGGCTTTGGAGGGTGCTAGGTTTGTGTTTTTTGCAGAGAATTCTTCTACGGTAAAGGACAACATCCTCTATAGTTGGATTTGATTATTTGGGGGGGCTTTGGGGCCCTTTTTTTAAAGAGAGAGTAACTGTGGGGAAAGAGAGAGAGAGGGGGGGGTGGGGGGGGGCAGCATCACGTTAGGGGTCTAACCTGTGACCAGTGTGACGAGGATTATAGCCTCTGTTCTATACATCATGGTAATGCCACATAACAATAGAGCTACACCAGCACTGCCCTCTAAAGGCACCCCCCCCCCATTCAAACATCTGCTGCAAGTTTTTTTTTAAGTCGACGAAGGATAAAACTGTCTTTCTGCACCTCTGCTGTCTGTGCCTCCAGGGGGGGAAGCTAACCCAGTCGATAAACTCTCTGACTGTAGTGAAATTGTTCATGAAAAACATGCACAATGAAAATATCAGCGGAGAACATTCCACACAAACCAGACCATATACAGTAACCCTGCACGCTATCGTGACACCATTAACAGAGAGGAAAACATCAAGGAAGCCCATTTTAAGCCCATTGGCATTCCAGTGCCATTATGTTTCAAGATATTTGTCTGAATCCACCACAGACACGTGTAAACCAGGCAGAACATCTGCAGCCTGATGTGTCCACTTCATTCAGTCGTCGACCTGTTACTGAGAGAGGAGAGCAGCAGATTGAGTTCAAATTAGACAACCTCACTAAATATTCTGTCATTGTTTTTCTTTGACTTTGTCATGTCTACACCTGCACTGGTTCTGTGACTTCAAAGACTGAACACACTTTCTACACCTTATCAGTCAATATTTGCAGCATGCACACATGTAAACACTGAGAAGGTTACATGTTGTCATGTGAAGTTCATGTTTACACTTTAACCAGTTCCTCAACCATAAACACGTCTCAGAAAAGGGATTTAAATATGTCAAATAAACTCTTCCTGAGACGTTTAAGCATGAAGATATTTCTCATTTTTGCTTTCCGAACGTCTCTGACTTCCCTTTCAGAGCAGACTTCTTGAAAACCAAGCGGGGTGTGAAGGATGACAAAAGCGGCACCTACAGTAGCTGCAATAGCTCGGTTATCTTTCCTAATCTTTCACAGTGGAGGAAACGGTCCTGAAAAGAGAACAATAACAAAAGAGAAGAAAGACTCGTTCAGACAAAAGACACGCAAGCAGAAAAATCAGTCATCCAACACTGATCCACAAACTTGTGATGCATTAATGTCGAGACGACGAATGAGAAAAGAGTCAAGAAAGAGAGAAGCAGAAAGGAACAGTCGGTGCTTCCTTTGCCTTGAGATCCTTCTTCATCTCTTATTTTACAAACATGTTGTCGAATAAAGCATGCAAACTATAAAAGTTCACCAAAAATCCCCCCCCCAGGATGTATTCACTGGGGTGTAATAGAGACTGTTCTGGAAGATTCTCACAGTATGGAAGCCCGAAACAATCAAGCTTTCATACATTATATTCATGCTCATTCTCGCTCTTTAATAAGTCCCCACATCTCAGCAGGTTATTTTATCTACACCTTTACTCAGGCTGCTCATAGTAAGTTTGTAAGTTTCATTTCTTGTGATTACAGGATCATTTTCAGGCTGGCCATTGTGACAGGCCGTACTGCCTTTGCCCACACTAATGTGATATGTTGAGCCTTCTTTGGGCCCGAGAGGAAACTTCAAACTAACACAGTGTATTTTAAAATGCATGGATGCATGTCTGCTTAGGGCCTCCGTCCTGTTACGCTCCCACCATAAGGCGGCTCAGTGGGGCTGATGCTGCATTCATGTGGTGTCGGATAAATCGGAGAAACATGTTTCCGACTTTTAAAATGTACACAAACACCTGCTCAAGTCGAAACAACAACTCGACTCCCGACTTGACGTCAGAATATGTTTAATGTAAAAACACTTTTTTCTAAATTCACATATTACACATCAACTCTTTGCTCAAATTCCGACTTTTTGGACTGAAATCACGCGAGCGCACGAAAGTCAAAAGAACGACTTCCCAACTTGGATACTTGGACCACCCGAGCAGCACATGAATGCAGCATAACAACAACAACAACAACCACCCACAAATGGACCCAATAAAGTGACGTCAAACACCTTAGAGTCAAACTGAAGGGCAAAAAAAAGGACTCAAAAAAAGAATCAGGAGCTGCATCTGCGTGGGCAGAGCTGAAGACAAACAGCAGAGGGAACAACATACAGGTGTAAGAGTGCACGAGGCCTGCGAGCTCAAAAGAAGAGTTACACAGAAGAAATGAAAGTGTTTTCACGGGCAGGGATAGAAGGGCCTTCGGTTATCTCATAGCAGCTCACAGTGATCCCAAACGCTTCATGCAGTGTAAAAGAATGATCATCATGCCACAAATAAAGTCAACATGATAGCACACATTAGACATGCAATAAGCAGACACTTCGAACAGAAACAGTGTTTCAAGCGAAATAAAAACACTTTCAGAACATAAGGCCCAAAGATTCAGGAAGAGTTAGAAATCCCTTAAAAGTTATTTCATGAGTTTGGCAATTCTTGAAGAAAAAACAGCAGACAGAGCAATCGTTTCTCTGCCTGGGAACAGGGAGGAGTAGCACCAAAGGAATGAGCTTTTCGGTGATTCATCGTTTTTTCGAACATTAGTCAGGGTGGCAACAAACACAAACACAGAAAAAGTCAATGTGTTTACAGTCAGTGGAGCCAAAAAAGGAAAGCAATCCCTCTCATTCAGACTTATCGGGGTTTTATCTGTAAGGACTGTCCTCATCCTGAACTCTTTTCCAGACAAGTGTCGATAGAGGATGAACATCACTCCTCCAGCTAAAGTAAGAAACAGGTGTTTAGCATTTATTTCTCTGCGTAGTGCCGAATTCTTCAGTTCGCAGCTAAAAATGTTCATGCCAAGAAAGTAACACTTGAGCCCGCACGCCAACAGATGACAAGCTGACGGTAAACATTCTCACTGCACCAACAAGCTGTAACACGCTCACACAGTCAGAGGAGTCACCGAGTGTCTGGGTTTCATGAGAAACACTTAGCTCTCTTCATTCATTCTCTCGTTCTTCATTTTCCTGAATTGAGACACGTGTAAGAATTCAATAGAAATCCTTTTCAAGTAACCTTTTATACAGTAAGAAATAAACGGGGAAATGTACCTTTTACAAACTTCAAAAACTTTTTTTTCCTTTTTTTCTTGATTATGCTTTTAAATCTAGAAATAGGATGGTGGATGGAGTAAATCAGCAAAACAGAGCGAGCAGTGAGACATGGAAAAGGAGCCACAAGTAAGACCCAAACCCAGGTCGCCGGCTCCGTGCAACCTCTGTACATGGGGCGCACGCCCTAACCACTCGAACCCCGGCGCCCCACTGTATAGCAACTCTTTAAAACCAGATTATAGGCCAGTGGTTCTCAAACGTTTTCTGTCATGCCTCTTTGGAGGAAGAGTACTGCATAGGCCTTGATGTTTGCTTGACAGTACTCCTGCTTCTGATTATGAAAAAGACTATTTTAACATCAGAGTTTGACCAACCTACAGAGAGTGAGTGTCTTCGACATTTGATCAAGTTCGAGTTGGAGGATAGAATTAAGAATGAAGATATATGTGTCATACCTACCTTACCGAAACTGGCCACTAGGCTAAGGCTATTGAAGCTCCATTTATAATTATTATTATTGTCTTGGTAGACAAACACGATGTCATGAAATAAAAAAAAAAAGGCCAAATGAATGAGCTTTTGCGTGCGATCTTGAATTCCAGCAGAAGTATTTCAAGCTTCTCCAAGAATATCCATGACCTCCACCCAGCAGGACATGAAAGGTTAACTGCAGTGTTCAGAGCTGGAATTCTACATGCGCTTTGAATGTCTGCACACATGTGTTAAATATAAGCAGGCACATTAAAAGCACTGGTCATGGTGGCTGCATCTACAGCGTGATACTTCAGAAAATAAAAGAGACGGTGAGGTTATAGTAGCATGCACAGGTTATCTCATTATTACAGTCGAATGGAGCGCTTCCTGCTTCCTGTCCTGTTGTCATGGCAATACTTACGGAAAACCATTACTAGCTCATATGCAAATCATTCAAAATCACAACTCAACGTCAGGGTACGATCTAAATAGACAGAAGTGTGAAGCCATGGTACATACAGTAGGTGCTCCAGTTAGCAGAGAAATGAATGGGCAGTAGGAAATACTGTGATACCAAAGAATATGAAGTTATCAGGTGACTTTCAAATGGCTAGAAGTGTTAATGAGGCAAGATGTCAATAGGTGGAGAAACGTTTTATTATCATTGATAGACAACATCACTGTTAATAATGTCAAGTGATTTTGAAAACTGGAGAAACATGATAAAAAAAAGCCTGGTGGTGAAATGAAGACATTGAAAACGTCTGAAGGGGTACGCACTCTGCCCAACCTGAAGCATTACACAGTTCAACCTGACAGGCAGAGGAGCTGTGGTGGAGTGTGACAGAGAGAGAGAGAGAGAGAGAGAGAGGAATGAATGAGGTATCATTAAATCATTAAAGTGGGAACTCAATCTTTTTAATGAGCCACACATAAAACGTAACCACTCACCGAGCACCAGAAAGTCATTTAAAAGATATTACTACTTTTTTTTTTATGCACAACACAGCCTTCATTAATTCTGATATTAAAAAAAATCCATTATATGAAATGTAAAATTTAACTTCAATATCAGGAGAACTATTTTAATCAAAGACGCACTATAGTTGAAAACTTTGGAAAGTCTGGCAGCACTTTTTACTCTTTCTCGACATTTCAAGGTTGATTTCACTCAAACTGAGGTACAAACTGACCCGTCGGGTGATTATTGTTGCATCCCTATAGTATCTGTTCTGGTGTGAGAGAGAAGGTTATAGATCAGCTGGAGATTAATGCATATGTTTGAAACACCAAAATACATTCTGATATGTTTACAAAGCTCCACAGGATAGCACGGCATCTCTGCCTCTGTCCCTCACAGAGCAGCAGGTTAGTCTTAAAAAAGCAAGATTATGTGAGTAACAGTATTTCTATTTGCTTAGAGTTAAATAATAATAAAGACCTAAAAACAAGGGGGGAAATATTGTGCCGATCACCTCTAAGGCTGATTCATGATCATGGTTGACATCAAAAAGTTGATAAGTGAATTTGTATTTTTCAGCAGGTACTGTGCAGGAATCACTGCAGCAAAAATGCTAAATGTTGCCCATTTAGCTTTAACATTTTGATACTTTTCTATACTGACATGCTAACTTTAGCTGATGGCCTGTATTAACAGGGTGAGCCAAAAGCTCTTTTCAGCGACACCTTATTGATTGTTTGAACTGCAGACTGTGTTTTTTTATAGGATGAACCAAATCAATAAAACACGAGTTAATGATACATTTGGGCGCATTGGAGAGTGGTACCAAAAGTTAAACAATCACTGAAGGTTACACGAGGTTAAACTACAATCAGTAATGTGTTCAAGTTGATTCTTTTATTTCTCACAGCCACACACATTCATCTCCTTTGAGAGAGAGAAAACCAAACACAGAAACGTAAGCTTGTCCAGTAAGTAAGCCTGATTCTGCAACAGTGCAGGGACATGGGAGGGTCACATGGGAAAGAGGACAAGGTCGACCCGCCATGGAGGAATCTATTGAAAAACAGAAACAGCATTTTCTGTTGCTTCGCTATTTCTGTCCAAAAGTGCTGTTTCGCAACAACATTTTATTCTCGTGGTCTTGAATTGAATTTCCTGGATTACCTTTTTTTCCCAACTATGTGATGTTAATATTACATTTGCATCTTCATACAAATGTCATCTTCTGTTTCAGACCATTTGAAGAATCAGCAATGAATGAAAAATCTTCACAGTTCAAACAATTATGGCAAAACTTTTGACCTCGCCTTTACCACACATTCAACATCTCTGTGACGCCAATGGAGTTTGTAGTGTGTTGATTCAGGAGCAGCACGATGAGGTGTGAAAGATAGGAGCCGTTTACTGCTGAGAGCGGAGTTACTAACGCTGCATGAGACCTACAACAAACCTTCAACGGAGTCAGTGTCCTCAAACAGGGCTGATGGTGTTCATGTTTCCACTGAAGTCCCTTATTTGTTATCTTATCCCCTTCCACTGTCTAGCTATGAACAAGAACTTGAGACACTGAAGAGACAGCTGTGTTTACACAGCTTGTCAGAGTGATCAAAAATGGGTCTTAATTTTAATCACTTCTGATGGCTGATCATTAACAATGTGGTTTGGGAGGAAACACAAAGAAAACACCAAAGAACTATAGAGACATTACAAAGAATGTAATCCTACATCTTAAATGACAATCTTGGTTGTGTTGCTGTTGTTAAAACATGTCATTTCACAGCAGTGTGTAAAGCTATTTATCATATGAAAAAAAATCTGTTTGATTTATAGACGTGTAAATATTCTTTACATTTCCATTATGTTTAACACCATGATTTCAGGATTGACCTTCATGGTGTAAATGATATCAAAGATATTGTTGTTGGATTTTTTTCTTTTGACAAAAGCGGCAGATCTATCCCAATCAGAAGTGAGAAAACTACAAATTATGAGATTTTAATCATACATTCGAGGAAGCAGTGAACGTCATTGTAGCTAGTTGCACTTTTGCCATTTCATTTTAAAGGTGTGACACAGTGATCAACTATTAGTCATTAAGATTTGTCACAGCTGCTTTATTAATCAATGGGTGTGATGTTGATACAGTCTAGTTATCTCTACCAAACTCTAAGACATCAGTCACAGGAACTCTTCATATCTCTGTTTTAAACAGTAACTGTTACTCCCACTTTTGTCCCTCCGCTTTTACATTTTTGGTCGTATTTGCAAAGTGTCAAATTATTGAAGAGAACACTGGAGGCGGACTGAATGACTATGTCAACATCAGCAGAGGTGCTGTCACTGATTACCCAGTGTTCGGAAAAAGATAGATAGAACTTGTGACATGCACCATCTATTCTTGGATGTTTGATGGACATCTCTGGCCTTTCAAAGTGGATGTTTGAATCTATTGTAAATGTACACCACCACATCGTCTGCGTAACAGACTACCACTGATGGTAACAGGTGAACACACACTGACACACTGCATGCGTATAGTTGGAATAAGTCTAACTTGGCATTTATAGACTGTGCCGTGCCTTGCTCCACATGGCGCAGATGGTACAGAGAGAGAGAGAGAGAGAGAGAGAGAGAGAGAGAGAGAGAGAGAGAGAGAGAGAGAGAGAGAGAGAGAGAAGCAACAAGAGAGGTCTGTGACACCTCTCTCTCTCTCTCTCTCTGCCCACACTAAAGCTGCCTATTATCTAATCCTTCACACCACGGAGAGGGGGATCGGGATGGTCACATAGGCAGAGAAAGCAAGACATACAGTGGATGCCAGAAAAGGAGCGGGAGAAAAGTGTCATCATCGCCAGAGTAGTGTTCTGCTGGCGCTAAAACAAGGCATCATTGTGCTGATGGAGTGGTGGAACTGCTCTCTCTGCTTGACTTAAAGCCAAGCCTGACTCAGGCCTACCACGGCAACCGAGTCAGAGCCTGGTTATTACCAAAGCAAAAATTCTCCTCTGAGTACTTATGTGACTCCCAGTCGCCATCATTACAGTAGCAGGGCTGAAAGTATAGGACATTTGAGAACTGAAATGATCGGCTCAAGTTGACTTGAAACAGGTCATAAAGATAAGTTTGGCTTGTTAAAGACCGAGTCGTGATAACTTTATTTTCAACCCAATAGAATGGTGAAAATTGTATTGTGTTCCAGTTAATTAAAAGACAAAGCAGTGAATGTTTCACAACAAAACTATCTCCATGCCTTCATCTCCATGCCTTCATACCATGACACATCTTGATGTTTTGGACTTGTTGACATAGGTTTTGAACAAGACTTTCCCAGAACGAGAAATAGTCAAAAAAAAACAAAAAAACTGATTAGACAAAAAGACAATCTAAAGTGTTTATGAGGTCTGTGCACCAAATGACACAGTGAACATGTTTTACTATGGAAATAAATCTTTGCTATTTTCGCATGTTGTTTTATTTCATTCGGCTCAATTGATAGATTTTAATGAACTGTGTCCAGCTCCACCTCATCGCCCCCTCCTGAATGTCACATGCTGCGTGCACACAAAGGCTTACCCAACTTTGACTTTGGGGCTTGGCATAGATATGTTCAGAGTAAAGTCAGAGTGAAACATTCAGCCATTCGTTTTTACACGTTGCTCGCCTTGAAGATTTCTGGAAATTTCCAGGCCTTAACTGCATGTGTAAAAACAGCTCAAGACAAGCAAGATGGAGAATAGTGTTGTGATGCAGATCCACAATTTAAGCTCCAGAAACAGATGTCTGTTGAAAAATGCCATAATTACAATTTCGATTCTACACAAATGATTACCTTTAAAAAGTTGCAAAAGGGTTTGTGGGTTTTCAAAGATATTGAGCGAGCATATGAAACAGTTGCCCACATCTGGAACAAATTTGAAGCACTAAATCTGCCTGCTAAGCTAAAGATATCCCAGATTCTTTCAACATTTCCAAAGAAGATAAAGTACACAGGCAGCCATGGGATAAGAAAAACATGACTTCCATTTTTCAACAAAAGACGAGTTTGTCATGGACCACAAACTCAAACTCTTTGTCTTCCCCCACTGTTCAGATTCGTGACTGATCACAAAAACCTTTCACCACATGAAACAGGTCGACACAGTTAAACACTCAACCACAAACTTTCAGCCTGAGAAAGGAGCAACAGTTCAAGATTACTGCATCACAACAGTAATGAGGTCACTGCCTGTGCAAGAGGAAGGCTACTGAATGCCAGAGGTCAGTGTCATGTGTATCAGCTGCAAAGACAACAGAAGACGAGAGGAAGGGGGAAAGTTAAGGGGAGGGGTCGGTATGAGCGAGCAGCAGTAAAGAAAGAGAAGCAAAATATCTCCAGGCTTCGCATGACATTCCGACTGCAGGGACTAACTTTCACAGAGGGGTGTGAGTACAGGGTCATGAGGACAGTACAGTACACACAAACACAGCTCTGAAGTAACACTCAACTTGTTGCAGCTTTTCATTGATAAAAAAAAAAAAAAGTGCACACAAACTCAACTTAAGAACCAAAGACATCTTTCCACCATGACTGCACAGAGCTACAACTTAACATATTTAGTGCAGCAACACAACAAAACAAAACAAAACACAAAGAAGTAAGTCTCAAACATTCTTCTACATGATCCCAAGAAGGGGCCACAGAGACACAGATCTCCCCCAGCCCATGGACACAAATAGACCAGAGCAGATTTAGAGACAAGTAGAGAAAGGAGAGAGGGAGACGTTACCCACCTGCTCTTTTTGTGGACATGCAGCCCACATGTTGCTCAGTCTCATTGATCCACTTCACTGCTAAACTGAAATCGACAACAATGCCAACACACGCACTCTCTCCAACTTGACTGGCAACCACCGTACACAGGCAGCAGGCAGGCTAAGTCCTTCTTCTCCTCTGCAACTCAGAAATTGAGGCTGAGGAAAAAAAACTAACAGGGAACTCTCTCCAACTCCTCAGAAAGGGAGGGAGGGAGGGAGCTGTGAAACTCTGCACCAATCACACGAGCAGGTTCCTCCCACATGCTTTTCTTATTGGATGAATATAAAGTTCTGGACTCTGTTGGAGTAGGAGGAGTCCTCTGGGGAGAAAATACAATACTGATCCTGCCAGTTATTATCTCATCATCTCACACTTTCCTCTTTTTCCAATAGTGTGTTTAAGTGTGTGCCTTTTGAGTAATGATGAGCCGTGAAAACTCAAAGACTTTGCTTATAAATTAGATAAAACAAAGAAGAAAAAACAACAATTGTCTGCAAACATTTGATTTGGTAGTGTGGGTTTGTTCATTCAATCACATTTGTGTTTGTACATTCATTTTACAACTGTTCATGATTTTGGATCAGTGATACAGAAACACTGATACACAGGCTTGAGTGTAAAATCAAAAGAGATCTCTGCTTCCATCTTGTGGATGAACAGATGTGTTACCCAGCTCACAGACTGAACACACACTCGCAAATGTGTGTGCGTGACGTGTTTCCTGATGACAGGGACTTTACCCTGTGTTCCACTACCACACCCTGTAAACATACCGTTCTGGCAAAAATGACACCCATAATATGGATCAAGAATGAAAGATTTCAACCACCTTTAACAGACACACTCCACATCCACATACATTATACGCATATGAGAGTTGGGCCTGGAAAGGTAAAGCGGTAAGGGAATCACATGAGCAGAACACAACGCAGCAAATCTGCCTCTGAATCACAGTCCACAGACATTAATGGACTAATCAGAAAAAACCCCATCTATTTTGTATTTTATCCTCAGTTGTTTTGAGGTCCACTGAGACGTAGTTGGATTATTTAGTATACACACGTCAGATGGAAAGTTTAAGATTTGTCCTATAAATCATCACCCCCCCAAAAACACTCACACTCATCTGCACAAACTCATGTAACACTCTGTCTGGATACAAATACAAAAAAGAAGAGCGCAAAAAGCGACTTACCAGTTAGACTGAAATGGTATCAGAAGCTCAAAGGACACATGTCCTGCGTGTGTTCTGTCCAACGTCTGTGTCTCTCACACTCTCTCTCTCTCTCTCTCTCTTGTGTTCAGTCTCACTTTTTCTCTGCCTCTCCCATATCATGATTCACTGGTAATAAACATAAGAGTATCTCCTGGTAAACACAGCACAAAGGGCAAATAGATAACAATATTTGAGTCCTGAGGATCACATCAGTTCAGTAAAAATACATTTAAGTCACACTGTATTTACATTCACGCTTACGTTCAGGCCTCAAGCAAGCTGTAATCAAGGTTTGCCTATTAGCGGTAGTAAATTGAAGGTTTCATGTCCATCAATTCACAGTTTTAGCCACAAGACATCTTCTGATTATTTGTATTCACCAAGGGGAAAGAAATGTGCCTGGATGAATCTGGCCTTCAAACTGACCAATAAAATGCATTTAGCATCGTTAAAATAAGGAACAGATAGACCTACAGTACTGCAGTAATATTTCATGAACCTTAACTGGGCAATTATAAGGAGAAATCATTATCAATCTTTTAATATTGCCAAAAATTGACCTCTTTGGGGAAATACATTTTGCTCACCTCTCCAGGATTCACTGCAAAGGCGAACTCCTGTAGTATAGGTTGTTGTTTTGGGTCTCAATCATGGACAACTCCCACTGAACAACTTTCAAAACGGTCTCTCCTAAGACTTCTCTGAAGCTGGTGAGAATTAGCCCCTGTCATCACTGCACTAAAGCACCTGTGGGTGGCGTTGCAGCACTGAACTCACTGCCGCACCCCCACACACTAGTCTGTCCAGAGCAGCAGCACTGCACCTGTGGGCTGTATGGTGTTCTGCTCACTGGGAGTCTGGCTACACAGAAGGAATGTTCACTAGCACCAGATGAGCAGATTCGGATATTTTTTTTTCTCCCAATCTCAACAACTTTGTTCAACTTAGAGCGACTGAGGTCCTACTTCCATGATTATGTTCAGAGTGACACCACATCGTTCCTTTGTGGTGCTTGTTACTTTTACTAAACTGTTTCCGTTCTGTCAAACAGTGTTTGTTGTCACTGTTGTTTTTCACCCGCTCGTGTGTGGATGAGTTTCACCCTCCCAGGACAGATGTTCACGCAGCCACCGCATCATTACGACCCCGCATGCCAGTGACTCACCTCCGCATGCTGCACGGTGCAAGTCGTAAACAGATCTTCTAGTTTGTTTTGGGAGCTGCTGCTGATTGGACGTCTTTGGCGTATTAAGGATGCTTGTTTCACTATTTATTTATTTTTTTCACAAAACGTAAACTCATGAACACAAACAGAGCGGATTCCGGATGCTACTCGTCTTTTTCTCTCCAGTAAATTTTGGAAAATAGATATCAGTGCTTTTTTTTTTTCTTGCATTTTCCTGTTGCATCTCTTTTGATTGGAATACACCTGACTTTACCTGGTGATGCCTGCATACAGATGTTATTGCAAACTGTTTGGAAGCCAGCACCACTTCAGGGTTTTGGTTTCAAGCGAAGTGGATTTTTTTTAAGTCGTATTGAAATATGTTTTTTGTATTCTTGACTGTGAGTTCTCTGTAGGATCTCAGACTCAGTGTAAGATCTCGAGAATTTTGGTTTTTACGCACAGCTGCCAATCTTTGTCCTTACCAGTAAAACCATGATGATGGCAGTTCAAATGAGTGCCGAGGGGCTTAAAGAGTCCCAGACCCTGGGTGTCTCTTGCAGTAAGGGCCAGATACGGCCCCGTGAATAACCGCACAGCATCAGCATGCCCCTTTGGCCAAATCAGTCGCTGTGCATCTCCCAAAACTGCAGATGGGAGACTTTTAACGCAACAGGCGACACTGACCTCGGTCTGCCTCCGCTTAACTACTACTCCATCCCTCTTCTTACCGCCATCACCATCGCGTGCACACTTCTCTTTCTGGTCGGGGTGGCAGGGAATGTCATGACTATTTTGGTGGTGAGCAAGTACCGGGACATGCGCACTACCACCAACCTGTACTTGTGCAGCATGGCCGTGTCGGACCTGCTCATCTTCCTCTGCATGCCCCTGGACTTGTACCGGATGTGGAGGTACAGGCCTTGGCGCTTTGGGGACGCGCTCTGCAAACTCTTTCAGTTCGTGTCAGAGTCGTGCACCTACTCCACCATCCTGAGCATCACCGCTCTGTCTGTGGAGCGCTACCTGGCAATCTGTTTCCCGCTGCGCGCCAAGGCCGTGGTGACCAAAAGGCGAGTGCGTGGACTCATTCTCCTTCTGTGGACAGTGTCGCTGCTCAGTGCGGGGCCCGTGTTTGTTATGGTGGGAGTGGAGCGCGACAGTATGGCCTCGCCAAACTACAGCTCGGGGATTAATGAGACTGTTTACTCCCTGGAGGAGGTGGACACTCGTGAGTGTAAGATGACGCATTACGCGGTGGAGTCGGGTCTGATGGGGGCTATGGTGTGGTTGAGTTCGGTTTTCTTCTTCATGCCGGTGTTCTGCCTCACGGTGCTCTACAGCCTCATTGGCCGCAGGCTGTGGCAGAGACACATGGAGACGAACATAAACTCCCGCGTGGCACACCGCGACAAAAGCAACAGACAGACCATCAAGATGCTGGGTAAGTTTGGAGAGCGCGCAATTACGCAAAAGCATGTTGTCAAAATTGGTGAAATTATACAGGTCGAAATCAGAGTGAATAAAATGTGTTTATCTTAACAACAAAAGAAAGTTTGAATTAAGATTGTGTAATTTAACTCTTCCTTGTCTTATTCTTTATCCATCTCTGCAACCACGTCTTTCTACTCTTCACCTTTTTCACTCTCGCTCCTCATGCAGTGGTGGTGGTTTTGGCTTTTGTCCTCTGCTGGTTGCCGTTCCATGTGGGCCGTTACCTGCAGTTTCGCTCTTTGGACGACCCGTCTCCTCTGCTGTCCGTGTTGTCCGAGTACTGCAGCTTTGTGTCCGTGGTCCTCTTCTACCTGAGTGCCGCCATCAATCCCATCCTCTACAACACAATGTCCTGGAAGTACAGGGGCGCAGCGGCGCGTCTCTTCGGCCTCGCCGACAGCCAGCCTCAACGAGGACGCACAGCCAGCACCCTGAAGGGAGACGGCCTGAACGGCTGGACGGAATCAACAGTCAGCTATTGAACGTCAAAGTGTCTGAAATACTCTGCAGCAGTTTGTGGAAAGTGTGCAACACATCAGGCATAAAAGCCAATATCTGCCAGGCTGAGAAAAAGACTTTGTTTACAGGCCAGGCACTTTCAATGTTTGATGGGACAAAGGCACAGTAAAAAAAAAAAAAAAAACTGGAGCAAGAAAAGGCTGCGAGTCTCTATTGTCATTGTGAAAAACATGCATCAATTTAACTTCGATTTTCTTTTTCAACCTTTCTTGTTGGATTATTTCAGCAAGTGCCATTTAGCCTACTCATCAGCACACACAACAGAAAAGAGCGACAGTGCAAAACACACAACAGCCTCCTCAAGTAATTATATTGATCCAAAAAAGAAAAGAAAAAAACAACCTCACACACACAAAAGAGCAAGGCTGTGCATGCCACTGAAAAAGCACACACATGACCTGCACATTCTTATCCTCAACCTATACAACTGCCTTATATTGTATTTATATTCTGGATGACAAAGAAAGCACTGTAGAACTTGTGGCACCTCTGTACTCATTTAGAGAGATACAGAGTGCGCGTGAGTGTGATCGTGTCTGTGCATGAGAGATGGTGTGTATGTGTGTGTGTGTGATTTACAAATGTGTATGTTTGGCCATCATGTGGGTAAAGTGTTAGAATGACAAACTACTGTGTCACTATTAAATGCTCAATGCCCTGTATCTTGGAAATTCAAGTCCATGCTATGTTGATGCTGCCAAAAAAAAAAAGGGGGGGGGGGGGTTGAGATAACGTATACGCTGACATTTAAACCATATGTATCATTGTCTCTGATTTTGTAAGTACTTGATATTGTTAAATGATCGACATCTGTGAAGCTGAACAGTCGTTAGAAGAACCATCTGAGAATGATGAACGGTGCGATGACAAATATGTCAGTGGCCATAAACGCCTCGGCTTTCTGAATCCAGCGCCTTTTTGCACTATTGCAGCTTTGTTGATTTGAGCCCACTCAGGTTCATAGACGTCCCACCTGCACTGTACATGTTTCTTTTTTTATTATAATACAAAACTTGAACTCAAATCTAAACCATGCATATTTCACACTCTGCCACGCATGCATCTGATTGAACAAGTCCCTTGACACTTCTTGAGGCATCGTTCCACAGAGGTAATGAAGACATCTAAAGTAAAGTTACTTTACATACATCAGAATTCTTTTTAGTTTTTCCACTCTCTGAAGGCAGAGTGACTTCCTCTCTGGTTATAGTAGGCAGTGTTTTCATTGGAGACTGTGCAGTGTGTGGTTTAAAACAGACAAGCTAATGTGCCAAGCGAGCCAACCAAGCCAAAATATCAAACACAAGCCATTGCTTTATACATGTAAAAAAACAAAACAATGCAATATTAAAACATACAACTGGTTTGATTTTATAAAGTGTATCAATCTGGACGTGGAGTAGGATCACTGAACTGCCTTTAAATGATGCTGGTCTGCTTGCTTGAACTTGTACATAGATGCTTTGTAATTCTCGACTCTCAATGCAGTTCGCTCAGATGAAAATCACAGCAGCAGACTGGAAATCAACTCCAAACATGGCCTCCATGCTCGAAAAGAATGTACCTCCACCAATGATTGTTACCGACTGTATGATGTCATGACACAATGTTTATTCGTCGTCTACAGGATGTCGATGGAAACAGTATCAAAGTGTTTTCCCTGTTTTGAAGATGTCTGTGAATATCTCCTGTAATTGTTGATGATCAAGTCTTGTAAAGTAAAAACAAAAAAAAAGGAAATCTCGCTTGCTTTTTCTTTTCTTTTGTGAATAATATCTCTTAACATATCAGACACATATGGCAGATGAAACGATGATTTCAAAATATACTAAAAATGATCAATCTAACAGAGAAGCTGGTTATGTAACACAAAGAGTCTTCATTTTGAACCGCAGTCAATACTGACTCTAGTAGCAGATGTGCAGCAGAGGCTGTCCCTCGTGCTCTTACTTCAGCCATGTATCCCCAAAGTATATTCAGTGAAGGACATAAACATACCACAGAGACCATGCAGTATTATAGTGCTTTCACACGTCTCATTGATTTGAAGATTTCAGGATGAGCTGCATGTGTAAATGCAGTCAGCTGAATTTTAGACTCTGATTTTACCTAGAATTTTTCCTTCCGTACACTTTTTTTTTTCAAATGTTTTGACATGTTCCATTCACTAAAGTGGCTTTAGGATTGTCAGGAATTGTCTCTTGTATTAAACATTTACTTCAATTAAACAAAATGCATAAGTGGATAATTGCACTAATAAACACTCTCAGTGTTTACACTTTTCCTAAACGCACTGTGAGTAACACTGCCCTCTTGTGGCGATGTGTCGACGACAGCTCAAACGAAGATAAACTTAACTAGCTTAACACCGTCTCAATTCACGGTCATAAAATACATAAACACAACTTTAAAACTCTCAACTTTCGCGCAGCATCATCACAGTATGAAACAGAACATCTTAGAAGACTTGTTAATCAGATAAACACGAAAATGATTAGTTGTTTTTTTTTTAACCTGAAAAAAGGGTATGAGTGCAGACACAGACCACGTGACTCCTCCTCGGTCGCTTCATCGAAGCTGGCCGAAAGAGAGAGCGCCCCCTTTCTGTCCTGTGCAGCCATGACTAACCAATCACAAGCATCGAAAGTATCTACAGGTAGATGAACAACTCACTGACAGGTAGGCTACAGCCTAGAGATCCTTACTACTTCTTCTTCTTCTTCTTTTTTTAGAAAACGTTTTAAAAGTGTTTTACCTCTTCAGAATGACTTAACACTTTGATTTTTTTGAACCTTTTAAAATGTTTGTAATTGTTTTTATGACACTTTTCACAATGAATTTGCTGTTTTATGTCACGCCAATTGATTGAATTGCCTAGATACATTTACTTGATATAAAGGAAATCAAAATGACTATATATCTATAATAGTTTACATGTGCACCAACACACATATTTGTACAATCCACTGCAGAACAGCTTCTTATGTTTGCTCCCAGTTATCACAAGATTAATGAAAGTTCAGTGACTCTTGTGTTTGTAATTTTCACTTCTTTCTTATCTTCTAATTTGTACTGCAGGAGTCACATTTGTCAACAGAGCTAGTCACGAGTTAGTCACGGATCACAATCAGAGAGGTTGTTTATGTTTTACCAGCACAACACCTGAACATCACTGAGATGAATAGATAATCAAAGTTGACTAAGAATCTTTGATGATGCTTTAGCAGAGCCTTATCTTTCCTTATGTGACCCTGCCTTACATAATGTCCATTTCAGCAAGGGCTCATTTTAACATTTGGACACGCAGCAGTGTGTTCCCTGTCATCTCAGCTTGTGTTGTATTTCTGTGGCCACAGGCGCATTACCTCTCTGTCACCTATGATAGCTTCAAAGACACACAGGGCTCAAAGGATCTGTAAGTGCCCCCTGAAGATTCCTGATCAAACATTTGTCTGCAGAACCAGCTGAGGACATCATGTTCAGGATAGCAGATGTTGAGTTTGAATGAATCCCCCCGATTATGACCAATGAACAGATGACGAAGTAATGAAGAAACTCCATCTGTTGAATACAAAATTGGGCTGGTACTGTGTCTCAGAGAACATGGTTCGTGGGTGGATGTTAGGTGAGGAAAAGAAGAGGTGTGAAACAACAAGAGATGAGGACAAAAGGTCCCTCTTGAAAATAATTTGCCTTTAAAATAGACAATAAAACAAAAGGTGAGAGAAGAGAGGTTTGATTAATGAGTCAGACATCATGATCATTTAGTTGATGTGGGCTGTGCAGGGGAGAGGGAATAAAAAAAAAAGGTGGAGGATGAACAGAAGGGAAAAAAAATCACACCTATTTCTAATTGTACGGCCGTTCTGCCGTCTACATGTATGTAGTCATCTCCTCTTTTGGCATACATCAGAAATGGTATAGAAGCAGCGGCATGCAAGGACAGGATTTGATAGAGAATGTGCACCCCTGGACTTTATTTGGTGCATGGATTCATAAAGGTTTCAAAGGGTTCCACGAGGGTCACGGTCTCTGCAGACTTCATATCGACACACAGTTATTCAGGGGCCTGTGGGGGTGCAGAGTGCCCGAGGTGCTCTGTTGGGTTCAGATCTGGCCGTTTAATGAAGTTATGTTTCTGGTGCCTTCTTCGGACAGCAAGACAATATCCTGCAGGAGGCATCAGAGAAACCATGACAAAGAGTAAACAGCAGCTCTGTGGGGCTGTATTAGTACTTTGAGCTTACTAAATGCTCACATGCTCACAAGGCAAAATGTCAACATCATTAAAATGATATTTTCAGAGTGATGAGCACAGGCTACTTGTTCTTTGCTGAAAAGAGAGAAAGACGTACTCTTTTAGATTAAACCAATCCACAAAGAAAGTTTGACAGGTTGTTCACTCTTGACTGCTCTGCACTTCCTGAAGTTATTTTGCAGAGTTGTGACTCAGCAAGTAGACTACATTGATCCTACACCGGGTTTAATACACTGATTAGTTTCTTTGCAAATGGGCTGATGTTCTTGGTGAACTTTCACAGCTGCACTTGTCCAATATGAATATGCTGCCTAAGCACATTTTTTCCCCAGCTTTTTTTCATACTGCATTTCACAGTCTGGAGGAGTCTGTTATTATAAACCACTGCTTAGAAAGCTTCTCCTTAACACAGGGGTATGTTTTATAATGCTGTAAAGCTTTATTTAAAAAATAATAATAATGCTGACATGGTTTATAATGCAATCACAAACTTACATCTTTTAAACAATTTTACACTCCTTTAAACAAACCTATACACATACAGGAAAGACCATCAACACACTATTTAAAACCCCCCCCACAAATAACTCACTTTGTTCCTGCTGCAGTGCAGGATGAGGATGAGTTAAAAGTGTGCAGAGAAGTTTTCTCCTCAGGCAATCTCTAACTTGTCAGGCTTGTTGTTGCTTGGGTTAGTGATAAGGGACCGCCAGCAAAGACTTCCCTTTGCTGCTTTTTGTTTCACAGTCCCACTATAGAAACGTTAAAACCTAACGAGAGGGAATAGATTTGAAGTTGAGAGTCAGCACCCAAGAGCGGATTGTTGGGTAGATTTGAATGTGTATGTCTTTTTAAGAGATAATCTAAAGCTATTATTGTCAGATGAAGGCTAATAGATCGTTGTATTGCATTAGAGCTGATGATTTACGGCTTTTTTTTTTTTTTTTTTGCTTTACACACTGACAGCTCTCCTCTCACCACGCTGACAAACTACGTCTCTGTCTTCAAACAGAAACCAGAGAGTGCTTCTTACACCAGAAAAGTGTGTCTTCTGTCTGCTGATTTGCATTCTCTGACAGGATTTGCCCTCGGAATCTAACATATAGTAAAGCTTGAATTAACACACACACACACACACACACACACACACCTTGGACATTTTCTCTTCATTGTTTCTCCGTGTGTTATTGCTTTTGTTCCTGACAGGTGTTGAGAATTAGCATGTATGCTAAAACACTTGAACATTGCACCTGGTTCGTCCAATGTATCTGTGACCTCCATGCCAAATAAAGTCTATCTATGCTCTACATCATTGAAACCTTGGGTGACAAAACGAAAGAACAGCAGACTTCGGACTGAGACCATGATTACAGATATTGACAGTTTGAAGAATGACAACATTTATAAAACAGAATTAAAATCTTCACTCAATGTTTTAAAACCTCATTCTACTAATATTAACTGTTTCTCAGAGATGTTCATAACAGTGCAATAATGGTGCATCTGACAAGATAATAAGCTAGCTCATCTTTTTTTTTTCATAAAAAAAAAAAATCAATACTAAAAATCAATACTGCTACACAAAACTTAATGTGAGGGAAACAGCTTGTGCATTCATATTGGCTATACTGGTTATTTCCACTAGAGGCAGACAGATATGGGTTTCTTGGGGAATAATACTTAGTACAGTTTATGGTGTTTAAAGATTTGGCGACTGATGTTGAGATAGTGCTTCTGTTGTGTATCAAACCTATATGACAGTGTAAAGTTACCCAAAGAGCATCTCTCTAAAAAAACAGAACTCAAAAACAAAGTACCGTCATTGGTCCAGCTGTGATGCTGAGCAGCATCTGCTGCAGATAGGGATATTTTTTCCCATATCAGTCAGGGTTTTTTTTTTTTCTTTTGCACATTAAACATCTGTCATTTCTCCTTGGTGTGAAACAGAATTATATATAATTCTGTATCAAGTAAGAACTGCCTGTAGCACAGTGTATGTACATGTAGCAATAAAACAAACAGGAGCAATCAAAGTCAGAAAAAAATCAAAACATTTATTGGGCATAAATATATTATATATACGCTACCGATACAGTTACGTCTTACATACATAGGGTAGTATTTGCAAAAATCTATACATTAAAATTGATATGGCAGTTTCTTTTATATAATGCATATGAAATTGTCTAACATTTACAATACAAGAAGAAATGCATGAATTTCTTTTTTTTTTTCTTTTCAATTCGTAGACCATGACAACATTGGAATGTTTGTTTTCAATCGTGAGGTAAAAATATGTTTCTTTTTTTGTCTCGCTTAAAAAATAGTTAAATACCTGTGAGTCTCTGTGTGTTTGTCAAATCGCCAAATTCTCAGTCAAAATCTCTACTTACTGTAAAACATACAAAACATAAAACCAAACAAAAAAAAAAAAAAAAAAAAAAAAGAGAAGAAAATTAACTGATCAGAAGGCACAGACGTGGGGTATTCTGGGCTTTAAAAAAAATTGTCTCTCTTTCTCGACATACCCGCCAAATGTGCAGGACCTGCAGGTAGGGGGCGGTGTGGGGGGTTTGGGAGGGCGGGGTGTCTACAAAATCACCAGCATTTGAAAATAAACATAAAAAGCACATAAAAGGGAGTACCCTGCCCACAAAAAAAACAACTATTCAGTTAACTCTTTGTTAACCGTGGCTTTAAATCTCTAACATGACTGGCCTGAGCTCGGCCAAGGTGAACCTCAGCTCTCCCACCAGGGCATTAAGGCTTGAAAAAAGGGGGCAATAGCGGGGCTGTGGGTGGGCAACATAACATCAGGGTTTTAAGGACAGGACACGTCACACGTCACCTGCAGACAACAATGCAACAGGGAAAGGTAGACGCCATGAGCATGTCTGAGAGAGGCACTGTACTCCCTTTGAACTTCCTTTGTTGCCGTAGATTGCATTCTGCAGGGAGCAGGGTGCCGTCTGACTAGCACAGAACAGTGCTTCAGTAATGCCAATGTCACAGTGACGCCAACGGCACAGTAATGCCAATGTATGTAACAGACGGCGCTGGCAGTAGTGTTTGGAACAGAGCGAAGGACCTCTTGTCTCCTCCCGCTCGTTATTAAACCTCATTAATGCTAATGCTCGGCATATAAAAAGTGCTTCAACTCTGTTAGTCATAATGTATTACCATCTCATTCTATAGCTCTATAGATATCTCTGTATATCATCTCTTAGCAAAATACTGGATACAAAATACTCACTACTGCTATACCAGCACTAGCCTGAACAAGGAATCGTCAACATTATTATTGTCTTCATCCGCCTGAAATCACTGAATGATTGTTTTTGCCTTTTTTTTAATAACCTTTCTGAGTCAGATCAGGCTGTGATACTCTCCTCCAAAAGGGGGCTACACATTTGTAAAAATGGCACAATTTGCTTTACAAAACAAAGGATAAAAGATAATATGAACAGAAGCATAATCACAGATCAAGTTAATGTTTTTTTTTTTTTCCTTTTGAGAGAATAATAATAACAATAGTAATAATTGTAATGATGTGTCGTTGTAGAAGAACATCACAGAACCCTTTAGACAACTGTGAAACGCAACATCTAGTGGACACGAGAAGCCTGCGCTTTGGCAATAAAACAGTCGAAAGATATCAGAAGCTTCATTGTAACATTAATCAGGAAAAATAAAAGAAAAAGCCAAAGGCAGCAATCCCAATACAGGTGAAGTGAACTGACCTTAAGGCCCGACTTTGCTACATGTCTCTCTAAGCATTACAAGAACTGCTCGGCTGTGCATGGCCGACACAGGAGATGAAAAAAAAAAAAAAATCAAACAAAACATAAAAGGCATTTGGTTACATGTTTGAAACGGCAATGATAACTGCAATGCATGGACTGATGAGCTACAGGTTCCCAACAGCTGTAAGAGAAATACTTAAAGGGTTACTGAGATAAGGAATGCTGGCCTTAATCATACAATCTAACATACATCCATTTAAAAGAAAAAAAAAAAAGACAGAAAATAAACATGCTACAAGGAAAAAAATTAGTATATAACTACACTTGTCTCTTAATCTTTAACAATAAATAAATGAAGATTGCACTGTAATTGGCATGTAAAGTACTGTATGCAAATATATAGTATAAATAAACCTAGAAAAGAACTCTACCTTAACTTTCCCATCAACTTTGGCAAAGGTTTTTTTGAGCTAGTAAACCACTTTGCTTACTGACATACAGGAGCAAGGCACAGCATAGACAGAGGACGAGATACAGCATCAACAAATTAAAGAAGAAAAGAAGAGAGAGAGAGAGAGAGCGAGAGAGGAAGACAGAGGAACAGAGGCTGTTACTATGACAATGATGACAGCGGTGGGGGCGACAAGTTGGAGCTCCCCTCTGTAAGGCCTTTTCCCTGAGGTACATTACAGGCTGCCAATCAGAGCAGAGAGACAGGGGCGAAGCTACAGCCCCGAATTTGTTTTTTGTTTTTTCTTCGCCTAACCCCCTCATCCCATCCTGTTTTTTCCCTCGCACCCCGCCTGATAGAAATAGACGTGTCACACTTAAATCACGCAGGTCAGGGTGACTTCTTTGGATCATCAGGGTGTGTATCGGGCTGTACCTTGGCTTTGTTTTTCAGGTCGGGGGTTTCAGGAGTCAGGTGGGACGTCAGGGGGTTTTAACATGTGTCAGAATGCCCTGTTCTGTCTGCTGAGTAGTGTTCTGTCAAAGGCTTGTTTGGTTAGTGATCGTTAGTCCCCGGAGAACATGTCAGTCTGAGGCGACACAGCAGACTTGCTACTTGCTCTGATTACATGTCAATAAAGCACCTTTTAAAGAGAGAGAGAGGAATTAAGAAAAGAGAGAGAGTAGTGCATGGGCAGAGAGATGGGATGGATTGAAAGCAAGAGAGGAGCAGCCAGAGCAGGAAGGTAATTATGGGCAGCAGAGGAAAAAAAGAGGGAGAAGAGTCTTCAGATGTATCGATTCACAGACTAGGTGGAAGAGGAAACTACAGCTTGAGCACTGCTCTGGCTTGCTAAATTGAAAGGCGGTTGAAGCTAAAGCTTAATGCTAGCAACTTTCCTGGTTCACACATGCACACACACACAGATCTGAGAAGGGCAGCTAGCTGGCAGGCTGTTAGCACCTCTGGGTCTGCGGCTACGGCTACAGATAAAAAAAAAAACCGGCGAGAGCGATGAGATGCTAAAAAAAAAAAAAACCCAAAGGACTGACAAAGAGACAATCGAATGCCAAGTCAAGCTCTTTCCTGGTAAGTTACAGCCTTTCAGGATCGACCAGTTTAGGCCCCGCATTCGTATACCAACGAGGGTTCATCACCTGATCTGAGACCAGTGTTTAAGGGCTCCTTCAAGCGTTTGCACGAGATGCAGAACTGACCTCAGAGCTGCTGGTTGTGAGCACCTAGAGTCGACTTTTCTCCCTTTCACACTTTAGTTCAGACCTTACATTGCCATCACTTATATAACATCACTTCTATAGCATCATAGATATTTGTTATAATATATATACGTATACGTATATACTGTATATTTATAGTGTGTATATATATTAGATAACTGGTTTTCCATTCTTTCTTAGAAATAATAAAAATCACAGGATAGCAGCATCTTACACCACACATGAATTGCATCACTTTGGTTGCTGAATGAGTGAGTGATCGAGTGTTCAAAGCTGAGCGGATATGTGATTGACTTCTTGTGAGTTTCCGATGTCATTGCATGAATGTTATTGTATAATGTGTGTGCGTGTGTGTGTGTGTGTGTGTGTGTGTTTGCGTTGTGTCTCTGTCAGTCTGCGTGTGAGAGCAGGTGCAGATTGCATGAATTGACTGACAGCCTGTAGAGTAGCAACAAACTGAGTTATAAGGTATGAGCAGCTAAAGCTTTGAAGGCCTACATTGGAATATGGCTGAAATGGATACAGACTGCAAAAAAAAAAAAAAAAAAATGTAATTACACATTGTAAAATGAATCAAAAAATTAAGGCAATGACCGTCAAGAAATATACACATTTTCTAATCTTGAATATGTTTTAAAAAGATACAAAATAAAAAAAAACATGCAAGTCAGTCTGAGGAGCATCTGCTTTGCTCACAGCTATTTTAAGGCTTGATTATCAGTTTTATTTTCCAGCCGAGGTACAGCTATGACAAAGCTCCCCTCGGCAGAAATCCTCAACACGTGATTTAGACAGTGATACAAAGACAACAGAGACACAGAGTGAAATGAGACTGAACAAAGTGACGGCAGAAGACAACGAGAACAAGGTGAGGAAAGCCAGAATTGAAACTTTGACTAAAAAACAAAAAAGCACAAACATAGCCTTAGAAGTACATCTCAAGTGTTTGTTTTGATTTCATTCGCTTCTTTCATAGACTGTGATGTTTTTTTCTTTCTCTTTCTATCCTATAGTTAAAGATTCCCTCACTTCATAAAGAAGTACTGTAGCAAGCAGGCGATGAGGATGGAGAAGCCCGCGAACACGCACACGATGAGAGCCGCGAAGCGCTCGTCGCTGGAGATCAGGCCCGCTCCTTTGCCCGATTCAACGGGGCAGAGCTCTCCCGACGACGCCGTCTCCTGGCGGCGCAGCGTGAAGAAGGAGGAGGGGCTCAGTGGTCCGCACAGTTCCTGGCACGTATCCTGGCAGCGGCGGCAGGCGCCAACGCGGAAACGGTAGTCCGTGTTGCCCTGGAGACCGGTGATTTGGAACATGCCCTCCTCTCCCTTAAAAACCTGAGGGGAGAGAGAAAGAACGTTTTTAGAGCTAAATATTAATTCAAGTATTTATTCAATAAAATACAAAGACTGTTGCTCAGAGGTGAAATTACATGTTTCGATAGAGGAGAAGCCTGCTTGGGTCAGAATGAATATGAATAATTAATTAATATTTTTCGACAACTTTCTAACGGTGTCCCTGTGAATAAATCTTAAACTTATTATTATTAATCATTTTTCTGACTGCTTTTTTTTTCCACGAAAATAACCTCAGCCTTTGTAGATTCGTACTAATTCCACAAGTGCGTAATATTGAGCTTCAGCGCTGCGGCAGCACGGCACAGAGGGGTGCTCCACATACACACACACAGTCAGACATGCACGCACACGCAGCTTTGCGCTCCCACGCTAAGTCAGCAGAAACCGGCTCGCCTCTGAAACGCCTTTCTACCTCCAGAGGCGGTACAGAGGGGGATCACTTCATTCGCCAAATTACACCTCCGCCACATTCAGAATGAAGAGGAAACGTCACAGGGATGTAAATATTGGGCTAATGTGAGTGCTCATGTGCCCTCGTTTTATTTGCTGCTAGTAAGTAAAAAAGATATAGGACTATATATTTTAGTTTTCCAACTATTTCAAAAAATATATAACTGCTACTGAAGAAAATATAAACTGCATAAACAAAATCATTGATCAAGCAAATAATTCTGGAAATAAATCGGAGTCTGTTTTTCAGGGTGCCAATCTACCTAACCTTTCTAAAGCCTTGGGACCGGATACATGAGCAACATTGTGCTTTATTTGCAGTGGCAGATGCATCAGGCTCAATGCCCTTCAGACAGATTTCCATCTTGGCTGAAAAAGGTCAAGCACCATTTTTGTAAACAAATTAAATGACTAGATGCTAATGAGGAGTGTTACAAATCAACCGCAGTGCCTGCTTTAAACTAGCTTAGTAACAGTCTGATACAAATTGTAAGTGTTCTCCTGATACATATCATGCATGTGCTATTGTCATTTTAATGTTGACTAGTTGTTCTGGGCTAACCTTTCCTTCATCAAGGTGTAATGACGTTTATAAAACTTGACTTTGCTTCAAGCTTCAGTGAAAGACTTCAAATGAAAACCACAACACTGTCAAAACAGATTTCAATATTACTTCAGCAAACCTCCAAGGAGACAAAAAGTCACTGTCTTTTTGAAATGTTCTTCGGGAAGTCATTGAACCAATATTCGTTCAGTCTTGCACATGATTGTCACATAAAAGATCAATCATGATGAGGCAATACAATATCAAGGACACAGTACAATTTGAATGCTTTTTGTGTGTGACTGAAAACACACCAGAGCAACACATTACTGTGGTTCTGTTCTGCATAATTAGGAAAGGAGCTGGCATAAGGGATCATAAAGACCTACATTTACATTGTATGCAGATATAGTGACTGCTGATGTGTGTGCTCATTATGCCATTATGCCATACACAATTCCCTAAAATTGGCACATTTACACACAGCTGTGTTTTTGTATGTTGGTGAGTATCATCTTCTGTTTCCCCCAATGATTCAGTGATTCAATAACAGAGAGTAAAACTGCCCTGAAGATAAATGCCTTTTGTTTGCTATTCCGCTCATCTCTCAAACCGCAGGAAACCCGATCCCATATAGTGAGAGTCAGAGTCTTTCCAGTGTTAAATCCTTCAGTATGTTTCAGTGTACTGCTGAAGGTTCCTTTAGCTGCACAGACTTTCAGAGCAGTGAAGACATAGTGTATGTATTTGTTTGAGATTTTCCGATATGTAAATGTACATCTAGGTGTGTGGGAGATTGGGTGCTCTGTAATACCTTCACTCTCAATGCGAAATTGATTTTCCTTCTCCTCTGGGAGAGTAGAAAAACATTTTGAGCGATTGCACACATTTCCATAAAAATAAGATTTAAACAAATAGTTGAAGAAGGACAGAGGCGAGACACCTTAACTCTCAGTCCTGAACAGTCCTCATGTGACCCGTGTCTGTCTGGGTGAGTGTGAGAGACGCACCTGTTTGTATTCTGACTCACGTCCCACCAGCACCTGCAGCACGTAGCTCACAGGGTCTCCTCTCATTGGTTGGATTGTCTCCCATGTGATCTCGCACACGTTCCCCTCCAGCTGGTGCACTCTTGGAGCTGAAGGATTAAACAACATCAACATCAACATCAACATCAACATCAACGTTGTTTAAATCACAAGACAGGATTTGTTTCTGGCAAAGAAATTGGAAAAAAATATTTAAATATAATTTGGATTTTCTATGTTTGTACTCTTAAAAAAAATCTACCTTACCTAAGTCGATTTTTTCAGAGCTGATTCACAGACATAACTCACATGGGGACTACTTGCATAATTTTCACCAGGAATATTTATCACAAATAGGCCTATTGTTTTTCTGATTGTGGTAACTGCTTTACTAACAGTAGAATAGATTTAAAGCTCACAATTTATGCAAAATGTACATTACCATAAAGTGACACACTAATAAGTGTCCCTAGTCTGTACACAAAACCCCCAACTATGAGAACGATCCATCCTCTCTGTCTTTTGCCCGCTTTTGCCTGTTCCCTTCATGACATCACAAAGGACAGTAACCCCTCCCCAAGGGGGGAGAGTCCCCACAGCTAGGTGTTAGTTCAGCACCACTGAGTTTGCCTTCTCACCATTAAAAATCAGGCATGCTGCAAAAAAGCCAGAGCCACATCCCTTACATGGAGGGGCGCGGTCAAACACGGCTCACTTACATTTAAAGCAGCAGACACATAGACAGCCTGTTCTGAGCAGGGACGACATAGAAGGGTTTACAGACATGATCACATACAGGACCAGAGTGGATTTTCAACAAGACACTTTACAGAGCTATTTTGGGGACCCCTAAGACTTATTCAAACTGGTTGAAAAGGAGAATAATATGTGAACTTTAATAAACTAAAATAGATACCTATAAATGAAGTCTCCCTGTTCTCCATTGTTCTGAATGAATGGCAGTTTGCAGAGTACCTTTTTGAAGTTTCACACAGGCAGTAACAGGACTGTTTATGGATATGTCGATGCTTCGCTGCACATTTACAGCCTCACAGCCATAATCATAATCTATTCTTGTTTTATCACCTGAGAGGATACTGTTGACTGTGATTATTATAGCTGTAATAAGCCACTGCCTCTCAGTTTACAGCTATAGGAGCACATACTGGAGGCAATAATCATGAAGCAGAGCTACAGTAAACATGTCAACTGAAAATGCTGAACAGGAGCAAGGCTTTGCTTGTCTTTAAGTATGTCGCTAATTAATTATTGTGAAAACACCAACTTGATGTTGAAGTTTAAAAATGGTCTCTGTGTCTGCTTGGGATCTGAGGGATTTGGGCCTTTTCCATGTTGTGTCTTTGCCTCCCTTGACCAGGAAAAACACCTACATTGAGTAAGGATGAGCACTTAAAGTAAGATTAATACTATGGCGACAAGAAAGGACTTTTTTTTAAGTTAAGCCTACTGAAGCTACTGTGACTTCTAGGTTAGCCTAGCTTGCATAGCCGATTGTGTAAGTAGGCTGCGCAGCTTATTTTGTAGGCTACAACTGTTTAGGCTTCACGGGCTAAAACATTTCTAATTTTCACTCCTGGAGTTTTTTTTAGCTGGTTATGTATGACCAAAGAAAAAGATCATTGACAAACTTAAAACAGATTTGCTGGTGAAAAACTTAAATGACATAAATCCTACATATTTCACAATACAACAAAACATGTTCTGTCTCTGATAGTTTACCTTTTAGGGCAGGGGGAACAGACTTGGTGGTGCAGAAGGTATGTGTGTCAGAGAAAGGACCCTCCCCAGCATCACTGATGGCCTGTATTCTGAAGCTGTAGCTGCTGGACTCGGTCAATCGCTGGACCTTGTAGGTGTGACTGGGACCGTGGTAGATCGTCACAAACCTGGACAGAGAAGATAAAGAAAAAGGACAGAGAGAAAATAAATGACAAATCTAGACAGAAACACATAAAGAAGGGAAAACAGTCTTGGGATGGATTATAGCAATGTTTAGGATATGGATTGGTTTAAAACATGGATTATAAGTTAAAGTGCTTATTTACTCTTATGAATGAATGACATGGTTAGTCCAACTTAATATATATATAAATAGACCCTTTGAACATGATTTTGTTACTTTAAATATTAGTCTGTATTATGTTTACATCTGCAGCTATAGAACAACTGGTACAGGTTTGAACTCCATCAAAATGAATGTAGCATACATCGCCTAGACGAGGCTCTATATTGAGAAATAAGTGGTTGAGACCTTGAACGGAAACAGTGATGCTGGCAGGACGAGAGAGGACTACATCTTAACAAAGATAGTGGTGATTTATAACCACACAGGACCAACACTGACAGGACTTAGTCACATATCTGATCAAAACCAGCACCAAATACGTTTTTAGATGGCTAGAGGGACAGATTGATGGACTGCAGGAGGAATGATAAGTTAGCGTATGACTTGAATCAAGGAGAAACGGGGGATTTGAGCTGTGAAGTGGTTATTTATCTCGGCTATCGGCTTTGCAGCAAAATAAGGTACAAGTTTGGAGAGAGGACGGGAGTTATGGGAGAGAGAGAAGAAGACAATGGTGATGGGGGCAAGTGAGAGGAGAAGATAGGAGGCAAAGACAGAGGAGTTAAGTCAGAGGACAATATGAGGTGGAGGAGAAATATAGGAGGAGGAAAAGGAGAGGTAATTATAAGAGCGGAGACAGTGATGAAGGATCAGCGGTATGAAGGAAAAAGAGGAGAGAGTGAGGAGGTCACGGCTTAGTCGAAAGGCTATAACTCTTGATGAGCTCTTTATGTAGCTGCACTATAGAGAGGTGATGTGTTTCCCTGGCTGATATATGATGATGTTAATCCTTTGCCTTGCTGCCAGGTCTTACAGTGAACACACACACACACACACACACACACACACACACACTCAGTAAGACCGTACGACCTCAGACAATGACGCGATGTGATTAACTTGTTCAACATTGTGATGACAATATGAAGTATGATAAATAAACAAAGATGTTGTCCAAATTCAATTTGCACATATTAACACAAATCCTGTGTTTGCACGGTGGCGCAGTGGTTAGCGATGTTGCCTCGCAGTGAGAAGGTTCCCGGTTTGAAAGTTTGCATGTTCTCCCAGTGCATGCGTGGGGTTTCCCCGGGTACACTGGCTTCCTCCCACAGTCCAAAGAAAGGCTTGTAAGGTTAATTGGTGACTCTAACTTGCATGTAGGTGTGAATGTGAGTGTGACTGGTTTTCCATCTCTATACGTCAGCCCTGTGATTAACTGGCGACCAGTCCAGGATGTAACCGCCTCAGTCTCACCCGATGACAATTACTGGATGGAAGGATGGAACTAAAATCATGATAAAACCACTTACTGGACAGTTAATACTAATCTCTTTTGGTAAATAAATAAATAAATAAATAAGTGTGCATAGGCATGTTCTGGTTGGATTTTAATCAAGGACAAATTTCTTTCCAAATTCAATATTTGAAAGGCCAAAATTGATGCATGAAGTAATGGAGGGACGGTGAAAGGGTCATTAAAAGTGCAGAAATACGTTTAAGTAATTTTTATATGTCGTTTTTTTAGTAAACCTGTTCATGATCTTCTGTTCCTTACATGGATTGTGTCATGCATGGCTGCTTATTGAGCGGGTTAGCATGAGAGATGAGGTGAAGGTTGTTTTCAGAGGCTGGCTTATTGGCTGACTTCTTGGAAAAAACAAATAGGTTTACATAAAGAAGAGAATGGCACGGGAAAAAAAGTTTATGAGGGAGGGGGCGAAGAAATGAGGATGGATTAACATATGGATGGGCTCAGCGACACGTGATGGATGATAAGGATTAACCGTATTTCAAAAGGGCTGGAGGCCATGAAATGGGATTGACGATCGAAATGTGGATGGATAATTATTTTTCATGACGACAACTGAATGAAACTCTGTGCCCCCCCCCCCCCCCCCGCTCAGAGGGTCTATGCACTGCACCTCCCAGGTTGCCATGGCGCCCCTCCACTCCCATTAGTGCCAGAATGTATTTTTGTTAAAAAAAAAAAAAAAGGATGAAGAGAAAGTGGAATAAAGAAATCAAGCCAGCTAATGTAGCTGCAGAACAGAGCAGGAGCAACAGGTTTGTTTATGTGTAGAACATGTGAAAAAATGATTGTGTGTGAGATGTGGGAACATGGAGGGGAAAGGAAGGAAAAGAAAGAGAGCGGATTGAATATGGTGAACCTGAGGAAACAGCTTTCTTTATCATCTTACAGAGACACAAAGTTAGGGGGAAAAAAACAAAGAGAATTTCTGAAAGGGGGGCATACATTTCTCAGAAGGTTCTCCAGAGGCGGTTCTGACAATAAAATGTGATGAATATACCGTAAATTCCGGACTATTGAGCGCACCTGGATATAAGCCGCACCGGCTAAAAATAAGTACCGTAAATTCCGGACTATAAGCCGCTACTTTTTTCTCACACTTCGAGCACTGCGGCTTCTACTCCGGTGCGGCTAATGCATGCATTTTTTATGGGGGACAATGAGCTTCTGCCGCAAAAACATTTCACTTCGTCACGTCGGATCTTAATATCAGTCATTTTGCGCTTCATACACGCACCCTCATGATGGAAAACACACGGAGAAATACATATGATGCAGCTTTCAAGTTAAAGGCGATCGAGCTGGCTGTCAAAGAAGCTAACAGAGCTGCTGCACGTTAAGATGACACTGACAGCGACAACAGAGACTGAGGAAGTGAGTAATGAAGTCATTCTGAGGCAGTGAATGGATGGACTTTTTCTTGTGAAATATATTACGGTCATCTTTTTCATCAGCCGTGTTACAGACACCGTCGGCTAGGCTTCGTATTGTAAGGTTCATGTTGTAAAGTCAGTAGTTGATAATGTGTTCATAATTCCGATTATGTGGAGAGTCAGTGAATGCACCAGCGAGAACGTGTTGAGTGGCTGTATGAGAGAACGCTGGGGGAGAGAGTTGGATTGTTACGGCAAGTTATGGTTTTGTTCTCTGCTGTAAACGGCGTGGTCACGGCCGACAGTGATCGGGTTATTAAAAATTATTATTTGAACGCTCTCGTCGTCCTTTAACGTCCGTACGGACGCTACAGTATTTGCGGATGTTACCGGTAGCCTACGTCTGTGTAAATAGCTCTTGTTATAGCGTGGACACCTGCGGCTTATAATCAAGTGCGGCTTATATATGTACAAATACATTTATTTACTTATTTTTAGCCGGTGCGGCTTATATCCAGGTGCGCTCAATAGTACGGAATTTACGGTAAATAAATGTATTTGTACATATATAAGCCGCACTTGATTATAAGCCGCAGGTGTCCACGCTATAACAAGAGCTATTTACACAGACGTAGGCTACCGGTAACATCCGCAAATACTGTAGCGTCCGTACGGACGTTAAAGGAGCGTTCAAATATTAATAACTTTTAATAACCCGATCACTGTCGGCCGTGACCACGCCGTTTACAGCAGAGAGCAACACATAACTTGCCGTAACAATCCAACTCTCTCCCCCAGCGTTCTCTCATACAGCCACTCGACACGTTCTCGCTGGTGCATTCACTGACTCTCCACATAATCGGAATTATGAACACATTATCAACTACTGACTTTACAACATGAACCGTTACAATACGAAGCCTAGCCGACGGTGTCTGTAACACGGCTGATGAAAAAGATGACCGTAATATATTTCACAAGAAAAAGTCCATCCATTCACTGCCTCAGAATGACTTCATTACTCACTTCCTCAGTCTCTGTTGTCGCTGTCAGTGTCATCTTAACGTGCAGCAGCTCTGTTAGCTTCTTTGACAGCCAGGTCGATCGCCTTTAACTTGAAAGCTGCATCATATGTATTTCTCCGTGTGTTTTCCATCATGAGGGTGCGTGCATGAAGCGCAAAATGACTGATATTAAGATCCGACGTGACGAAGTCAAATGTTTTTGCGGCAGAAGTTCATTGTCCCCCATAAAAAATCCATGCATTAGCCGCACCGGAGTAGAAGCCGCAGTGCTCGAAGTGTGAGAAAAAAGTAGCGGCTTATAGTCCGGAATTTACGGTATATGAATGAAATCAGACAAAGAGGAAGAGACAGCCAGAGGGAGCTGGGGACAGCCAAAGTCAAATACACAAATAGATGATAATGCCATGTGGTTACAAAATGACACTAATGGAATTTATTTGCTAAATCAAAAATGTAATTTGCAGCTGGCTATCCAATATGTGCGTTTACTAAGATAAACATATCCCTCTCTTTTTCGAGATGCCCTTCAAATCCGGCTGAAGCATCTGGTTGCCAGGACAATTTAATCAATACAGACAAATCCTACTAATTCATTCTAATAAAGTGTGATGGGAGAGTAAACAGGGGGAAAGAGGTAAATAGCATGAGCAGGCGGAGGAGTCCTTAAAAAAAACCAGCATCACCTGTTGATGAGCCTCTACACACACGATGCACAGAAAATCCAGAACGTAAATGTCTTTTCATGACCACCTGTAGCTGCAGGTAACGAATCCTAAGTACAAAGCTGTTTGCTTGAATCAGCCCAGAATCCCACATGAGTCATTACGATCCGTTCAGTCGATTATTGAGGAAAAGGGCAGTTTCCTCCGGTTAGGAAATGACGAAGATGAGAGAGAGAGAGAGAGAAATTATCTTTGTGTATTGTGTCTGAATGAAAGTGCTGCAATTATCTATCTGTACCGTTTATACCAATCAAATCAGCTTATTGTCGATTTCCATACATCTGAAAATGCACTCAGCATATACATTAGCTAACTAAGTGTACTACCTCAGTTTGTAAATATATTTTACTTCTATATCTAAGAATCTTGTATTTGACTTAATTATAACTACACATGGTTCTTCATTCTTTTGCTGTCGACACCTCAAACCTGTCTGTTTTTGATGTATTTTGGGGCTTTAGTGGACAGAGTCAGAAATATACACTGCCGGTGCCACAACCCTTGTTTTTAAAGAGGTTATCATATTATTACTATACTGCCTGTGGACAAGACAGTACTTGTTATCTGTGTGCTGACCTTATCCTGCACATGTGTCAGGAGTGACTTTTTATTATTATTATTATTATTATTATTATTATTATTATTATTTTAAAATGGTTCTGCGCATGAAAGAAAAGGAGCTTGCTGGTAAGAGCTCACTCAAAATGTGAGTTTTGTAATGAGCAACCTGTGTTCCTGCTGAGATGACTAAAAGCTTTCATTGAGCCCTACTTACGACAAGTACTCCTTAAAGTATACTTTCCGAGTGCAGGAAGGGACACTTGAAGTAAACCTGAGCAATTAAAGACTGTCTTAACTTAAAAAAAGGTCTGTCTCAAGGATAAAACGAGGCACATGGACAAGTATTCAAGGTGCGTTTTGTCCTTGAATTAAGAAAGAGAGCAACAGCTGATTTAAAACGTTGTAACTCCTTTATAGACAGGACATGTGCTTCTATTGATTTTTCTTTTTTCTTTTTTTCCAAATGTGCAAGTTAAAAAAACTATCAAAACACCCTCTGCTCAATACTTCAGACGCATGCAGATAAATGCATTTTAAAACAAAGATGCATCCAACCACAGTCTCACACACACACACACAGAGTAGCACACTGCCTTAATAATCCCTGTTCACAAAACTAAAGGGCGTATCAAATTCTCTGTGAATTCTTTATTCATTTCACCAGCTGACTGTGAGGTTTTTCTACCTGCATGCCTCTTGGTTTGTATCTGTGTGTGTGTCTGAGAGAGAGAGAGAGAGAGAGAGAGAGAGAGAGAGAGAGAGAGAGAGAGAGAGAGAGAGAGACAGGTGAACAGATCACCTGATGGGGTCCCATCTGTTGCGTGTTGCTCTCCGGACCATTCCAGGGGTGCCAGGGTAGTGAGTGCCAACCTGATGCCAGCCAAGCCTTAATTTAAACTATCGATCGCTGGCCAGTGCTAGTGTTAGAGGGCTGGACAGAAGGATGGTACGACACAATGTGACAGGTGGGCTGATAACTGTTGCTCTTTACTGCTTTGAGGTGTGCTGTGTTTTTTACTCTCTTTCCCATTTCAGCTTGAATATATTCCAAAAATCTCTTAGTGCTAACAGATCTAACCTTTTCCTCCTCCTTGCGTGTTTAAGTCCCCGTCTGAGCTCTTTCTCCTCTGTCTGCTAATTTTACTTCTCCCTAATTCGCTGCTGGTCACTCCTGTCTGACCAGTCCGTTTAATGAAGGGTTGATTATCAGAGGCTGTATCCCCGCCAGTTCCGGATGCCCTCAACGTGACAACTCACTAGTACATCTGGTTACTGCACACACAGAAAAACTGTGTGTGTGTGTGTGTGTGTGTGTGTGTGTGTGTGTGTGTGTGTGTGTGTGTGTAGTGTTGACCATCTGGTTCCTGAATGGCTTTATTGCCCAGCGGTGGGGAAAGGTGTCTGAGAAAAAGTGGAAGTGCAAGAAGGTTGAAAGGTCTGATGGAGCACATCCAGTTTTAATTTCTGATCATGGCAAAAGTTTCACTTATGAAAAAGTCCCTTTTCTTTATCAAGCACCAAAAATATGATAAAATTCAGACAATTAAAGAAAATACTCAGTGGCCTTATTTACTCTTTCGATTACATGCAAAGCTTATTAAATATGATGCATTATGATGATACAGATTTAAATAACTACATAAAATGTTGGGTGTCCATACTAAACCGGAAACACAAGATACACGTTTATTGGTGTAATCCTGGGACGTGCTTTCTTGCTGCTCTTGCTGCTTTCTTGCTGCTTCGGCAAATTTGGGTACATTTAAATCGTCTAAATGTTGTTTAATGTACACCGTCCCTTTTTAAATAAATAAATAAATTTTAGATGTAAAGTATAGCATCATGCTAAAGGCATCATATGTGTTTGCTGATGGAGGTGGGACACGTGTGGTTGAGCACACATGCTTGCTGTATTTTCATACAACAGATTCAATTAAAGTTTGTGGACATTGCTTTCAAACGTACCTCTCGAGAGGCTTTTTTTTTTTTCCATGTTGTGGATTTTCTGAAATTCAAATATTCGAGCAGAGTGAAGGACTTTTTTTTTTTTTATCCACTGTCCAGCTTTTTCATGTCCAGTTGTTTTTTTTATCAGCTTATGACTTCCGATGAAGTAAAGCAGAAAAAGCATTCGCCCCTTTTCTCACACATGCACTTCTGAAAATGACACCCTGCCCCTTCACCCTCTCACACACGCTGCTCACAGTGGGAAACGTCGCTGCCTGAACATGTGGAGGGTTCTCAGGAGGAAAGATATGACGTATCAAGACAGCCTCAGAGGCTATAAGCCCTTTTTAGAATTGCAATTTAGCAACAGGGCAACACTAAAGCTCCACTGTCGTTAGGTCTTTGTGCATCAATATTGATTCCTCAACGGTGAAATATTGCTGTTCCAGGCTGTGAATTCGCATTTCATTACAGTGTTAAGGAAAGCACACACACACACACACACACACACACACACACACACACACACACACACACACACACACACACACACACACACACACACACACACACACACACACACACACACACACACACACACACACACACACACACACACACACACACACACACACACACACACACACACACACACAGAGAACTGTTCTCCCCCGCCAGCTCGACTGATCCCATCTCGCACCTTTAAAGCCTCTGCTACTGCCTCTGATGGCAACACAGATGTGCGATCATTATGCCCCCCCCACTTCATGACTTTCATAGAGAAGGCGAGACATCAGAAGGGCTAAATCTCAACTTTAACTTCAATAGGACTAAAGTGAAATGTTTACAATATATCTAAGACGGCAGAGGAAGCCACAGAGTTACAGTTAAAGTAAGTTACAGTTCATGCCGTTAAATCATTGCACCATGTTATTGCAACATACTGGCTGCAAGACTGTGAAGCAGTTTCAATACTTGCATAAAGATTTCACAGTTTGTGCATCAGGTCCCTCTGACTTCTTACAGAAAATATTATGATGGGTTGAAAGAAGATATCCAGAATATGTCGAGTTGAAAAACGTGCCCGTTTGTGTTCAGCTTTGCAGCTTAGTGCAGCTCTCTGGGAAATTTCAGGAGTTTTGTGCATTTGTATTCATTCTGTAAATCGATTGAATAGCTAAACACACAGATGGAGGTGCGCAGAGAAGTATTCTTTAGTTGTTTGGGATCTAATTCTGAAGATGTGTGTCCTGGAAAACAGCAAGATGCCTCAATTTTCCATCTATAATCCATCTGTAACTAATGTCTTGTGTCCTGCCTGTCTGTATACTGCTACTGGATGCCTTGAATTTCCCTCAGGATCAATAAAGTATCTATCTATCTATCTATCTATGTATCTATGTATCTATCTATGTATCTATGTATCTATCTATGTATCTATCTATCTATCTATCTATCTATCTATCTATCTATCTATCTATCTATCTATAGCATGAGGTAAATAATGAGGTATGGTGTTTTGTGTGTGTGTGTGTGTGTGTGTGTGTGTGTGTGTACGCCACCTGTGGTTCTTGTCCTCCATCTGTAGCGTGTACACCATGTCATCAGCGAACAGGGCCCGCGTGTGTGTATTGCTGACATTTTCACCCCACTTCAGCTTTAGGCTCTGAGGGCCAGCCGCCGAGCATTCCAGAGGGGGCGGAGCTGGAGGGAGGGGGCGTGTCCTCGCAAGCAGGGCCGGACTCATGGGACTGGAGCCGATGGAATTCACAGCCTGGATCTGCACACTAAAAAAAAAAAAAAACAACACAGGAAAAAGAGAGGATTTGTTATCCCGGGCATTACACAACATGATTCAAATAAATGAATCAGGAAGACAATCCCTGCTTTAAAAATGGTCTAGGAACTGGTTCTGTAGGGGCATGTGGGGCAAAAATGGAATTTTGCACTGGGACATAAAGGATGGTTATGTGCTAAATAACCTTGTGTGCTCTCATACCTCTTTGTCTAATGGCACAGTCATTGTCAGTGAAAAGGCTGCTCTGGTGTATTATCTTTGACCTTGGGTGCTTCTGTGATCCCTTCCTCCATTACCATTCCTCCATTTCTCCCCATTACGATTCACTGTACTCTCTGGGACTTTGTTATGTCAGAGACTTGTTAGCCCACGTTTTTCCTGTATCTTTACCGTAGTAGTGTGCATGAAACAAGAAATCAATGCTGCACTATTTCACAAGATTTCCAAGCAATTTCGCTCTTTTTCTTTTCGCATTTAGACTCAGATTTTATGTTCCAAAAAGCAAAACTACCTTTTCTAAAAGTTGTTTCAAAAGTGTATTTGTAAACTCAGACGGACACACATATCGGCTGCTGATCGAGGAGAACTGGCAGGAAATTGATTGACTCTTCTCTGCTGCCTATCTTCCAGGAAACCAATCTGCTTTTCAAAACCTTTTCAGTCAGTATCTAATCAACTGGTTAGCATCCTTGTCAGAGGCCCTCGGCTAGAAAACATCTAGCGTCTGACATTTAATTGCCGTTTCTCTGTAACTTCAACCTTTCATTATAAATCCATGCAGCTGGCTGAAGACTGAACAGAAAGGGCAACATTGGTCCATCTGGGTTATTAAACAGATGGATTAAATGATGGTGATGGATACAGAAGACTGGAGAGAGCCAGGGATTACACAGCAGAGATCTGATGATGAGAGATTCCATTTAGTTAAATAATCATATAAATATCAATGTTCAGGACAGGTGCATTTTTTTGATTCATGAACTGAGGAAAACCAAGAAAGAAGAAATGTCCTCATTCAAAAGTGGTTGACTAAAAACCCCCCCCTGGTCAGTTATCATCTGCTCTAATCTATAAGCAAACAGAGTCTTACAGGTTTAAATTCACGTTAACTAGAGCCTGATGGATTAATCTGCCGACCGATAGATATGTTTTAAATATGATTGTTTTTTTTTTTTAGAAGGAATGAAATGAGTGAAAGACGTCGTAGGCTGGACTTAAACCCGAGCGCTCGCTTTGAAGACTGCAGCTTCTGTACTTGGGCCGCCATCTAACCACTGGGCCATCTGTGCCTCAGCTAAATCTGTTTTAAGCTTTCAACGCTTTACAAATGATCAGTATCAAGGTGTAGAAGGTTTAATTAAAAATACAATTCTTCCAAAAAATAAGAGAATCAATTTAAAACTCATGATCTATTTTTTCACTCCTGACAGAACAAACAGTCTCCACCCTGATCTATAAACACCTACGTAAAAGAGGAATATATGAAGTACCCAACTGCTGTAAATAACAATCTGAATTATCATCATCAGCAGCCAAACAAACTCCCAAAAGGTATCTCACACACACACACACACACACACACACACACACACACATCTGCTTACAGATGCACACACATACACTTTGTTCTGCCTCTGTGGCTTCCATTACGTAATAGAGCAAAGTGACATCTGGGACAAAAACAACCTCCGACTGACAACAATGGTGTGTGATCGCTCTGCAATAACACACCTCCCCTCACCTTTCATACACTCCATTTTCCCACTCAATTCAAAGAACTCACAACACAATCAGCCGCATGCCACAAAAACACACTCGAGAAAAAAACCCAGAATTGCTTACAGAGACAACAACAAAAGGAGCGGCTGATCCAGGTTCCCCAGTATTTGTCTGCTGACCGGCTTTAACTAGCTTTATATACTAATATATACAATGACAACTACTATCATTCTACTACATCCTCGTTTAACCTGAGTAGTATATTTTGTGAACTTGTTGATGCAGACATAAAATGGTTATTATCAGGATTCATTAAAGTCCTGTAATAATGTCTGAAGATAAGATTCAGTTATGTCAACAGAAAACAATAGAAAGTCTTGAGATCTCTTTAGACTTCGACTGGATCGAATGTCCTTCCCTGTTCTGTACTCTAGAGAAATATAAACCTGGCAGTGATTTCATTAAATGGGTAAAGGTTCTTTGTATTCATCGAATGGCAGCGGTCGTCATCAATAGGATGAGGTGAGGAAATGTTTAAAGTCAGAGAGGGTGTAGGCGGGGTTTGTGTGTTGTCTCTGCTAGTTGAATTAGTGATTGAGCCACGAGCTGAAGCCACTCAATGTGACCTTGAAACATCTGGACAGGCCGTTTGTGATCACGTTTCCTTCATAACCCAATACAAAAACAATTATAAAGTTACATTTGATTTTTCCAAATGTATAGTCAGACCTCCAGGTTCCTGGCTCTTTCTGCTCGTTTCCTTTCAGATGGACCCTCGCATAATCTGTCCACCTCATCATCATTAATCATCACTGGAATTCCGCCAAATGTTCAAAGCTAGTTATAATCCATTAGGAAGTCTCTCCCAGTATGTTTGCTGGGCACTTCTGAAAATGGACGTTTTCATGGCAACCAAAGAAAAAAATCAACAACAACCCCCAACTGATACTGGAGCTTTGGATAACTCTGGAATTTGAAGGGTATTTTACTCTAAAATCAGGAAGGTCATACATAGTGCATCTTCTAATGTTGTCTGGTTGTAGCCTGCGCTTCTTCCCTCCAACGACTAATATTCTCATGAAGTATTTAGAGCTATAGTGTCAAAATATATCGTCAGACAATCAAATGGAATAGAGATTTGAAACACAGTTTCCTCACAGGAGCTCTGTTAATGTTTTTGCTTTTCTCTCACATTAAGAAGAATAAATTAATTGAAGGACACATGGGATGAATTAGAAATCTTCCTTCAAGGGTTTTTTTATTCATTAGGGAGAGGGAGGCCAGTGTCTGTGTTTGACTGACAACAACGAGAGGCTGATAAAGGCCAAGTGACGAAGACTGTCAAAGACGTTTCACTCCAATAGTTTGGATCAATCATTATCTGTGGAAGCATATTTGATATTTGTTGGTGCCTCCTGCCACACAGTGGGGTAGAGGTTTTAAAATGTCAACACGTGATCATCCTCACAGTACCTGTATTCGCTGTCTGGCTGCAGGTCCGTAACGAGGTGACTCGTCCCTGATTCCACCGGGATGGTTTGGTCGTCCAGGGTGATGACGTAGGACGAGATCTCCGCCCCGTTGCTGTTTGGCTCGTCCCACTTCAGGAGGAGGCAGGTAGACGGGGAGTGATCGGACTCCGAGGTGGTCGGGAGATCCAGGAGGGTTAGGGAAGAGACCGGGTCCGGGTTTGTCGCAGGCGTCCGGAAACTCACCTGCTCGCTGTAAGGACCGGCACCGGCCTGATTCACCGCCTGAGACAGGCACAAAAGGCAGAGACGTGAGAGAGATGGCAGAATCCAAGGGCAGACTGGATTAAGTGAATTAGGTTAAGAGAGAAATAAAAACAAGTGGATGAGTTAAGAGACAAAGAGAGGTGAAGAAGGTCAAAAGAGAAAAGAGGAAAAGGTGAAAAAAGTCAGACAGAGCAATAGAAAGTGTATGAAAGCAAAAGACAAGAGACTAAAATAATCAGCAGAGGAGATGAACTCAAATTATCTGTGGAAGAACATTAGTCAATTTCTTCTGCTTTTGCACCATTTATATCATCCTCAAGTACCGTCTATTAAACCCCGTTCTATCATATTCAACTTTAACAGATTACCGTCCATCCTCACAAAAAACAAAGGAGAAATGATGACACGACACACATACAAAAAGGTTTAAAAAACACATCTGGTAAACTTTAAAAGCTTGGACGAAAATCCAATTTAGTTTCAGTTTGCTAAATCTTCTTGACTAAAATCTTTCTGCAAACTCTTTAAGAGTCTATCATAAAAAAAAAATGACTCCGTGGTATTTCTGTTCTATGTTCCTCTGTCACATTTGTTTAAATGAGGCTTGAAAACCTGAAGAGAAATGTGACTGTCTGTTCAAAGTGTTCCCATAAAGTGTGCTGTATATCAACATGCACTGCTTCATACAGCGCAGGACGAAAAGGAGTCAATGCTTCACGTGTGGTGCGTTCCTGCAGTCCTCCATCAACGCGACCTCACGCGTGCGCTCGACTGCTGCACAATATCACACCAAAGCATTTGTGAGGACATGAGGATGTCCTTGAGCCGCCCTTAAAGCTAAAAATGAGCCTTGCAAAGAAGTGAGCGATAAAACATGCAGTTATTGGATTCAAGGCGTCAGAGCGGCACGAGGAGAGAGAGAGAGAGAGAGAGAGAGAGAGAGAGAGAGAGAGAGAGAGAGAGAGATGGAGGACAGGACAGGACAGAGAGAAGGAGCAGAGGACAGAGAGAAGGAGCACATTCTTAAGCTCCACATTAAGAGCCAGAATACAAATCGAATTCATTATCATAAAGCTTTCAGTAGTCGTCTGTCTGCGTGTTTTGTCTTCTGAAACGCCCCTTGGCAAACATTTGTGTGTTAATGTTGCCTTTTACTCCTGACTGAGTCCAATCAACTCAAAGTTAACTTTTTATTCAATAGATTTACGTGCAGGAAATTTATGTAAAGAAAAGTTTTTAAAAAAGTGAAGCATGGGATGATCCGATACAGTAGGCAAAGTCAAGGTTCAAAGTGGACAATAATCCCAAATTTTAGAGTTTGAAATGTGTGTGTGTGTGTGTGTGTGTTACCTGTAGCCTGCAGCAGAAATCTGTGGCAGGCGTCAGGTCTGAAAGTTCACACTGTGTGTCAGAGCCGCAGTAGATGAGCTCCATAGGTTCCTCTTCCCTCGCCCACTCCAAACGATACTCTGAGATGTCTGAACCCGAACCCTCAGGACTCTGCAACAAGCAGAAAAACACACACGCAGAGTTTTACTCACTTATCTTAAAGAGCCAATGAAGACAAAACATTTTTTTTTATTTATTTAGATGGACAAAAATAAAAGAAGGCATGACAGACAACTTCAAAGAGGCCTGTGGAAACAATGTTTGTGTGCCTCACCTCCCAGTTGAGCGTTACGCAGGTATTACTGGTGAAAGTGAGGAGTGGCGCCCCACACTGGCCAGGAGGACCTGCTGCAGTCGTCACTTCTGTTGGCTCTGAGTATGCTCCGAACTAAAAAGAAGAACAACATCAAACGATTCATGAAACGTCACACCACGTTACCTGTGTGTGTGTGTGTGTGTGTGTGTGTGTTTTGTAAGAGAACAAGTTCTGTTTTTACTTTGGTGCATGTTCATGTTGGTCTTTCTAAGTGTTTGTTCCTGCATTTGATCAGCCAGTCTGAGTGCTGATTCACTTCGAGTCTGGATGATCAAACCAATCAAACATTGGCTGAAGCCTGTTGAACACAACTGCAGCCAAACTTAGATGTTGTCAGTGCACCAAGGAGCTTACCTAATACATACTCCCCCCGTGTGTTATTGTCTTTGTGGGTCTGCAGGATAATGACATTGTAATCTGAACTAAGAGTCCATATCAAGATGTTTCAAGGTCTCTGAACTCCTTTCACTAAGTAGATTTTATGCTTTTAATGAGCCAATAAATGTAGAATTTCATGCTTGTCAAGTTGATAATTAGATTTAATTGTCAAAGCAGACTTGTTGATGTCACAGTTCAAACTTAAAGATGTTGCAGCGGAGAAGATTTGTTTTGGATGTGTTTTTCCTGACCTTTTTTTCATTTCACTGACAATGTTCTTGCTGTGTGTGTGTGTGTGTGTGTGTGTGTGTGTGTGTGTGTGTGTGTGTGTCTGTCTGTGTGTGCGTGTGTGTGTGTGTGTGTAATTCTCACCCCGGCCTCGTTGGCGGCCCTCAGTCTGAAGCTGTATGTGGCACCTGGTAGCAGACTACCCACAGTGCATTGCAGCTCTGACCCATGATACACCTCTTCTGGCTTTGTGTCCCCCTCACTCATCTCCAGACTAAACACACACTCCTCACACACTCCCTCTGAGACAGGGGGTTCTATTATGAAAAGAGAGAGAGAGAGAGAGAGAGAGAGAGAGAGAGAGAAGGGAAGGATAATCAAACTGATTAGAAGACAAATAATCAAAATCAGGTGTGGTGGAGAGAGTGAACAGCTATGATGATAAACTTTAGGATTTACTCGTAATGTGTTTAGTTTTAGATTTCAATCTGGATATTTTTACAATCTGCTTCACTTTGGTCTCAGGACAGTTAAAGTTAAATGAAGGAGACAGTGGGGGAAACCCTCCAATACATTCTGTCTGACCTTCAGTTCCAGCCAGTAATGACTTCAGCTCTGGCCAGCTGTTTTAAACCGTTTAAATGTTGAACTTCCTCGCTGTTTCAGGCCAGCAGACCTTTGCCTGCCAACAGATACAACTAATCTGCAATAATGGGTCCAGTTAAAGCAGCTATGAGGCTGGCTTAGGCATTTAATGGGCTAAATTAAGCTGAAACATGGTTGACTAAGGTCACTTCAGAGTTGATGGGGGAACAAATTAAGCAGCCGGAGGGGAATTGAGTTGCCTCACTAAAGAAAAAAAAAAAACATCTGGTAAATATAAGCAAACAGTGCACATGTTCGTCTGCACTTACCCCATTCTAACTGCACTTCCTTGTGCTTGGCTTTACCCACAATTCTTGGTGGCTGGCAGGGCCCGAGTGGGATGCTTAGTGTACGGACCGGGACACTGACTGTGCACTACAAGAGAGACATGAAAACATCAGTTATTAAACAGTTTGACTGTCTAGCAGAAATGTAGCATATCGTACATTTAGAAACATTTTCTAGATTATTCTATTCCAGGATATTTTAAGGTGAAGTTGTTTTTGAGTGTGTGTGTGTGTGAGTGTGTTGTGTGTGTGTCTTACGGGGCTGTGTCCTCCGGTGGTGATGCTACACACACGTAGGCGATAGAAGGTTCCGGGTGTCAGCCGCTCACAAACACATTCTGTCGCTGGGCCGCTGTAGGCTACCTCCCACTGACTCGCTGCACACACAATAAAACACCGTCACTCAACCTTACACATACTGTGCACGCACAAGTGAGCTGCTTTGTTGTGTTCATGCTGCACTTAACTCATTATTTACCATTAAAAAAACAACAACAACAACAACAACAACAACAACAACAACAACAACACCACATTAACCCAGTCAACGCCTGAACAACACGTCAGGATTTCGTCCGTTGATGGATTGTGTGAGATGAGATGCGAGTGCTACCTCATGTGACACAAATATAGATCCTGTTTACATCAACGCATGGAACATTTTCTAACTCATAAACACATTAACATAGCCTTGCTTCCATGTGAAGTAGAGTTAAGATTAACTTGAAAAAGTAACACAGACAGATTTTCCCGTCACACGACACGTAACTTTATTAACGTAATCTGCATCCATGAACTTTTCTGAATTGTTTAAAATGTTGTAAATGGTTAGATAATTGTGATGCCGTGTACTAATCAGCACTTTGGAGTCCGAATTTGGTAACTTTATGTTTCCTGTTTGATGCCTGTCAACCACACCTGGTGAAATGTTATCCACAAAGGCACGAGTTAAAAAAAGATGACACATTTTGAACATTAAAGCTCCTATGAGGAGTTTTTAACTGGTTACAAAACTGACGGAAATGAATATTGATGCCTCTTAATGACGTTAATAAAGCCAATGGTGCCATTAGTATGAAGATTTACTACTTGAATATTGTAATTCAAAAGGTATGATACCGCAGGGGAGAGAGAGTGAGACAGCACCGAACGAAAAGGAGTCAAACAGAGTTTAAACAAGTTAAAGCTTCATGTGTGGTGTGTTCCTGCAGTCCTTCTAAGAGGTATCATCCGTCTTCATGTTATTATACATGAACACGAGCGCTCGACCGCTGCACAAAATCACACAAAAGCCTCAGAGATTAAGAGAAAACGGGCAGAAACAGCCTTTTCCTGTCATATTTCTCACACAGTGACACACATCTAAACTTGTAAAAGTGAGCAGGATTACTTTTTTTCTACATAAACACTACTAGATAAGAGGCACCACTTTTCCACAGGAGAGTCTTTCAACTCTCAGTAAGAAAAAAAAAAAACATGGATTTTGTATCTGCAGCCAGGTTTCAGGTTCAGTCAGGAGTTATTATTCGTGGCTATTTCTTACAAATATCTCAATCTAAACTCAACACAACTGAAGCTAATGCAGGTAATAAAGCTAAGAGGTGAATTAACAACTCACACTATTTATGCCTAATTAAACTAATGCAGTGGACTGGTAATTACAGGTGTTGCTAAGCAGCATGACAAAAGAAAAGCTGAGTTTTAAGAGCCTCGATCTACCTGTTTTTGCTCATTGATTCTGAACAGATCTCAAATAAATACACACTCAAGCAATTAGTTCCACTATACTGACTGAAAGGACCAAGAGAACATTGGATGTCCCGCAGTGCAGATCTGAGGAAATCTGAACGACGCTGTGCGCTCAATTGATGCTCACAAAGAGTTAATTAAGTCCGCTGTTCTTCTTAGGGGAATAAGTGAAGGAAATGAACGCATGGAGAGAGGACAGACTCCAGGGAGGGAGGTCAGATTGTACTTTTCAGTTCAATAATGATGGGCTTAGAACAAGCGCTTCAGTTAGCTTAATGGATAACACGGATGGAGGCACAGACGGACATAAGTACCTTCAGAACATCCCTCGGAGATCTCCAGCAGGTATGTTAGAGCTTCGGAGCCTCCGTTGTCCTGGGGAGGATCTGAGGTAGAGAAGTAGGACTCGTTTTAAATGTTGTTAACTAAACACATGAACATAAAGAGCTGAAGAAAAACAAAGCATTACATGTCAGCATATTAAATATTCAAACTAGCCTTTAAGACTTCAAGAAAATAAAGTTCATGATTGAGACCGTTATCAGGACAAAGTTGATTCTAAAATGATAGAGTACATCTAAGTTATTAGTTGTGATGCTTTTTGACATTTTGACAACAAAGACTTTTTGCTATAACTCAGTAAATGTCAGAGGATGATTGTTTTTCAGCTGAACAAAAACTATTACCCCCTTAGACTCCCATTTTTACCAATGAAGAAGCGAACAGAATCCATTTTTTTGGATTCATCTTCATTAATGGGATATTAAGCACACCCTCAATTGTTCAGTGTTAATACATTTAAAAAGCTCAGCACTTAATGAGGGAGTACACTGCAGCTTTATAAATAAAATGGTCACGCTGATGAGAGCGTAGAAAGAAAACATACAGACCATAGAAAAGGCAATGTTTCATACTCTTACGTTGGTGTGTGTTTAGAGCTACAAGTGTCAAATCGAACGGTATAAAGAGTGGTTGAGAGAGAGAAAGTGAGGTATGTGTCATGTCTAAAGCATTTCAGAAAGGTTGCTGTGACTCCTGCAGCAATGACGCAGGACAGATTACAGGCATCACAGAAGAACTGCTTCCTCAAAATCATAACACCCCAAAGGAAGCAGTTCTTCAGTGATCTCACTTTTATTCTGCAACAAGCTCTGCTGGAAGCTCATGATGCTTTTCTTTATTAGCCTTCTCTGTGTTTCAGCCCGTTTTCTATTATTGTATTATTATTATTATTATTATTATTATTATTATTATCATCATTACTATGGCTAGATACACCAAATTAACTTTACAAACTAACTTACTACTGACAGTTTTTTTTTCTATCACCACTTCAAATAAAAGTACAATCAAGACTCTTTCATAGATTTTGACAACGTCGTAAATTTGAAAACACCAGTGAAGACGTGAAAGACGGTGAAATGCTCATGTCCCTGAAGCTTTTAAATCTGAACATTTTCACCTTTTAAAGCCAAACACTTTAAGTACTCTGATGAATAATAGATCTTTTAAAACATCTTCCTTTAATCCATTAATGAATTCAAAGAACTGCGACGTCCTGGCTCTTTCTGTGTCAAAGTTCTGACTAATGGACTTCCAACTCTATCCACTGTCCTATTTCTCCAATACAGTCAAAAAAAGCCCAAAAATAATAATTCCAATGATGTTCTTTTGACTGCATCTACTAAGTGAGTAAAATCATGTAATTTTCAAACTCTTCGTAATCAGTAAAATTTCATCTTTAATCGTAATTTTATTTCTGAATTCTGAAACTCTTTTTTTTGCAAATTGGTGTAGTGTTGTGAATTACTGGATCTCTATCGCTGCCTTGTATGGTACGTGTACAGGTGCCATTCTTTACCCCAAGTGACTGTAAATCCATATGGCGTTGCTGCGGTGACACAGGGTGTAGACGGAGGGCCGGGTTTGTCTGGATTGGTGGTGCAGACCAAAACTTCACTGGGACTGCTCTTCCCCTCCACGTTTGATGCAATGAGCTGTTGGGAGCCAAATGGACGTGAAGAAACGTTAAAGGGCATTGAAGGGAGGTGACAGGAAAAAGAAGGAGAGGAGGTAAAGGAACGTGAAGAAATGGATTTTTTAAAAAGGACAAAACAAGACAGAAGAGGAGTAAAGACGGAGTGTACAGAGAGAACGAGTCGATAGAAAAATCCATCTCTCGTTAAGAAACTGTTCTAAATAATCTGAGCTATTACTATATAGCCCTCTGGTTCTCTTTGCTTCCTTGCCTTCATTTCATTTCAGTTTATGGCATCCATTATCCAATCCAATGTAAAATCAATTTTTCCACTGGGTGATCATCATAACGTTGTTGATTTGGACATAAAGCTTCTGCTGCCTCGCCTAACTGTGTGACTGAGGACATGTACGCGTGTGTGACAGATGTGTTGTTTGATGTACTATTTGAGTACTTCACTTTAAAGCACAAGCAAACATGCTTCCAGAGAGCGGGTACATTTTGTTTTCAGATGTCCTCAGAATATGAAAAGCTATCACAGCTTTTAGCAGTGTTTTCTACGAGCTAAATGGATTGTGGATTGCAGTAGTCTCACTTATTGTTAAATTGTAGCCAATTCCCTGGTGGTAAAATACTGTATTCCTCGCTGGAATGATGGGTTTTGTATTAACGCTAAATTACACGAGGACATGTTGGATTCCTTGGAAGCATTTTTACGCACAGAGAAAGAACATGACTGACATGAAACATAATGGAGGCTTATCTCTTTGAAGGTTACGTCTATGACCTTGAAATGTAATATAAACAGGTTTTTTGTGTGTAACTTTTATACTTTAATTTAACATTATTTATTACCTTTAAAGTCTTATTCTGTGAAGATGCTAAATCCAATCGTGCTTTCTATCATTTTGAGACATTTTTACCTAAAACAATATTCACACGCACTATAGATGCAGACATTCAGGATGTGGGTGAGATAATCAATAATAAATACAAAATTCCTTGAATTGCCCCCCTGGGACAGATAATTTTTTTTAATTGAATTGAATTGAAAACAACAGCTATCAGGCGTTAGCTTAGCACAAAAACTTGAAAAGGGGAGGAATAGCTAGCTATGCTCTTTCTCAATATATGAGAAGTGAAATGTGTGACAAACAAAGGGTAAACAGCTAGCTTAGCTCTAAAAAAAAAAGGTACAAAATACATCCACCAGTGTCTCTAATAATCACTACAACACGTTCAATTTAGCAATCAGCATAAAAATGCTTTAAAATGAGTTTTCTAGAGCCTTATTTAAGCTAACTGGCTGCTTTGGGTATGTTAGCTTTAAAATGAGCATAAAGACATTAGAGTGGTTTGAATTTCTTGTTTTACAAATAATTGACCACTTCATTTTCTTTAACACTATTATTATTGTGCCAGAGATAGAAGGTTAGCTTGAACACAAAGTAGGAAGAAAGAGCAACACAGAAGAGGAACAAACATGCAGTTGCAATTTACCGTCACTTACCCTGAATTTATACTGTGTACTCCTCTTCAGGCCTTGTACAGTACAGGTCAAGTTTTCTCCAGTGTACTTTGGATGAAAGTCTGTTCCCTGTGAGTGAAACATTGTTTGTTTGTTTTGCATATATGTGAGATTTTTGTTGGCATCTGTTAAATTCAGTGTACCAGTCTGTATGCAATGAATAGTGATTCTAACATTATGTGTGAGTGAAATGAGCTTCTTTAAAGTGTTAATTCTTGCAGGTACATACATTTCCTCTAGCTATTCTGAAATGCTTTTAACCCTACCCTATATTCTAAATCTGTATTTCCTAGTTTAGGTTTTGTCTTCGTATATTCTTCCTCTGAAGTTCAAGTATCAAACAATAAATGGAGTTTAATAAAATAACAAAACAGAAATTTCACAATAGAAAATTACATGTTTGCGTTTGCTATAATGGATTACAGAGCTCCTGGAAGATTCTAAAACCTTGTTTATAGCACCTGTGTGTTTGAAATTTGTTTGAAAGACTTCCTAAAAATTGCACGTGTGTCTGGGTGGTACTTACGGTGTGGTCTTCCTGGATCTCAAGCGTGTATTTGAGCTGCTCCTCGCTCTGACTGCCCTCGGGACGCCCCCATTCCAGAGTCACCCAGGACACCCCTGCCCTAACCAGACGCGGTGCCAAAGGCAAAGCGGGCAGGGTGCCCATGGTGTAAAACACCACTTCTGTGCTGAAGCCACTGCGAGAAACACAATTAAAAAAAACACATTTCCATTTTATCCACACTTCTGTTTATATTCAAAATGCTAATGCAATGCATTGAGTTATTTCAAAATTACTTTAGGTGAAGGGAGGTTGTGCTTTCGGTATTACAAACTCAGCAAAGAGGGAGAGGCTGCACTTTTGAATAAAAATAAGGAAGGAGACAAAAAAGTATGACCAGCAATAGAGCGCTGTAAGAAAGGAATGGAAGGGTAACTCTGGTGTGATTTCTGATAAGTAGATTAAGATAACGATAACACAAGACAGGGATTCTGCGATAATTAATGTGTTGCAATCTTATAATCAAAAAATGATACATCACTATGTTTGATTAACTGAAGAATATAAAATGCCCTTAAAAAGCTAAGGTTCGGAATTTATACCTTTACTCATCACAAATGATCATGCTTCATCCTTTAACTTCTTCACTTCACCACTGTCTCTCTATTCTTCTCTATTCTCACTTGAACATGTGTTGTTGGCCAATCAAATTCTGTCCACGTTAAACTCATCCATGTCATTAGGGCCACTCTGAGGAGTCATGAATTACTGACGCAGTGAGTCAACTTGCCAGAAAAATCAGTTTAGAGTGCTTTACTGTTCTATATTGAAAACTGATATTTGAATATTGCTGTAGTCATTTTTGTCTCACCCCTACTGGGACATAAGGAAAACTGTTTTATGAAGAAAAATATAGAGAAATGAAAAGCAGGCATGTGTAGAGAATACTTTCTTGAGCTTTAAAGAGAAGTCAGGCTGAAGAACACTTGACAGCCACTTTGAGTCCAGCTATAGAGCTAGTATCTCCTACCTCACTCTTATTTCCTCTATCTCTTCCTCCCTACCACTGTAACATCTACAACAGGCGAGATGGTCCTCCCCATAATGACAGAAAGCAGAGGAGAGGAGATGAGAGGAAATAGAGGAAAATGACTCATGTCACATGCAGAATAATGGCCCCAGAAGGACTGGCGCATGTGTTTCTGTCGATCATTATGGTGTATACAGATCATGAAGACACATGTTATGGTAGACACCAAAACAATTTGCTCCCATTAGAATTTGCAACCATTGGTTGATGTGAACAGGCAACAAGAAAAAGTTTATGTGATGACGTGTGTAGTCTTGTGTGTACTTGTATTTCTAGATGAGGCGACATTACCTTGTGCCAATATCGTTGTGTGCAGCCACTCTAAACGTGTAGCCGCAGGCGGGGTACAGCCGGGTCAGCTTACAGTGTCTCTGGCTCCCAAAGTAACATTCTCTGAAAACGCTGTTCTTCTTTCCCTACAGGGAAGAGGAAAAAAGATAGTGGAGTAAGATGTGAGAACAGAGATAAGATGTGTTGCAATAAAAGTTTTTTGAAAAGAATACAAAAGATGAAGAAAAACAATGAGGGAGAAGGAGAGTAGGGAAAGAAATGGGCTGCAAGAAAATGAAAGAAATAGCTGATTAAATCTCATCTGACAAGCTCAGCGTTAACACCTATTAAACCTGTGATGGGTTTAAGTGCTTTTTTTTTTTTTTTACATAAAGAAGAATAGATGACAGATGACAGGTTTACCTCATCCCACTCGAGCAGGTAGTTTGTGATTTTGGATCCGTTGTCGCCTGGGGGCTGTGGTGGATGGCGAAAATGGAGCGAGTGAGGCAGAAAAGAGACAAGACAGAGACAGAGAGATTAACTGAGGATAACAGAATCTGACACCGAGACAGACGAAATACCTGCCGTGTTTTCATGACTGGCCTCATATCCTGTCTAGGTGAGTGATGTCACTCTTTATCAGTGACAGAGTGAGCGGATACAAATTACTTGTGTGGAAAAGGGTCAGAGAGGGCGGAGAGATAGGCTCTGACGTTATTTTGCAACAATTCAAGAATGCCTCAGTGTGTGTTGCTGATGACAAGCTCGGGGAGTAAACCAGGTGAAGCTGAATTTACTCTGTACTTTGTTTTTTGTTTTTTTAAGCTTATTTTGTTTGAGATCAGACATAAAAACCCTGAATCATTTGGGAGGCATTAGCCTGATTTATGCTAAGTTAATGATAATTATGCAATTAAACTTGACCAAAAAAATTCATGCCTGTACCTTCCACTGTAGGGTGAGGGTGCTCTTAGTGCGATGGGAGAGTTTCGGGGTTAATGGGACGTCGGGGACGCTGCAGTGTGTGGTGAACGAACCGGCCTCTGAACACGAGCCTCGAACTGAGTTGTACATCGCAGACACCCTGCAGGAGAGATGTGAGATATTACATGAAACAAAACCTCTATATAAAGTTAGGATCTAAATATGGAGGGAAAAATATAAACGTGAGATGTAAAACATACAAAAGGAATAGAAACACTGTCATCATGTCACCCAGAAAGTCAAAGACACAGAAAAACCGTCCTTACCGTACATGGTAGTCTGTCGCTGGCCTTAGGTCTTTCACAAGATACTCCAATTCTTCACCACTGACATACACACACAAACAAAGTCAAGCAGGTGTACTTTGGATGCGTCTTTAGGTGTACTATTTTGGCATGTGTTTTTTTTTTGTGTGTTTCCTACCTGTATATTAGGCGATATTTTCCGTCTCGACCCTTATCGGAGAGAGACACCTCGAAGGAGCAGGAAACAGGAATCCCGTTACCATGCCTGTTCACCAGCCCTGCCGGGGGGGCCCAGGAGAGTCGTGCAGCTCGTGCCTGCACATTGGACACCTGTACCACACACACAGACATATTTGTGTTCAAATATAAGTTGCAGTTTCTCTACAATCAGAAACACAGTGGGTTGATAAAAACCTTTTTTTAAAGTTGCATGTTTTGCTTCAACTTTAAATAGACATTTATGTTTCTTCCGTATCTTATTAATATGTCTGTCAATTTATTAGACTGTGGAAGACAGAGTGTCATCTAAAACGTTAACCAGAGTACCCTGCTCTTCATGGCTCTGGAAAAAAAAACCTTTCGGGTACACAAGAATTCAAATAAGCAAATAGAAAAGAAAGAAAGAAAGAAAGAAAGAAAGAAAGAAAGAAAGAAATGTTTTGTGTGTTCGTGTAAGTGTGTGCATGCTTATGCAGGCTCAACTTGCTGCTCATGGTGGGTGAGCTAATTTAGCATGATTTAGCACAGTCTGCATTTATTCCAGACTCCACTTCCACCACTGAATAGGCGATGAATGCGCCTTCAGGGCACCACAAACCACAACCATGCCTCGACTGTGTATGACAGACGGGAAAGGACAAATAGACAGAAATCCCGTTTTAGTCAGAGATTTGGATCAAATCAATGTGTCCACATGTCTGAGAACATCTACTCATGAAGTAAGTTCTCCTTTTTTATCAACAACTCCTCAGTTTCTATGTTAACTGAAGATATAAGTCGGACTGTTTTGGGAATTCACACATTTACAGATTGAGATTTGAGAACCCTTTAAACTAAGGTTTCATCATTTAGCCTTAGCTATAGAGGCATTTGGGTAAAAACATATTAAGGTCATAATTCATGGGGGTGCAGATGGCCTGGTGGTTAGGACACGGCCCATAATTGAATGCTGTCGTCCTCCAAGTAGGCAGCCCAGATTCAAGTCCAACCTGTGGCTCCTTTCACGCTCCCTGGCTTCTACTCTATTCACTGTCCTGTCCAGTAAAGATAGAAAAGCCCCCCCAAAAAGCCTATCATTAAACAGTTATTGGGAGGGCAGGGCAAACTTTTAGTTAATGACCAGCTGTAGTATATGATCATGTTGAATAAGGTACTAATAAGACCCTTATTATGACTAATAAGCAGCTAGTATGCTACAAATTAGCATGCTAATAAGCCACTCGTTAATGATGAATATTATGACATTAACTTTTAACTGTTACCAAACTTGTATTATGTATTAACTGTTTACTAAACAATCGAGCTGAGCCTGTACCAGTATCCATGGTGATGGATGTTTAGAGTGCGTCCCTTTTTTTAACCCTTTAATTTCATGCCGTTTTAGTTTAAATGGAAGACATCTTTTTTTTCTAGTAAAGAATCAGTCTGAGAAATGTGTGCAAGGACTGGGAGGGGAAAACGTGTTTCTTTGCCATATTTTTATTGAGCTGAACAAAAAGCTGCTCACTGCTATGAAAACAAACATTACAAGCAGAGGAAGGAGGTAAAAGTTTCTTTTAAATAACATTATGTTTGCAACACCTGCTACCATGTCTGTCTGTACGTTTCACTGCTGAATCCATCAAGCGACACATCCACTATATCAGAAGTGACTGCAAAGCTTCATGCCCCTATATGTCGTACATCTATACCCAAGTACTGCATCCTCCTTATAGGCATTTAGAAAATGGAGGATGATATTATAAGACAGGATCATTCTGCAGCTAATGATGCAAAATAGCATCTAATGGCACATAGGCAGGCCTCATTATAGCTGTCCGCTTTGTCTTTTCTTCTCCTATTCCATTTTAATACTTTACAGTGCTGACTTTGATAATCCATAAAAGGAAGTATAAGTGGTGAAGAGAAATAACACACCACTAATGTGTCTCCCAAAACAGGTACGTCGCCTCTTTTCATGCCCTGCCTTCCCGCCTATTACACTCTTCTTTCTTTCTCTCATCACTCGGTCAGGAACGGACAAACCTGTTAACCTTACATTTGATCAGTTTTTCTCCCCAAAACCAAGGCTCGTCCATTGGGGAGGGAGAAAAAGCTGTTTGTGTTTACAGTGTTGTTATGCTGCTTCTGAAGGAAGGCATGGAGAAGGGAGGTGTTTTGATGAGTAGATGCTGCCCTCATGTGGCCAGGATGAGCACAGCTTAAATGGCAATTAACCTTTCCTCAGATTGTTACCGACGCCTTTAAAATGACTTTTAATTAAATTCAGTGCATGAACACAAGTCACTACAGTTATTGTGTTTAATGTAAGCACCCACATCAACACAGAGAATATGGACAAAACATGAACACTCATGCCAGCTGACAGAACCAGACAAAAGGTGATTGATGAACGTGATTAAAAGTTAGGCAGATTTTCTCTCTTTGGGTGTGTGTGTGTGTGTGTGTGTGTGTGTGTGTCTAGTCGTGGGAGGCGTTGTGCATACCAACCTGTGGTTTTTCGATTGTAGACAGCAAGTCTTGCACTCGTTTCCCCTCTGAATCATGATCTGAGGACACAGAGAGGAAAAAAGTAATTATCAAAAATGAGTTACAGGAACGACTTTAAGCATAATCAAGAAATAAAGAGAAAGAGCGAGAGAGAGAGCGAGAGAGAGAGAGAGAGAGAGAGAGAGAGAGAGAGAGACTGACACAGTGGTGTGACATATAGAGAGAGATAAGGGGGCAAATTGTAAGAAGTGTGAAGTCACAATTCAAACTAGAAAATTGATTTTAAGAAAAGAGATGAAAAATTCAATAATCCCAAACGTCAAAACTGATGCAAATAAGGAATATAGGCATTGCTGCTGAGAACAATTGTTTTTCGGTTGGTTCCTCTGAAGCTACTTTACTGCGATAACAAAGCGTCTATGGCTCACATTTATCCACAGCCAGCCAAGGTTGGCATCCAGACGCTCAAAACTTCAACTCGAATGCATTTTGATCCTCGCTATTTCTTTCTTTAAATATGTAGATTCTATCAGAACAGAAGTACAGTCATGTGTAAAAAAAAAGACAAAAACAAGCCAAAAATAAAGTGAGAACAGATCTGAATTCTAAAAAAAGAAAAAAAAAGTGTGTTTTCCAAGGGTGTGATGCAACTCTTTGTTTTCTTCAACTACAAGTCATCTCATCTAGTCATGATGAACATGGCCCATGGAAAAGAAAACGCTAAATTATCCAGAGTTCCACAGAAAGGCATTAGTCATGAATTCCTGACCCTGAGGAAATATAATGAGAATCACCCGAAATAAGAAACAAATAGAAGTGACTCATTTTCCACTGTGACTATTCTGTTCATACAAGCTCTAGATTACCTTTGCAGGCAGTATTCCATAGAAAACATTATTCAATCATTCTGATGTATCATTTTTAATCGAGTGTCCCTACACCTGTGAATATTTATCCCAGGATAATCTGACGTCACCTGTGTGCGTTGTTGGAGCTCTGTGGTACAGCCTGTTCTGACATTAGTTAGACAATGGCAGTACATATAGAATGACTGTGTGTCTATATGAAGCCGCTGCTCCTGCATCTCACTCTACAAGCCTCAAATGAGGATCAAGATGGATTTCTAAGAGCAGTTAAGTTATTTTACTTCTCCGTATTAACATTTTTTATGTTTAACAAAAATGCCACAAGTTCAATATTGCTGAAGTGTAAATTGTGTGTGGCACTGGTATGTGCTTCTCTTTTTTAAAGTGGATTTTTACTTGTTTTTATTTTTTGTATCACTGTAAAAGTAGTTGTGTGCATTACTCGACTCCAAAACAAATTTACCTACAGGGACAGTGTGACATGTATAATGTGTTGTATCGTGTCGTGTCCATCGTATTGTATTGTTTCCTTTCACATTGTATTCTATCCTATCTGAAATATCTATTGTATTTGGTCTCCTTGTTTCTATTGCATCGTAATGACTTATCAATGTGTGTTTGACTGTTTCTATTGCATTGCATCAAATCTGTCATATGGCAAATATATTGTGTCATCATTTACATGTATATTGCATGACATTGTCTCCATTGTATCCTGTCAAATTGTATCATAATGCCGTATCAACCTGAAGTGCTATAATTCACTTTTATTTGCAGTTGGAGCATTTCAGACTCTGCTCTGAGAGACTTTGACTTTAGGGCATTTTGTGTGAATTATTTTACATTTCAGTTTTGATCTGAAGTCTTAAAGTTCATAAAGATACATTTTTATCAAATTCAGCAGTACTTTCCAACAAATCGTTATCATGTAAACACTCAGTACAGGTTTAGTCCAGTGATACGATGTGTCTCAAGGTGATTTATCAAACTCTAATCAGGAGGACGCATGGAAGTGTGTGTATTTGTGTGTGTGTGTGTGTGTGAGAGAGAGAGAGAGAGAGAGAGCGTGTGTGTGAGTGTGTGTACACATGTGGGAGTCTTTCCCCTGTGTGATCCCAGCAGATGAGGTTTTTCCGACCAGAGGAGGTCTGCTTTCTCCATCTGAGTCTTACCACTGTAAATCATGCAGGATGTGCGCGTGTGTGAAAAAGTTACCCAGTCACTTTGGCGAGTGTGTTAAAGTGGTACACAACTATGACGTCCATCAAATAGGCAAATACACACACTATACAAGTGTATCAACTTGTTTTTGTTTCTAATAAATCTGTGGAGCATAAGATGAATGGGAAACTGTGTGTGTGTGTGTGTGTGTGTGTGTGTGTGTGTGTGTGTGTGTGTGTGTGTGTGTGTGTGTGTGTGTGTGTGTGTGTGTGTGTTGCTCTGACAGGTTCCGATGAGGAGAGGGCCTTACTGTGCCGGGGGGTTCACTTATGAGTCATGGCAACAGTGATGTCATGGAAGCACAACCTCAACTTGACCTCTCTGCATGTGCGTGTGTGTTTTAGAATAAAGCAACAAGAGAGGGAGCATTTACTTGTGTATGTGTGTGTGTGTGTGTGTGTGAGAGAGAGAGAGCGTGCACAGGTATCAGGTTTCAGGGTGATGGTTGACTGGAGGAGGGGAGTTAAGCTACTGTGTTAGCATGATTGTGTGTAAATGTCAGTGTGTTTGCATGTGTATGAGAAGAGTTCAACAGGTGAGGCACACATTATGCATCACTTCTCGACACATTGGCACATTGAATTTTTTCTTTTTTTTTTTCCTCATGCACACACTCGTCCCCTTTCATCCGATTGAACCCCAATGAACTTTTTCCTCTTCTGATGGAATTAAAGCAGAGTCAGACACGCAGCTCCAGACATGAACAGCTCTTGTCAGCTAACGGGCTGACCCAGCTTAATCCTCCCATTCATCACAGCTGAGCGAGAAAGGAGAATATTGCCTGCTAAACTCAGTCGTCTTGTAGCTACTTGCCCAAGGTGGCTAAAACAAGAAAGGAAAGAAAGTGGAATTCCATGACAGCATGATTTTCAGCTGTCACCTTCAGCAAACACCAGCTGTCAAAAATCAAACATTATCGACTTCAGATTAACTGCTTGTGTGAAGGATCATGGAAGATATTAAATTCTAATTTTCTCTGACCCTGCAAACTGTTTTACTTCAACTTCTTAGTTTTTTCAGGTACTTCTAAAAGATGCTGTTAATTTGTAGTTTTTCCAAGATCTACTCAGGACTACAATTAGCGTAAACAATGGTCAGTAAGAGGTTGGAAGTTAAATTAATTTGATTTGTCATCCAGATGAAAAGAAAAGAAAAGAAAAAAAAGATTGTAAGATAATATTAAAAGCTCCAAAAGAAAAATCTAACTGAATGAAGCAACAAAAGCCAGAAATACTTTAAATCCAAATCTCTGTTAAGATATAAATCAAACAATAATAGACACCTGTAACAGGAGTTATTATATAAACACTACCATATATATCAGCTTATAGTTCTATACAGAGCTGTTAATGATAGAAGCTGACCACTTGAACTCTTTTTGCATCAAGTGAAAATATTAAATTCTCATCTGCATCATTTTGGGCATTGCAAAGAAAGAACTCAGCAGATTTCAGATTTAAGCCAAGCTCAGCTAACCCCTTATACGTTGTAAGAAAATGTGCTTATTTTCCTCAACATTCCCTTTAAGAACTGAAGTTTTGATTCTGTATTGTGACCTGAAACTCATCATTCCTCAACAGCTGATTCCGGACCAAAATGGCGTCCAAGTTATTATATATTAACTATAAATAACCTTGATTTAAGGATAACATTATGCAACCAAGTACAGCCCAAACAAATCTACTCTGAACCAGACAGCCTGATATTTCAGCGCTCTGAAAAAATAAAGTTGGCTAACCCACTAACTGTGACAGAAGTGAGAGATTTATTTAATATTTCAGTAGACCTGTAATAACGTTTGAAAAACACTCCTGCTTTACCTCAACGCTGAGTGTTATGGCTCGCTGTGGTCTTTGGGTCCAGCTGTTTTAGCATTTAATAAAAAGTACGACCACAAAGAGTCGACGCTGACGGCTGAAGCAGAAACTGAATCTCTTCCCAGTGTAACTTCAGATACACACAGACGCACACAAACGTAAATACACAGTCCTCTGTCCTCACTGTCCCTCACCTCCTCTCTTTTCTGTTTATGTGCCGCCCACGCACCCTTACTTCCTCTCCTCGTCTGACCTCACATCCTGTCTGTGTCTGACTGCCTGTCATTGATTACTGAGGACAGCCAGACGGAGCGAAGGAGCGCAACGGATAGCAGGAAAAGAAGAGGAATGAGAGGGGGGGGGGGGCAGCAGCAGCAGCAGGTCGAGCCAAAAACAGGCGAGAATGGGATTTAGAGAAAGAAAGAGAGACAGTGAAGGAGAGAGAGAGAGAGAGAGAGAGAGAGAGAGAGAGAGAGACAGAGAGAGAGAGAGAGAGAGAGAGAGAGAGAGAGAGAGAGAGAGAGAGAGAGAGAGAGAGAGGTCAGGCAAGAGGAGTCTGAGTAAGAGATTAGGTACAAAAACACAAGGAAATTGAGAGACAAAGAGCGAGCCAGGGATCAACAGAGAGGAGGGGAATAGAAGAGATGAAACAACAGAGGGAGAAGATGGCTTGGGTCAAAGTGAGGCAAGGATTAAACGAAGTTCAGTGACATCATCAGTAAGCGCGGGGCACGATGCCGACTGATCTCTATGCCTTCAGGTATCTTCTGGTTTTCATTAGACAATCGTCTTTGAACAGTTTTACCAACACTGTAAGTTTATCACGTGGCATAGTTTTTCATCTTTTCAATCATTTTGGTAAGTTAAGTGACTGTAACGACAATAAACACAAGCCTCAGGTAGCTTCACACACACACACACACACACACACACACACACACACACACACACACACACACACACACACACACACACACACACACACACACACACACACACACACACACACACACACACACACACACACACACACACACACACACACACACACACACACACACACACACACACACACACACACACACACACACACACACACACACACACACAAGCTTTGTTACCTCAAAACAAATGTTTATTTGAGATAGAGTTGCAGTTGACATTTCTCCAAACATATTCATCTTCAAAGGCATCATCTATGTTTTTTTATTGAAGACCCAGATTTTTTCGAACACAGTTGCTCATCTTTTGTACTTTTGAACTCAAACAGAAGAATTTGTGGCAGCCTTTGAAGAGCTCCAACTTGAAGTCAACGAAAAAAAACGTTAAAAATGTATGCAAAAAATAAATAAAAATAAAAAATAATCCATATTTCTTCCAAAATGCTGGACACTTGAAATAATTCCTCCCTCTCCTCAATTGCAGGTTAAAGCACATTTTTATGAACATAATTTGTGCTGTGCTCTCTCAGGGTTTCTTTTTGCTCCACTATTCCGTCCCTCAAATGCATGGACATTTTTACAACATATTTTAATGTCACATGGCCACAAACTTTAAAATTTGTAATGTCACAAGCAAATAGAGTCACAGTACAACTGAGTCACTTTGACAGTGAGGAGGTTACATTCCTCCTGCATGACGGCCTGCAGCTCTGAGACGCAGCCTGTCTGCAACTGGGACAAAAAAAGACCTTTAAGACTGAGAGAAAAATATTTGAAAAATGTGGCAACGGCCGCTCACTCAGCCCCCGCTCAACACACATGCGGGGCTGCAGGGTTTGTGTGTGTTGTGAAAAGGGAACAAAGTGAGATATGATACCCATATGAAGCCTCTAATCAGGGAGAACAAAGGAAAGCTAAGCTGAAAGGAAATTGAGGTAGGGCAACAGAGGTGTGGAGATGAAGAGGAGCAGAGGGGACAGGAGAAGAAAGAGGGAAATGGCGGTAGAGAGAGGCTAGACCTCGGATTCCACACTATTATCATCTGCTGCATAGTGAGCATTCCATCTGCTCAACAGCTGGGCTACACACACAACCACACACACACACACACACACACACACACACACACACACACACACACACACACACACACACACACACAAGGCAGAGAAGTCGTTGGGACATGCCTGAAATTATGGTTGTCATGGTGAAGGTTTGGTTCTCATGGCCAGAGCCCTAATCGTTTATAAAGGGGATTAAAGAGAGAGACAGACCAAGAGCCTGGCACAGGAAAAAGAACAAGAAACAAGAGGAGCACAGAAAATGGGAGAGGTTGGAGGCAAAAAATCTCCATTAATAATAAAACTGCTAATCAGACAGACATGCAAATAAGAACTTTAGTTTGGTTATCTTTCTGAAGAAATCTGATTTATTGGACTTTATGTTAATGAGAAATCCAGTTTCCCTCATCAGGGGAAGTTATCACAGCTTGATTTCTGCGAGAAAAAACCTGACTTTTCCCATTTCTTAAAGTATAACATTAATAAAAGTAATTATAGCAGAGAGGGTAAGAAACATGATCACTGCTTCCTTTTGTCAAAAACAATGAAATGCAAAGTCAAACTTATCCTAAAGTAAAATAAATAAGGCTCAGTTTAAACACATTAAATTACAATCTCCAATCCGCTGCCACGACTGAATTTCTCCCAATAGTGGGGTTTAATGTGTGCATGTAAATGTAGACGGAGAGACACAGAGAGACCTTGTCCACTGCAGCACTCTCACTATGGCGAGAGATGAGCATCGCCACATGCCAAGCGACACATAAACTCTCTCCGCTTTTCCTAGAAGAGCACAAATGTGTGCACATGTGTTTATGTAAGTGTGTACGTGCAGCAAAACAGCACAGCGACCTGGCCAGGCAGTGAAGGATTATGGGGGATGAGTTTCTCAGAACCCTGACCCCATCCAACCCTGCTCAGCCAGAAAAAGTCTTGAGAGAGTGATCGCAGACTGGCAGACGGAGAGACTGCAGAGGCAGAAAGAAAGATTGACAGAGGCTGAAAAAAGGAGAAAGGCTCCAAAACAGATGGGGAGACTGGGACAGAAGAGTCTACGTCTGAATGACTGCTGAAAAAATGCTAATTGGGCCTGTTTGTTGTGGATTACCACCCATCCACATCAAGCTGGCAATATATAAAAAAAAGCTTTGTGTGTGCCTTAAATTAAAAAAGAATAATGGGATAATATAAGGGAAATAAAATTGTTATGTGACTTCTTGTCCAATGAATGCAAAATGCCAGCGATGTATATACTGAAATCATTATCATTTAAATCTTCTTTGTGTGGGTTCAATTGCAGGAAAGCCTCACATTGCCAAACTTTATTTTCATAGTTTTCAGACTTACAAATTAAAAACATTTTTTTTGCGACAGACGCCAAACAAAACTTGTTAAAGTTGGTGTTTGAGTTGATTTATTCTGATTGTCACTTAAAAATAATTATTGATTACTTGGTGTAATGACCAAGACTCCTTTTTCGACATGGACGTAACAGAGCTCAGAGGTTGTCATTCAGGTTCATGTTCGCGTGCCATAAATAACATTGTATAATATACAAACATAGGACTTTCACAAGGTTTTAAAAATGCCTTTACAACAGTGGTGTCCAAACTTTTTTTCTTGCGGGCCAAAATTGTCGCGTTAGAATCGCTCACGGGCCACAGGGTTTTTTTGTTAGTTTTTTTTTAAATATTGGAAGGAACTTTTTGTATTTTGACCTCTTCAAAAAATAATGAAAATACACAATAACTAATTGCAGTGGGAAACTGTTGTGTTCTAATGTTTTGGAAAGAATAGTCAGGCTTTTATAGGTCCCCCTCCCTAACATGAAAAAGAAAAAAAAAAGAACGAAAATCTTCTGATTCTTCGATTTGAAGTCAAGAGCCACAAAAAATCCACTCAAGGTCCACAAATGGCCCCCGGGCCACACTTTGGACACCCCTGCTTTACAATATAAGGTACAAGATCAGATTCATGAATTTCAAAATCAGTGGTGAATCATTCAGTGGTTATGAGTCAAAACACAACGAGCAGCGTAAATAACAGGTTCTTAACGTTAATTAAAGACCCATCCGTTTCATCAATTTACATAACAAGAATTGCCCCACTTATTTTCTGACAGGCTGTTTGTGACAGGATATGAAGCTGGTACTATCAGTTAGTGGTTACTGGAGTACTCAAGCTATTAAAAGGAGAGGCAGTTAAAGCGCTAATCATGCAGCATGTGTGTATGTATTTTGTCTGTTCAATTGATTTTTAGGTTAAAGTCAGATTCAACATTTCTAAATCAATTTTGAAGCAGAGGATGAAACATGTATTATCATGAAACCGAGACGTGTTTAACACAGTGCGGTTGGGTGCTGTAGTTTGATAATGTAGCCAGTTTATCGCTTGTATCACAAGGTTCATTCAGCTGTAAAGCTGGAAATGTCTGCTGTACTCATTGTGATTGGCGAGAACTACCTCCCCTTCTAATCCCTCCAGTCCTGTTACGTGATATCAGCGGGAAAGACATTCCTCTGCTGTTAAAGCCATCCCTTGTTCTCTCATTTTCTGTACATCCCCTTTTATTTCTGCTGCATTCATCCCAAAGTTCCTGTCCTCCATTTCTCAGCTTTCTCATTTCCTTTTGGTCCTTTTCTCTACATTTCCTCTTCTAGTCTCTTTCTTCCACTCCACTGCCCTCCATCTTGCCCTACAAACATGGCCGTATTTGGGTTTGTGGGAAGGGGTTAGAGTGTGTGGGTGGGGTGGGGTCGGGTGGGGGCTGAGATTATCACTATGGCGATCCACATCAAAACAGTCGACTAAGGGATGGGTGGGAGAGTGTTCCAGTCCTGTTAGAGCAGGAGGAGGGTCGTGAGGAGGATGTTAATATAAGGGCTGAGTCATGAGTCGGTCAAAGGCTACCAGCGCTAACAAGGGTGACATCACCAAAACCTTACAGGACGTTGGGATTTTATAAGCCTCCTCATGACGCTGTCATTGTTCTAAAAGTGTCAGTTCATTGGTGCTGAAATTTAATTGGTAGGAAACTCTGTTAGGGTCAAGTATAACGCAGCACAGAAAGCAAACTTTGCATCCCTAACAAAGAAGACACACACTTATGTCATCTGCATAGAAAAGCAGTTTCTCTTTTATAGTACTGCTTTTTTGTCACCTGATATTTTCAACTCATTAGTCCTCATTACTTTTTTGTGATCAATTACTTTTTTTCTACTTTACACACAAATGCAAAGGCATTTTTTTAACAAGGAAAATATATGAATATATATATTAAAAAAATAAAATTAAACCCCAGCTCAGCCCTCATTACTTGAAACATTTTTTATTTGGAATTTGAACCATATAATTCAACTGTCTAATAAGGCACTATTTATAAATGGGATGAGCTGGAACTTACATTTTAATCGACCATAACTGGGAGTTTTTTCAGGGTGGCTGTGGCTTAGCTGGTAAAGTTATCGTCTCTCAAACCGGAAGGTCAAGGGTACAATCCCCAGCTGTGTATGAATGGTATAGTGGTTTACCAACAGCATTGACCTTCTCACTTATACCCTTCCGTATCGCATTTTTTTTTTTGTAATACTTAGACTTTTTGCGGAAACTCAAAAGATGTTTATTTGCCTCTTCCACTGATACCGCTATTACATGTGGTATCTTATGGAAATCAAGTGACAAATAACTTCTCGGATATATAGCACATTTTCTGTATAAATATCTTCTTGGTCAGGTAGGTAAAAGTGTACTTGTGCTGGTACTGTAATAAGATGGTATGAAGTCTGCAAACGAAAACAAACTGTTTATTTGAAATGACAGGTGAAGAAGAACTGTATGTAAATATGACACCATCATTTCAGCGAGTATGGGACAGGGAGCGTTCCAAGAGTAGACAGACGATTAAATTCTAGTCAGGTTATCCCTGTTTCCAAATATCTTTTTTGGCAGATTGTCTTTGGCAAGTTCGGAATTTTTTTTTTTGAAATACATCTGGTTTACAATCACTATGTCAACACCGATGATACATGAATTACTTTCCCTTATTTTGGTAAGATGAGATGATTGTGCAACTGAAAACTGAACTCCTTTGGGATTTTAAAAGCACATCAGGAAAAAAGATGAAACATTTTAAACTATCAAGAACATTGTAGTTAAAAGTTTCCTCTACATTTACAACACTTGGGGAATGACGTAGAATCAAAGATGGAGGCGCTAAGGGTGCTGGCCCATCTGTTTCTGCTGAAATCCCAGTTTCTCGGAGTGAGAGACAGGATCTGCGGTGGTGATGATGCAGAGCCAAGTTGGAGGAACAGTGGGGACGGGGCCCACATCTGTTTCTGCTCAGCAAGCAGCACAGTTCTATTGAAAACGGGCCTGCAGAGCTGACATTACTGGGCAATGGACACTGTGCTCGCCAAGTCAGCCTGCTGCCTTACTGGCACTGAGGCAATAGCCCCACACACACACACACACACACACACACACACACACACGGCAAGGGCATCAAGGGCAAAGCGTGGGCGGCCGTATGTGTGTGTGTGTGTGTGTGTGTGTGTGTGTGTGTGTGGTATTCAGGGTTGAACCAGACTGGGATGCGTCGAGCCAAGCAGCAACTTAGTCGGAATGTTTGTACTCAGCTCTTAAACTCTCCGTCTCTCTCGTGCTTTTTATTTCTCCGTTCTCTGTGATGTTGGACTTCTGCTTCTTCTTTATTCTCCACACTGACCCTCTGTCCATCTCCCTCCTCTCTCATCTGTCCTTCAAATCTGCATTCCTCTGCCCTCCCTCTTCCTCCACTACCTCCCGCCAATCCTCTGGACCCTCATGCTCTGATTGTTTTACAGGAAGCCCAGTCACGGGATGTTTGTGCATACGTCGGTGTGAGTGCATGTAGGTGTGTGTGTGCGTGTGTGTGTGTGTGTGTGTGTGTGCGTGTGTGTGTTGTGTGATATATCTAGCTGACTCAGCCTGATCTCCAGCCCAGTACTGAGATCCTGGCAGACCAGAACAGACAGCAGACGACACGCTGACATGCTCCTGTCTGTCATATGTGTTATTGTGTGTTTAAGTGCAACATGAAACTGTTAAACTCAAACACTGAGTTGTTGACATCACTCGTCTTTTCCTGCTTTGGCGCACATCTAATAAGAAACTCTGTTTACATGTAAGCCTGAAGAGTGTGTGTGTGTGTGTGTGTGTGTGTGTGTGTGTGTGTGTGTGTGTGTGTGTGTGTGTGTGTGTGTGTGTGTGTGTGTGTGTGTGTGTGTGTGTTCGTGTGTGTGTGTACTCTGAGAAGCTGTGCACACTGCCTCCTCTGTGCCTAGGTTTTGTATCTGTATATGGGCACACTTATACATGTGCAGGTTTAAAAGCATTTCTTTATGTGACTAATAACCCAATGTTACATCTCCTGCTATTTAACTATTGTAAAATTGTCTGTTCATCAGCACATCTTATTAAAGATCATGTTGTCCCTGAAAAAAAAACTCATCAAAATGATAGAGAAGGGCAACAACCGCGTGTTGCCATGACAACTGACAGCATGTTCAGTGGACTTTATGATGCAAAAAATGTTGCTTAGGAACTTTTTATTCAGTAAGAAAAACTAAAATACATTTCATCTCTGTTGGAATGAAGAACATATCTCAACGGCAAAAAAATAGATAATCTTCACCGACTGAAGAGGGGGAAACGGGCCAAAACATTTTAAGAAACAGGCTGCAAGTTTTCAAACAAAGCAAATTTAAAAACAGATAGAAAATGTACGAAAAGAGAGGCATGCTTTACAAGGGGCAATGTGCTGCATAAATAACTCAGTGTGCAAATAAGTTGATAATGCAAAGACAGGACTAAACAAATGTATACACCAAACGCAACGGAAAAACACTTCTTATGCATGTATCTGAATTTGCAAGCACTTTCCTTATGGGAATCTTTGGAGCCGTTGTAATGTGTTTACAGCTGTGGACCACTGTCGAATAGAAACACAAGAAAATAAGGCAACAGCATGGTGAGATGCAGCTCAAGGTAGGCGAGCGTGTGCTTTGTTGGTAATTTCAGAGAAACGAACCAATCAAATGCCAGTGAGTTGCGTTTGAATTCATGCTGCCCATCCAGCAAATCACCCTTAGTCATTGACAAATGTGCATTCTGAAATAAGCACAGCAAACAAACTTTTTTTCAATCCCCCAAAAATATTTAGCTTCATGAAAACGTTGTTAGCTTCTCAAACCTTATTCTTCGTAGATTTTAAACACATCTGATGAATTTAGGGAAACAGGCACGCACCCACAGCTGCCACATATGTATTATTCCTCTGATGTGACGCCATGCTGAAAAGGATTGAAGTTATTTTGATGACGAGAAGGGTAAATTAAATAAAGTGTCTGACAGCTACAAAGAACAAGTGGATGACCTAACGTGTCTCTTTATGCTTTTTCTGTCATCACTTCTGCAGAAGAAGGCGTGTTGTGTGTGTGTGTGTGTGTGTGTGTGTGTGTATTTGTGGATAAATGAGATATTCTGCTCTTTTTAATAACCTGAGCGTTCATCTAAAGTGTAAAAGTTTTTTTTTTTTTTATTTCGATAAAGAAAACACAAAGTGTGAGTGTGTGTGCGCCCTCATGTCTTTGCTAAAAGCACTTTTTGTGTGTGTGTGTGTGTGTGTGTGTGTGTGTGTGTGTGTGATAAGGCTGTGGTGTCTAAATCTTCGCTCAAAGGTTTCCTTCATCTCACGCAGGGCTCTACAGGTATGTGGCTCTCCTCCCCCTCCTGTCTCCCCTCTCAACCTCACCCCCCACCCCCACCTGTGGCTCAGCCTTCACCAACAAGGCTGGTATTGTAGGGAGGGTAAAACGATAGTGCTCAGGGACAGGTTCAGCTATGTGGTTACCCAGACAACCCCCCCCCCCCACACACACACACACACACACACACCTCAACACCTCCTCCCCCCCTCAAACGGATCCCTTCACTCCTGTGAGGTTGCATGTATCCATTCATTCTTTTTGGGTGACTTTCCTCGAGATACAAAAATGTGAAAGAGGAGGAACGAAAGGTGTGTTTTATCTGGCCTGCCTGAATGCAGAGGAGGACTGAGGCTGAAGAGGACAAAAGCAGTCACATAAAATGAAGGGAGGAAGGAAAAGAGGCCCTACACTGATAGCAAAAAAATGTAAGCAATAAAAGAACCACAACTTTACGATTTGTGAATTCGGATTCTTCTTGATCATTTAATCATCTGTCCTTGTGTATATGTTGTGTCTGCAGTGCAGCTGTGTGTCCTTGTTGCATCTCTGTGCATCACATTTATTCATGAAGAAGACTTTACAACACACTGTGAAGCCAGTGCAAATTCTGCTCTCTGTGAGGGTCTGACCTACCTTGTGTGTGTGTGTCTGGTTCACTGTTTCGTGGACTGCTGCGGAGTCGTCTCTCCGGCTTCTTCCCACCTGGGCTGCCGACTCCGCCCCCCGACCCCACTGACCCGAGCGACGTGGCGTGTGATTTGTTGCTGTGTCACAAACAAATGTGTAAAGGTATTTCATGTTAGTTACTGTACAACTTTGCATCTTGAATTTCCATATTCCATTCATACGGCGGTGATCGAGCAATTGAGATTTTATCGACTTTAAAAAACTGAAAAAACAACCTTGATTGTACTGATGCAACTTTTTGTACCTAAACTCAGGGCACTAATCAAAAACCAAACCTCGTTCCAAATATTTAAGACTCTGTGTGGAGATGTTTGTGGACATTTGAAGTCAGGGGAGATGTGGCACAGTTACTGATAACAGAAACTAATAACTTTATAAAGACACTGACAAAGAAAATATAACTTAAGTGGATCAGTCAAGTCAGGGCTTATGCCTAATCTTCAAACTAATCAAATCAGCATGATTGCTGACATCGCTCTGGCAGTCTAAAGCAGCCATCATATCAACCACATGAACGTGTGTAATTAATGTGCGAGTCAAAAGTGTTCAAAAACAAAAATCACTGTTTCTCAGAATAGGTTATTGTGCAACAACAACAATGAAAAAAGTAACTTTAAGATGCTTCATTGTTCACTTACATCCGTGAAGTACATTGAGATAATAATAATCAAAACATTAAAAGTACAGAAGCCTTAAGGTCACCTGTATCCGTTGTGTGCTGGCCCCAGGCTGCCCTTATACAGAGTGGAGGGAGGAGAGTTAAGTCGATTCTGTCGCTCTAGTTGTCTCTGTTCCTTTATCTTCTTGGGCTGTGGCTTACTGTACGTCTCCTCTCTGCCTATGAAGTTAGACATCCCATAAACTGGGATGATTTCTGTAGGATGACAGGAAAGGAGAACCTGTCAGACTCAAAGATCTTTGTGAAGCTTATTGGTAACTTGATTAATAATTGGATTTCGTAATTACTCATAAAACCAAGTCAAGAAATCGAATAGTAGAATAACGTGCAGTCAGCATGTCAGTACCTGGATCACCATACATGGGGGGAAGGTGGTGCTGGTAGTACTGGTGGGGGGACAGATCCCCGGGACTGACAGGTGGATAAAAAGAGTGGGAATTGGGGATAAAATGAGGATGGGTCAGGTAAGGGGGGAGGTGGTGTGTGGGAGAGAGGGCGGGAGAGTAAGAGGGAGGGTAACACTCTGGAGACTGGGGAGTCACAACAACCCGGCGGACCCCTGTGGTATCCTCCAGCACCTTCAGGAGACAAGGTGAGAGGAGAAACAGCGGTCAGATTAAGCAGTATATACTGTATATACATAAATGTAGCAGGAATTTCACAGTTAACAGTAAAGTTCGAGATTTTGCACTTTGTCGTCTACAAATGGCAGTGAGACATGTGTCTGAGTTGTTTAAACTTTTGCATCAACAAATCAAGTCAGGACAGGTCAGTGAACTGCACACAGACTGTGCTGCTGCTAAAGGCTCTGAGCTTCTGAAGAGGGCTTTCCAGAAGCAGAAATCAGTCTTAACTTCATTTTTGAACTTCAATTTTGCATAACATTAATATTTTTTGAGAAACAAGAGGATATTGTGCTGATAATGAATAAGAAGTTGTTATTCTATCGTGTCCATTTGTTATCATGGTTAAAAAGATGACAGCTGTCAAAGGTTTCATGAAGAAAATGTACTTATCCTCATATTAAAATAACATATAGTAACATAGTATAAACTAAAATATTTAAGATCATTCCCTTGCGATTCCTCAGTTGTATGAGGAGATCGGTCTCAAAACGTTGTAAGATCACAGCTAACAGTACGTTAGCTTGACCTAGCTTAACGTTTGCACAAATAAGGAAATGACCAACACCTCTAAACCTCACAACATAACATGCTAAATATAGCTTACATAAAGTGACCACTTAGAGTCCACAAAAATGTTTTTACAATGATGCATACATATCTTCCAGGGTTAGCCAATCTGAGCAGTATTTTTTTGTTCAGGGAAAAACACATTGTCACCTTGAGTTAGCTAACAAGAGTCGAATCAATTTTCTCATTCAACTTTTGGTAAGAAAATTAAGTAAATGCATTTTTATTCTTTGTCTAACTAGTCCTTTAAAGTTTAAATAGTCTGCCTATAAAGGTCTCAGAGCACCTGCTCTTACAAAATGACGCTGTCAATCATTTTGTAAGCGCAGCTCTGTGGAATGGGGGATATCTAATAATGGAATGAATTAGATGATTAATTAAACAACTGAGACATTATGCTAACAGGACGTTGCAGCCTTTTTAGAGGGGAAAACATGAGCTGCAATGTTGTCATCAGATTGTGTGCAGATTTCAATAACAACAACTTTCAAAGAACTGCCTCAAATTAACATAGATGCCTTACATGTGTTCACTTACACACACACACACACACACACACACACACACCTACACACACACACACACACACACACACACACACACACACACACACACACACACACACACACACACACACACACACACACACACACACACACACACACACACACACACACACACACACACACACACACACACACACACACACACACACACACACACACACACACATTCCATCTATTCAGACATTTTCACAGGCCTGCATTCCAAGCAGAGAGCAAACACACACTCCCTGTAGAGAGGGGAAGTCATCTGATGGTCCCTAACAACAACAACACACCAAAAAAACACTACCCCGAAACCTCCCACACTGGACTCAGTTCCAGAATACGACAGTAAAAGAAAGAAGGGAAAGTATTAAACAAGGTCTGGGTGGGAGGACGATGGTTAATCCAAGTGGGAAAAGTGTGAGTGGGGGGGGGGGGGGGGGAGAGTATAAGAAGAGGGGGAAGAGGAGGCCCCCTATTTGCCCCTAAACCCCTTCCCCTGCAGCAGAGGAGAAAAACAGATTGTTGACAGGAAAACAAGGGCAAAGTCCCTGCAAGAGTACATGTGGATCTGACTTACGTACCCACGCAACATTTACTGGCAGGGAGACACACACTCCCACAGACACACATTCCATCTAATACAAACTGGAAGAGACCCACAAATATGCATGAACATGTGCACTCACAATGCAGCCATTAGTACAAACCACTAAGAATACACACTCGAACACACACGTGCAAAATCCATCTGTCAATGCACAACTTTCCACCACAGCAGCCTATTTCTCCATCCTTTCTTCCACCCCTCACCCCACAAAAAAACCCTACCCACCCAGCACTGCCTCTCTCCACTATCAGCCTTGTTTATGTGAGAGTGACAGTGTTTCCCGCTCACACTTGGCTCAGTCCCTGCTAACACACCCACACACATGCAAACACACACCCCCGCTAAGCCAATGACCTGGCTTCCACTGCCATAGGAGCACAATGTCACCACATGCAGGCCACAGA